>NW_026652276.1:41067816-41095212 GCF_009828535.3 Hylobates moloch | reverse complement strand
AAAAAAAAAAAAAAAAAAGAACATTTAGTACTCCCTGCACATGTTCTACCCACTCTCATTTTAATTAATTCCCAAGCTGAATTTGGAAAAACAGCATTTAACATACATTTTCCTGCTGATTTGGTAACTAATCAAATATCGTTCTAAATTTACTTTCATATTTTAAATACATTGGTCAGGCATTTTACCTTATTATAGAAAACAAAGAGTTTTTTTTTTTTTTAATTGCATTGGCTGAGTGCAGTGGCTCGCACCTGTAATCCCAGCACTTTGGGAGGCCGAGGCGGGCGGGTCACGAGGTCAGGAGATCGAGACCATCCTGGCTAACACGGTGAAACCCCATCTCTACTAAAAACACAAAAAAGTAGCCAGGTGTGGTGGCGGGCACCTGTAATGCCAGCTACTCGGGAGGCTGAGGCAGGAGAATGGCGTGAACCCAGGAGGCGGAGCTTGCAGTGAGCCGAGATCACACCACTGCACTTCAGCCTGGGCGACAAAGCGAGACTTCGACTCAAAAAAAAAACAAAAAAAACGCATTATACATTTACATGAATTACACATTTAAGTGAATGTGAGTACAGCTCTTCTTGTGCTATATATTTTTTAATTTCATTTATTTTCATGCTTCAAAATTTCTATGGGAAATAACAGTGGGAGAACAGGAGACATAGTACTGAAGGCCAACTCTGGTTCACAGTAACCATAGCAGTAACTGTCCTAAAAATAAAGAGTGTCTTCCTCAGCACAGATGGGATCATCTTACTGAGGAAGAATCAGAGTTCACAGGCAGTGGTATCACCTGGACCTTGGAATCCCATGTGGTAGTAACATAATACAGTAGCATGAGATTAATACAGATATAAAGGCTTAAAATTAGATTTTATATTCTGACAATACTTTCTAGTGAAACATAATTAGAAATTAAAACTATGTCTATAGATGATAATTTCCAACAAGGAAACATCACAATTCATATAGTTAACAATCTAGAGATTTAACTCAAGTTATTTTATTTATTTATTTATTTTTGAGACAGAGTTTCGCTCTGTCTCCCAGGCTGGAGTGCAATGGCAAGATCTCGGCTCACTGCAAGCTCCGCCTCCCGGGTTCATGCCATTCTCCTGCCTCAGCCTCCCGAGTAGCTCGGACTACAGGCGCCCACCACCATGCTCAGCTAATTTTTTGTATTTTTAGTAGAGATGGGGTTTCACTGTGTTAGCCAGGATGGTCTCGATCTCCTGACCTCGTGATCCACCCACCTTGGCCTCCCAAAGTGCTGGGATTACAGGTGTGAGCCACCGCGCTCAGTCTTAACTCAAGTTATCAATTCCTAATTCGTTAAGTATAAAGGCTTCCTTTTTTTTTTTTTTTTTTGAGTTGGAGTCTCACTCTGTCACCCAGGTTGGAGTGCAGGGGCGCAATCTCAGCTCACTGCAACCTCCACCTTCCAGGTTCAAGCTATTCTCCTGCCTCAGACTCCTGAGTAGCTGGGACTACAGGCACCCACCACCATGCCGGGCTAATTTTTGTATTTTTAGTAGAGACAGGATTTCACCATGTTGGTCAAGCTGGTCTCCAACACCTGGCCTTGTGATCTGCCCACCTTGGCCTCCCAAAGTGCTGGGATTACAGGCGTGAGCCACCATGTCTGGCCTATAAAGGCTTCCTTACAGTTGATGTGGGTTTGTCAGTAACTATAATTCTAATATATCAATTTCTACATTTATAAGCAATCTTACAAAATGAAAGACATTTCTTATAGCCTTATACCCTATATATATTTCTATTAGAGCACTTATCACAATGTATCATAATTATACATTTCCTTGTTTGACTTCCTCCTTAAACCATGGCTTTCTGGAAGACAGGGACTATACCTATTTAATAGGTGTTTAGGAAGTATCTGTTAAATGACTGAATTAATAGAGAATTCATGGAGAATGAATGAATTCAGAGATCTAAACTACTTGTAAGGTAGTAGAAATTATTTGCCACCAATTAACACCTGAAGGGGTGGCCTGCCCCTCCACACCTGTGGGTGCTTCTCGTTAGGTGGGACAAAAGACTTGAGAAAAGGAATAAGACACAGAGACAAAGTGTAGAGAAAGAAAAGCGGGGCCCAGGGGACCGGTGCTGTGCTTACAGAGGACCCACACCGGCACCGGCCTCTGAGTTCCCTTAGTATTTATTCATAATTATCTTTACCATCACCGGTGCTGTGCTCTGAAATGTATATGCGAACATCTCCATAAACCTTTTAGCAGTATTGCTCCAGCAAGCCCCACCTTATTCCTAAAGGCGGTTTTCTCCTTACTCAGTAAACAAAGCACACAAAGGGTTTTACCTGGAGATGTTCCATCGCCCCAGGGACGGGCAGGAGACAAATGTTTTTCTTTTTCCTCTAGATTTAAGAGAATGGTGATGACCTTTAACCATAAGCAGCCTTTAGGCACTTGTTTAACAAAGCACATTCTGCACCGCCCAAAATCCTTTTAACCTTAAGTCACCACAGCACATGTCTCTTGCAAGGACAAGGTTGGGGGTAGGGTCACAGATTAACAGCATCTCAAATACAGAACTAAATGGAGTCTCTTATGTCTACTTCCTTCTATATAGACACAGTAACAGGCTGATCTTTCTTTTCCCCACAAACACCTCATTTTATGACTCTAGAAAGATTAGTGGAAATGAAAGATTGAGGAGACTCACATATTTTCCAATGAATAAAAAGTTTCATGGATCCCAATTGCCAGTCAGAAAACATTATTTTTATTTTATTTTATTTTATTTTATTTTGAGAGACTGTCTCACTCTGTCGCCCAGGCTGGAGTGCAGAGGCACAATCTCGGTTCACTGCAACCTCCACCTCCCGGGTTCAAGCAATTCTCCTGGCTGAGCCTCCTGAGTAGCTGGGACTACAGGCGCCTGCCACCACACCTGGCTAATTTTTGTATTTTTAGTAGAGGCAGGGTTTCACCATGTTGGCTAGGATGGTCTTGATCTCCTGACCTCGTGACCCATCTGCCTCGGCCTCCCAAAGTGCTGGGATTACAGGCGTGAGCCACCACGCCCAGCCCCAGAAAACATTATTAACAAAAGGTCTTTGGCAGTATCTTGGGCACAGATTCCAGAATTGGAAGGCACTTCCTCAATCCCAAGGCAAGAAAATTAGAAGTAAACTAGGCCTAAGCATTCTGACACATGCTATAGAACCTTCCCCTACTTGTTAATGAGCTGGTGGTAAAAAATACTGACCATCAAAAGTCAAGACCAATTTGTGCTACATGCAACCAATTACTCCATGGTCATTGCATGCAATTTCTCCTTTAACACATTGGTCATTTTAGTTTTTTTGTTTTGTTTTCGCAGAATTATAAGGAATAGAACCGCTGACTGCAAATAATGGGACACACTAAATAGTGGGGCATGCTGGCCCAACTGTCCTCCAATGTCAAGGAAGCTCCATGGAGTTGTAACTAGAACAGCGGCAGACCTCTTAAGCCCTTTTCTTTGATTTGTATTTATTCACTTAACAAATATATATTGAGCACCTCCTATGTACCAGTAATATTCATGGCACTTTATAACACATCAATGAACAAAACAAATTTATCTTTTCTTGGTACTTACATTTCAGTGTAGGATTACTATTTTTTCCCAGATGCTGTCTTCTCAAATTCCTGACCTCAAGTGATTCTCCCGCCTCAGCCTTTCAAGTAGTTTGGACTACACCAGCATGCCTAGCTAAACAAATTTAAAACTGTAGTTTGAATCAGTGAGATTTGATTCTTGATAATGATTTTTTTCTCTTCTAAATTGCCCATGCAACCATCGATAAAAGAACAAGATCTTGTCTTTTGTGGGAACATGGATGGAGCTGGAGCCTATTATCCTTAGCAAACTAACAGAGGAACAGAAAACCAAAAGCTGCATGTTCTCCCTTATAAGTGGGAGTGAAATGATGAAAACTCACAAACATAAAGAAGGGAATAACAGACACTGGGATCTACTTGAAGGTGGAAGATGGGAGGAGGGAGAGGATCAGAAAAAATAACTATTGGGTACTAAGCTTAACACACCTGGGTGGGTGATGAAATGTATGACAAATCCCCAAGACGTGAGTTTACCTATATAATAAACCTTCACATGTACCGCCGAACCTAAAATAAAAGTTAAAAAAAAAAAGAATTATAAAAAATGAAACCGGCTGGGCGTGGTGGATCACGTCTGTAATCCCAGCACTTTGGGAGGTCGAGGTGGATGGATCACCTGAGGTCAGGAGTTCAAGATGAGCCTGGCCAACATGGTGAAACCCCGTCTCTACTAAAAACACAAAAAATTGGCGGGGCGTGGTGGTGGGTGCCTGTATAATCCCAGCAATTCAGGAGGCCCAGGCAGAAGAATCACTTGAACCCAAGAGGTGGAGGTTGCAGTGAGCTGAGATCACACCACTGCACTCCAGCCTGGGCAACAAGGTCCAGACTCTGTCTCAAAAAAAAAAGAAACCAAATTGTCATTAAACTTTAAAAAATTGCATAGAACTTTGTACTCTCCTAATAAAACATATCTTGTTTTACCTCGTAACTCAGATTTTTTTTTTTTTTTTTTTTTTTTACAGAGTTTTGCCCTGTCGCCCAGGCTGGAGTGCAATGGCATGATCTCTGCTCACTGCAACCTCCGCCTCCCGGGTTCAAGCGATTCTCGTGCCTCGGCCTCCTGAGTAGCTGAGATTACAGGCACATGCCATCACGCCTGGCTAATTTTTATATTTTTAGTAGAGATGGGGTTTCACTATGTTGCCCAGGCTGGTCTTGAACTGCTGATCTCAGGTGATTCACCCGCCTCGGCCTCCCAAAGTGCTGGGATTACAGGCATGAGCCACCAGACCTGCCCTGTAACTCAGATATTTTTATACTTGCCTTAATCTCTACCAGATTAGAAATCTTGCAAATCTTGCCTTATTTATACTGTCTTCTACACAGTGCCTTGCACATAGGAAACATTCACAAATGTTTAATTTGAACTTAATTCCAGACAGCGTCTTGCTATGTTGCCCAGGCTGGAGTACAGCGGCTACTGACATGTGTGATTATTGCACACTACAGCCCTGAACTCCTGGGCTCAAGAGATCCTTCTACCTCAGTCTCCCGAGTAGCTGGAACTACAGGCATGCGCACACCACTTTGCCTGGCTAATTTCTTTTTTTTTTTTTTTCAGATGGAGTTTCACTCTTGTTGCCTAGGCTAGAGTGCAATGACACGATCTCGGCTCACTTGCAACCTCCGCCTCCAGGGTTCAAGTGATTCTCCTGCCTTAGCCATCCGAGTAGCTGGGATTACAGGTGTGCACCACCATGCCTAGCTAATTTTGTATTTTTTTTTTTTTGAGACGGAGTCTTGCTCTGTGCCCCAGGCTGGAGTGCAGTGGCGCGATCTTGGCTCACTGCAAGCTCCGCCTCCCGGGTTCACGCCATTCTCCTGCCTCAGCCTCCCGAGTAGCTGGGACTACAGGCGCCCGCCAACACACCCGGCTAATTTTTTGTATTTTTAGTAGAGACGGGGTTTCACCGTGTTAGCCAGGATGGTCTCGATCTCCTGACCTCGTGATCCGCCCGCCTCGGCCTCCCAAAGTGCTGGGATTACAGGCTTGAGCCACCGCGCCCGGCCGCTAATTTTGTATTTTTAGTAAAGACAGGGTTTCACCATGTTGGCCACGCTGGTCTCGAACTCCTGACCTCAGGTGCTCCATCCGTCTTGGCCTCCCAAAGTGCTGGGATTACAGGCATGAGCCACCACACCCGACCCTGGCTAATTTCATTTTTAAATGCATACTTTATCATCATTCTTTTTTTTCTCATCATTCTTTTCTTTTTATAGTGAGCATGCACCACTATACCCACTAAATTTTAAAATTTTTATAGAGATGGAGTCTCACTATGTTGCCTAGGCTTGTCTTAAACTCCTGGGCTCAAATGATCCTCCCACTTTGGCCTCCCAAAGCTCTGGGATCACAGGCCTGAGCCACGGTGCCCAGCCAATAATTCTTATAATGAATATAAATTCGCATTTAAACTACTTATACATAGTTACACTATTTTTCTTTCACAGTGCTGTGTGAAGAGTAAACTCTTGGCCGGGTGTGATGGTTCAGATCTGTAACCCCAGCACTTTGGGAGGCCAAGGCAGGCGGATCACCTGAGGTCGGGAGTTCGAGACCAGCCCAGCCAACATGGTGAAACCCCATCTCTACAAAAAATACAAAAATTAGCTGGGCGTGGTGATGCACGCCTGTAATCCCAGCTACTAGGGAGGCTGAGGCCAAAGAATCATTTGAACCCGGGAGGCAGAGGTTGCAGTGAGCCGAGATCACACCACTGCATTCCAGTCTGGGTGACAGAGCAAGACTCCCTTTCAAATTTAAAAAAAAAAAAAAAAAAGTAGACTCTCAATAAGTATTTTCTGAATTGAATTGAAAATGGTTAAAGTCATTTTATTTATTCTTTGATTTTTTTTTTTTTTTTTTGAGATGGAGTCTCGCACTCTTGCCCAGGCTGGAGTGCAGTGGCGCCAGCCATCTCGGCTCACTGCAAGCTCCGTCTCCCGGGTTCACGCCATTCTCCTGCCTCAGCCTCCCAAGTAGCTGGGACTACAGGCGCCTGCCACCATGCCCAGCTAATTTTTGTATTTTTAGTAGAGATGGGGTTTCACCGTGTTAGCCAGGATGGTCTCCATCTCCTGACCTTGTGATCCGCCCACCTCGGCCTCTCAAAGTGCTGGGATTACAGGTGTGAGCCACCGCGCCCAGCCTATTCTTTGATTTTTAAATCAACTTTTATGGAGCAATAAATTTCCCTTTTAGTTGACCATCTAAGGTTGATCTTGCTGGGCACGGTGGCACATGACTGTAATCCCAGTTACTTGGGAGCCTGAGACAGGAGAATCACTTGAACCCAAGAGGCAGAGGTTGCAGGAGCCAAGATCACACCACTGTGCTCCAGCCTGGGTGACAGAGTGAGACTCCATTTCAAACAAACAAACCAAAAAAAAAAAAAAAACACTGGTGACCTCCGGGGAGTGGGGACCACCAGGTTGCCCAAGGAGGGATGAACCTGGGAGGTGAACTGGCCCAGATCAGAAATAGAGCAGGTCAAAAACTCCTGTGCTGATTAGTAGTGGGATCTGCTTGTGAATAGCCACTGCAGTGTAGCCTGGGCAACATAGTGAGACCTTGTCTATTTAAAAAAAAAGAAAAAAAGGCTGGGCGCGGTGGCTCACGCCTGTAATCCCAGCACTTTGGGAGGCCGAGGCAGGCGGATCACAAGGTCAGGAGATCGAGACCATCCTGGCTAACACAGTGAAACCCTGTCTCTACTAAAAATACAAAAAGTTAGCCGGGTGTGGTGGTGGGCGCCAGTGGTCCCAGCTACTCGGGAGGCTGAGGCAGGAGAATGGCGTGAACCCGGGAGGCGGAGCTTGCAGTGAGCCGAGATTGCACCACTGCACTCCAGCCTGGGCGACAGAGCCAGACTCTGTCTCAGAAAAAAAAAAAGAAAAAAATAAAAGAAAGTCAATCCTTTAAAAAAGAAAGAAACACAGTTGGGTGCAGTGGCTCACACCTGTATTCCTAGCACTTTAGGAGGCCGAGGCGGGCAGATCACGAGGTCAGAAGATTGAGACCATCCTGGCTAACACAGTGAAACTCTGTCTCTACTAAAAATACAAATATTAGCCGGGCATGGTGGCAGGCGCCTGTAATCCCAGCTACTCTGGAGGCTGAGACAGGAGAATTGCTTGAACCTGGGAGGCGGAGGTTGCAGTGAGCCGAGATTGTGCCACTGCACTCCAGCCTGGGTGATTCCATCAGAAGGATGATTCCATCAGAAGGAAGGAAGGAAGGAAAGAAGGGAGGGAGGGAGTGAGCGAGCGAGCCCAGGCACAGACAGTGGTTCATGCCTGTAATCCCAGCACTTTGGGAGGCCGAGGTGAGAGGAGCACTTGAATCCAGGAGTTCAAGGTTTCAAGGTTATAGCATGCCAACACTGCACTCCAGCCTGGGTGACAGAATAAGACTCTATCTCTTAAAAAAAAAAAAAAAAGAAAAGGTCAGATAAAGAGTAACTGAGAAAATAAAAGCACAACAGGTTTTGAAAGAGTTTTATAATATGTAACTTTTCCATCAATGCCCACCACCCTTTTTTTTGAGATGGAGTCTCGCTCTGTCACCCAGGCTGGAATGCAGTGGCACGATCTCGGCTCACTGCAAACTCAACCTCCTGAGTTCATGCCATTCTCCTGCCTCAGCCTCCTGAGTAGCTGGTACTGTAGGCACCTGCCACCACGCCCAGCTAATTTTTTGTACGGGGTTTCACCTTCTTAGCCAGGATGGTCTCGATCTCCTGACCTCGTGATCTGCCCGGCTCAGCCTCCCAAAGTGCTGGGATTACAGGCGTGAGCCCCCACACCCAGCCCCTCCCCCACCCCCTTTTTTTTTTTTGAGACTGAGTCTTGCTCTGTTGCCCAGGCTGGAGTGCAGTGGCACGATCTTGGCTCACTGCAACCTCCGCCTCCCAGGTTCAAGCAATTCTCCTGCCTCAGCCTCCCGAGTAGCTGGGACTACAGGCATGCCTCACCATGCCTGGCTAATTTTTGTATTTTTTTTTTTTTAGCAGAGACGGGGCTTCACCATGTTGGCCAGGCTGGTCTTGAACTCCTGACCTTGTGATCCGCCCACCTCAGCCTCCCAAAGTGCTGGGAGTACAGCTGTGAGCCACTGTGCCCAGCCACTTATTAGAATTTTTAAGCAAGGAGGAGCCGCGTGCAGTGGCTCATGCCTGTAATCCCAGCACTTTGAGAGGCAGAGCCGGGATGATTACCTGGGGTCAGGAGTTCGAGACCAGCCTGACCAATATGGTGAAACTCAGTCTCTAAAGACAAAAAGTTAGCTGGGCGTGGTGGCACATGCCTGTAATCCTAGCTACTTGGGAGGCTGAGGCAGGAGAATCAATTGAACCTGGAAGGCAGAGGTTGCAGTGAGCTGAGATTGTGCCATTGCACCCCAGCCTGGGCAAGAAAAGTGAAAACTCTGTCTCAAAAAAAGAAATAAATAATTTTTAAGTAAGGAGAATTACATTTCAATTTCACATCTTGGCTATATTTTGACAAAGGAGATAATACTCCTGTAAGAGTATAGCAATATAGCAAAAATCTCCTGTGCCAAGCCAGGAATCAATCGGTGTTCCTCTCCCCATCTCCATCCCAATCTCAAGAACCTTTTGGCCAGGCGCGGTGGCTCAAGCCTGTAATCCCAGCACTCTGGGAGGCCGAGGCAGGTGGATCACGAGGTCAGGAGATCGAGACCATCCTGGCTAACACGGTGAAACCCCGTCTCTACTAAAAATACAAAAAAATTAGCCGGGCGTGATGGTGGGCGCCTGTAGTCCCAGCTACTTGTGAGGCTGAGGCAGAAGAATGGCGTGAACCCGGGAGGCGGAGCTTGCAGTGAGCCGAGATCCCGCCACTGCACTCCAGCCTGGGCGACAGAGCGAGACTCCGTCTTAAAAAAAAAAAAAAAGAACCTTTTACTTCCCAGTTAAACAACACAATTGGCAAATGAAGCCTGTGGGAAAGCTGTATCAAAAACCAATAAGAGAGTCTGCAGCGAACCAATGTGTTATGCAGCCACTCTCGTAAATGATTACTTGGCCTCTCATAGACTTCTCAGCAGAAGATGGACCTTTATATCCTGGTGGAAAAACTAATTTAATATTTCTGAGCATGCTCCACATTACATCATTATTTTCCGCCTTCCACTATCCTTTAAGGGCAATTAATTATTCTTGTTAAGGGGAATAAATGGCATAACAAAATGTATAATTCCAAAAAGCGACAAAATCTAAAACAACAAAGTGGTTTTGCATATGCAGCCTTGGTTGAGATTGTAGTGGGTTGATTGGCCACATGATCAGAAATTTATTTCTGGAAAATTTTCACAGAAAAATGGGTAGGAATGGTGGTGGGGTCCATGTGGTATATGTCCTGAGGTCTGGGGCAGAGGACATTTACCAAATAATGTCTAAAGAGAGTGCTAAAAGCCAAAGCCAGAAAATCCTGTCCAAATGGGTTATGCAAGTAAGATGGTGCAAGGACAAGAGCATAGATTCTAATTCAAGGGGATCATCAAGCCAGGTAGGCAAAGAAGAGAAATGGAACAACTCTGGACAGTAACTGGCAGGCCATCTGGATGAAAGCTGGTGACAGCTGCTACTGTCTAGGACTGAATCCCTTGTGTTAGGGCTGGTCTAGTTCATTTAAAAAGTCTTAGCCAGGCATGGTGGCTCACACCTGTAATCTCAGGACTTTGGGAGGCCAAGGCTGGAGGACTGCATGAGCCCTGGAGTCCAAGACCAGCCTGGGCAACATAGGGAGACCTTGTCTTTACAAAAAAATTAAAAATTAGCCAGGTATGAGGTATGTACCTTTAGTACTAGCTACTTAGGAAGCTGAGGTAGGAGGATTGCTTGAACCTAGGAGGTCGAGGCTGCAGTGAGCCATGTTTGCACCACTACACTTGAGCCTGAGCCTGGGCAACAGAACAAGACCCCATCTCAAAAAAGAAAAAAATAAAAAGTCTGGAATGGAGCAGACACTAAACTTCACATCCTGGCAAAATTCCAAAGATACTGTGTCTTTAGCTTAGTCCTTTCCTGTCCAAAGGGAAAGTTATGGGACAGATTGATAGATCATTCATATCCAAGGAATAGCACTGATTTTAAGCAATTTGATCATCATGTTTGTTGGTGCAATTTTATTCATGTTTCTTGTACTTGGGGTTCATCAAGCTTCTTTTTTTATAATTTCAATAAGTTTTTGGGGAACAAGTGGTGTTTGGTTCCATGAATAAGTTCTTTAGTGGTGATTTCTGAGATTTTGGTGCACCTGTCACCTGAGCAGTGCACACTATATCAAATATGTAGTCTTTTATCCCTCACCTCCCTCTCACTCTTTTCCCCAAGTCCCCAAAGTCCATTGTATCATTCTTAGGCCTTTGTGTCCTCATAGCTTAGCTCCCACTTTTTTTTTTTTTTTTGAGACAAAGTCTCATTTGCTGTGTCACCCAGGCTGGAGTGCGGTGGTGCGATCTTGGCTCACTGCAACCCCCTCTCCCAAGTTCAAGTGATTCTCCTCCCTCAGCCTCCTGAGTAGCTGGGATTACAGGTGAGCACCACAAGCCCAGCTAATTTTTGTATTTTTAGTAGAGATGAGGTTTCGCCATGTTGGCCAGACTGGTCTCAAACCCCTGGCCTCAAGCAATCTGCCTGCCTTAACCTCCCAAAGTGCTGACATTACAGGCATAAGCCACTGCACCCAGTCGCTTAGCTCCCACTTGCAAGTGAGAACATAATGACATTTGGTTTTCTATTCCTGTATTACTTCACTTAGAATAATGGCCTCCAAATGCAAACTTTTTTTTTTTTCTTTTTTCTGAGATGGACTCTCTGTTGCCCAGGCTGGAGTGCAGTGGCATGATCTAGGCTTACTGCAACCCCTGCCTCCTGAGTTCAAGTGATTCTCCTGCTCAGCTTCCCGAGTAGCTGGGATTACAGGCACCCACCACCACATTCGGCTAATTTTTGTTATTTTTTTAGTAGAGACAAGGTTTCGCCATGTTGGTCAGGCTGGTCTCAAACTCCTGACCTCAGGTGATCCACCCGCCTTGGCCTCCCAAAGTGCTGGGATTACAGGCATGAATGAGCCACAGCGCCCGACCTCTTCAAGTATTTTTTCTATCTCCCATCCCCTCCTTCAGGGAATTTAATTACACATATATTAGCCTCCCTGATACTGTGTTATGGTTTCCCTGATACTCTTTATTTTTCTCTTTCAGTATTTTTTCTGTTTTTCATTTTACTATTATTATTATTATTATTATTATTATTATTTGAGACGGAATCTCGCTCTGTCGCACTCAGGCTGGAGTGCAATGTCACAATCTTGGCTCACTGCAACCTCCACCTCTCAGGTTCAAGTGATTCTCCTGCCAGCCTCCTGAGTAGCTGGGTTTACAGGCGCCCACCACCATGCTAGGCTAATTTTTGTATTTTTAGTAGAGATGGGGTTTTGCCATGTTGGCCAGGCTGGTCTCAAACTCCTGACCTCAAGTGATCTGCACACCTCAGCTTCCCAAAGTGCTGGGGTTACAGGCGTGAGCCACCATGCATGGCCTCTGTATTTCATTTTAGATAATTTATATTGTGTGTCTTCATGTTCACTAATCTTTTCTTCAGTATCTAATCTGCTTTTAACCTCATGCAATGTATTCTTCACCTCAGACATTGTAGTTTGCACCTAGAAGGTTTTTTGTGTGTTTTTTGGTGGTTGTTTGTTTTTGTAGAGATGAATGTCTTGCTATGTTGCCCAGGCTGGTCTTGAACTCCTGGCCTCAAGTGATTCCTGTCTTAGCCTCTCAAAGTGCTGGGGTTATGGGCATGAGCCACCACATCTGGGCTTTTTTTTCTTTTTTAGAGACAGTGTCTCGCTCTGTCACCTAGGCTGGAGTGGTGCAACGGCACAATCATAACTTACTGTAGCCTTGAATTCTTGGCCTCAAGGAGTCCTTCTGTTTCAACCTCTTGAATAGCTGAGAGTGTGTGCCACCATGCCCAGTTAACTTTTTTATTTTGTAAAGATGAGATCTCGGCGGGGCGCGGTGGCTCACGCCTGTAATCCTAGCACTTTGGGAGGCTGAGGCGGGCGGATCATGAGGTCAGGAGATCGAGACCATCCTGGCTAACACGGTGAAACCCCATCTCTACTAAAAAAATACAAAAAATTAGCTGGGCGTGGTGGCAGATGCCTGTAATCCCAGCTACTCAGGAGGCTGAGGCAAGAGAATGGTGTGAACCCGGGAGGTGGAGCTTGCAATGAGCCGAGATCGTGCCACTGCACTCCAGCCTGGGCGACAAAGTGACTCTCAAAAAAAAAAAAAAAAAAAAAAGATGAGATCTCTGTTTATTGCCTGGGTTGATCTCAAACTCCTGGCCTCAAGCGATCCTCCCACTTTGGCCTCTCAAAGTGCTGGGATTACAGGCGTGAGCCACTGCATCTGGCCCCATCTATAGTTTTAATACGAGTCTTTATATCTTCCATGTCTCAACTTAACATGCTCAGTCTTTCCTCTATCTTATTGAAATATGGCTATAGAATCTGTTTTAGTATCTCTATCTACTAATTATTTTGCTTGTTTGTTTGTTTTACCTCACCTCAAAAGCCAAGGCAAATATGCTAATTCTATTACCTATGGCATTTCTGGGTGTAATTCTGTTGATTGATTGATTGTTATCGTCCTCATATGAGTGATCTTTTCCTGGTTCTTTGCTCTTTTGTATTTTTTTTTTAAGATATGGAGTCTTGCTACTTGCCCAGGCTAGAATGCAGGTAGACATTTTGTCTACATGGTTTTTTAGTTGTTTCAGGCAGGAGGATACCCCAGTCCCTGTTACTCCAGCTTGCCAGAGCAGAACATGTAAATTCAACAGAACCACAGATGGTTGTGTATACTGCATTTAGGCTTTTCCACATTCTTAGATTTACACGGCCTTACCATTTGCAAAGAATAAAGCAGGCAGGGTGCAGTGGCTCACACCTGTAATCCCAGCACTTTGGGAAGCCAAGGCAGGAGGATTGCTTGAGCCCAGGAGTTCGAGACCAGCCTGGGCAACATAGTGAGACCCTGTCTCTACAAATAATAAAAAATTAGCTGGGCATGGTGGAACGTGCCTGTAGCCCCAGCTACTGAGGATTGCTTGAGCCTGGGAGGTCTAGGTGGCAGTGAGCCATGATCATGCTACTACACTCTAGCCTGAGCAACAGTGGGAGCCCCTGTATCAAAAAACAAACAAACAAACAAAATAGATTAATCAAGGGGATAAAAATGAAAAGTAAAAAAAATTCATATGCAGTCACACAGGAGGTGCAAAGCACGTCCCTGATAAATGTCTTCCAAGTGGAATGTATCTTTGTTTTTATCAAGCATCAGGGAATATATTTTTCTCTGGATATGGTGTTTCTGACTAATATTTGCACAGAAATTGTTCATATTTCTGCCCCCCAAAAAAACCTCAAGATAAGATTTTTAAGTAAAATTATGTGCATGAAAAGTCTTACATTGCATCCCAAATACAATTGGTGGAATACAGAATCATGTGTAGATATTTTTCCAACTTTTTATTTTCAAACCTGAAAACCAGGCTGGGCGTGGTGGCTCACCCCTATAATCCCAGAACTTTGGGAGGCCTAGGTGAGCAGATCACATGAGGCCAGGAGTTCGAGACCAGCCTGGCCAACATGGCAAAATCTTGTCTCTACTAAAAATACAAAAATTAGCTGGGCATGGTAGCACACGCCTGTAGTCCCAGCTACTCGGGAGGCTGAGGCATGAGAATTGCTTGAACCTGGGAGGCGGAGGTTGCAGTCAGCTGAGATCGTGCCAATGCATTGCAACCTGGGTGACAGAGAGAGACTTTGTTTCAAACAAAACAAACAAAACAAAACAAAACAAAACCTGAAAACCAGAAAATTTAAAGAATACACATATACTCTTTACCTACAGACACCAATTGTTAACATTTAGCCACATTTACTTTATCTCTCTCTCTAGACACACACATACACACACACTTTGCTGAATCATTGACAGTAATGTGCAGACATCATGATACTTTACCCCTAGATTCTTCAGTGTGTGTTTTCTATGAACAAAGACATACTCCTACATGATCACAATATCACTATCATACCTGCAATAGACTGAATGTTTCCCCCTGAAACTCATATGTTGAAACCTAATCCCCAATGTGATGGCATTTGGAGGTAAGGCCTTTGGGAAGTGAAAAGGTCATGAGGGTGGAACCCTCATGAATGGGATTAGTGCCTTTATAAAAGAGATCACAGAGAGCTCCCTTGCCCCTTCTACCATATGAGGGTACAGTAAGAAGATGACCACATCTATAAGCCAGAAAGCAGGCCCTCACCAGACTCCGAATCTGCCAGTGATCTTGGATTTCCCAGCTCCAGAAGTGTGAGAAATAAATTTCTGTTGTTTATAAGCTACCTAGTCTATGGTATTTTATCATATCAGCCCAAATGAATTAAGACAATACCCATGAAATTTAACATACGCAATAGTGTCTAATGTACAGGCTATACCAAAATTTCTATTTACCTGTAACTGACATTTATCCTCTTATCTCCAAAATAACTCTTCTCTGCCAGGCGTGGTGGCTCATGCCTGTAATCCCAGCACTTTGGGAGGCTGAGGCGGGTGGATCACCTGAGGTCAGGAGTTCAAGACCAGCCTGGCCAACATGGTGAAACTCCATCTCTACTAAAAATACAAAAAATTAGCCAGGCATGGTGGCGGGTGCCTGTAATCCCAGCTACTTGGGAGTCTGAGGCAGGAGAAACACTTGAACCCAGGAGGTGGAGGTTGCAGTGACCTGAGTCTGTACCACTGCACTCCAGCCTGGGCAACAAGAGTGAAACTCCATCTCAAAAACAAAAACAAAACCCTCTTCTTCCTTTTATGCCCCCGATAGTTATGGGCCCTCCCCAAAGCTAAACCAATGCTCTCACCAAAGCAAAGCATGCCCAGTTCTTCATAGCCTTGACCTACCATCACTACACATAGTATTCCATTTATTCCTTATACAAGAAGGTATTATCTCTATTATCTCATTTATTCCTTACACAAGAAGGTATTCACTATCTCTATTATAAGAAAAATTAGGTTCAGAGAGATTCATTAACTTGGCTACAGTCACATAGATATTTATTAAGTCTCAGAGTCAAAATTTGAACTCAGATCTCTGACTTCACAGCCCATGTTCTTTCTTCTACGCCACACTGTCTACTGTATCAAATCTATGTTACTTTTTTTTTTTTTTTTCTGAGACAGGGACTCACTCTGTCTTTCGGGCTGGAGTGTAGTGGTGCAATCACATCTCACTGTAGCCTCGACCTTCCAAGCTCAGGCCATATTCCCAGCTCAGCCTCCTGAGTAGCTGGAACGACAGGCTCATGCCACTATGCCCAGCCAAATCTATGTTACTCTGACTAATGGAGATCACAAGGCTTTTGTTTTATCTAAATGAGACTTCCATTTATTACTTACACAGTGATTAATAAGCATACAAGTTTTAGTGTTTTCTCTGTTAATTCTTAGTAGTCTACATTCTAGGATCTCTTTGAGGGCACAGCTAGTTTTGTTCTTAGAGACACCCTCAGCACCTAGAATGATGCCAGACACTTAGTAGGTATTCAATGAATGTCTACTGGATAAATGCATGAATTAGACTAAGTACATATAGACTTAAAAGAAATATACAAAGTATATTTTCAAACTGATTTTCTAACCCAGCAAGGGCTGTAAACATGCATTGTAAGAAGTTAATCAAACAGGAATTTACTCTGCTGCACTTTTTTTTTTTTTTTGAGACAGGGTCTCATTGTGTTGCCCAGGCAGGAGTGCAGTGGTGCAATCATGGCTCACCGCAGCCCCAACCTCCAGGGCGGGCTCAGGTGATCCTCCCATCTCAGCCTCCCAAGTAGCTGGAACCACACGCTCAAGCCACCACACCTGGCTAATTTTTGTAATTTTTGTAGAGACAGAGTCTCGCCATTTTGCCCAGGCTATTCTGCCGCATTTTTAATATTTTCAACAATAATTCCTTCATTTAGACCATCATCTCCTCTCACTCAATCTTACCATTATGCCTTTGCTCAATTTTCAGACCCAGCATTAATCTCAAATCCTCCTGCAATTCCAGCTTGAAGTCTTCCTTTTGTTCTCATCTTTAACCTATAAGCAACATTTTTATTACACACTATATTTTACATTGCTCTTATTGCAGAATTTATCATTATTGTGCATAAATAATAATCAAAGGCAATATTTTCCCAGTTATTTGGTATCATCATTTAAGTGAATCTTCCAGATAACTCAACTCTATAAGAATTAAACCTTTTAAAACATTTGAATCATCTTTCACAAAAAGCCTTCTAAAATGCATTAAATATTTTTCTCCCTCTTAAAACAGCATGCACAGAACATTCTTTAACCTTTTTCTGACTCAGGCTCTGACCAAAAGCATATGTTATTGCACTGGTCCATGGCAGAGAGATGCCATGACAGAAAATGATTTTTCTGTCACTTTCATCGCATATTATTTTGCTTCATTCATCATCAGCTGCCACTTCTTGTTCCTGATCCAGCTCTGGAAGCTCCTAATTCTCAGCTCATTATAATGTAGGAAACCAGCCAAATGAACTTGTTAACATTGTGATGAAAATAACTAGACCCCAAGGATCTTACGAACAAACTGAGTTAGTTTAGTGACACCTTTTTTGTACACTCAAATGCCTCTTTTTCTTTTTTTTGAAATGGAGTCCTGCTCTTGTTGCCCAGGCTGGATTGCAATGGCCCGATCTTCGCTCACTGAAATCTCTGCCTCCTGGGTTCAAGCAATTTTCCTGCCTTAGCCTCCTGAGTAGCTGGGATTACAGGCACATGCCACCATGCCTGGCTAATTTTTTATATTTTTAGTAGAGAAAGGGGTTCACCATGCTGGCCAGGCTGGTCTCGAACTCCCAACCTTAGGTGATCTGCCTGCCTCAGCCTCCCAAAGTGCTGTGATTACAGGCGCCTCTTTTCCTTAATAATCCCTAATTCTTGGCTAGGTTGTTGGGTAAAAGTTATTTCCTGATAAACAAGGCATTACCTTATATATATTATCAATAAAATTATATGTATAAATACATGGAAATGCATGCATAGTATTGCATTATTCAGTAAGAGTTTAACAGCTGAATGTCCCTCTTAGGAATTCCTTGAGGACAAAGACTCTATTTCTTTTTTTCTTTTTCTTTCTTTTTTTGAGCCTGTCTCCCAGGCTGGAGTACAGTGGTGTGATCTTAACTCACTGCAACCTCCACCTTCCAGGTTCAAGCAATTCTTCTGCCTCAGCCTCCAGAGTAGCTGGGAATACAGGCCTGCACCACCACGTTCGGCTAATTTTTCTATTTTTAGTAGATGGTTTCGCCATGTTGGCTAGGCTGGTCTCAAATTCCTGACCTGAAGTGATCCATCTGCCTTGGCCTCCCATAGTGCTGGGATTACAGTCGTGAGCCACTGTGCCTGGCCTCTATTTCTTTATGTAGTACCTGGCACATAGTAGGAGCTCAAAAATGTTTGCCAATGAATGGATATTATAGCATAGCCTTCTGGTGTGACAGGAATTATTTTTTAAATTTATTTGCTAGATTATGCAACAAAGCAAGACCCTTTCTCTACAAAAATTAAAAATATTAGCCAAACATAGTGGCACATCCCTGTAGTCCCAGGTACTCAGAAGGCTGAGACAGGAGGATTGCTTGAGGCCAGAAGTTTGAGGCTGCAGTGAGGTATGATCATGCCACTGCACTCCAGCTTGGGGGTGATACAGTGAGACTCCATCTCTGAAAAATAAAAATAAATAAATAAATGGCCGGGCACAGTGGCTCACACCTGTAATCCCAGCACTTTGGGAGGCCGAGGTGGGTGGATCACCTGAGGTCAGGAGTTCAAGATCAGCCTGACCAACATGGTGAAACCCCATCTCTACTAAAAATACAAAAAATTAGCTGGATGTGGTGGCGGGCTCTTGTAATCCCAGCTACCTGGGAGGCTGAGGCAGGAGAATCGCTTGAACCCAGGAGGAGGAGGTTGCAGCGAGCCGAGATCGTGCCATTGCACTCTAGCCTGGGCAACAGGAGCAAAACTCCATCTCAAAAATAAATAAATAATAAAAATAAAATAAAATAAAATAAATTATTTGCATGCCGGGCTCGGTGGCTCACGCCTGTAATCCCAGCACTTTGGGAGACCGAGGCAGGCGGATCACGAGGTCAGGAGATCGAGACCACGGTGAAACCCCGTCTCTACTAAAAATACAAAAAAATTAGCCGGGCGTGGTGGCGGGCGCCTGTAGTCCCAGCTACTCGGAGAGGCTGAGGCAGGAGAATGGCGTGAACCTGGGAGGCGGAGCTTGCAGTGAGCCGAGATTGCGCCACTGCACTCCAGCCTGGGTGACAGAGCAAGACTCCGTCTCAAAAAAAAAAAAAAAAAATTATTTGCTCACTTGCACTTAACCATGGGGGAAAACTTTTGGGAAAAGGTGAAATGGAAGTTGTCAATATAACTTCTAAGCTCCAAGTGTAGGACCTTTCCTTTTTCCTTGCACTATATTCCCAGAGGCTAAATCAATGCCTGGTACATAGTATTTAATTTATTTAGCACCTACTATATGCCAGGCATATTATTCAGAGACAGGGTCTCACTCTGTTACCTAGGCTGGAGTGCGGTAGTGTGATCAAGCTTACTGCAGCCTTGAACTCCTGGGCTCAAGCAATATGCTCACCTTGGCCTCCTGAGCAGCTGGGACTACAAGTGTGCACTACCCCACTGAGCTGATTTTTAAAAATTATTATTATTATTATTATTATTATTATTTTTTTGAGACGGAGTCTCGCTCTGTCGCCCAGGCTGGAGTGCAGTGGCGCAATCTCGGCTCACTGCAAGCTCCGCCTCCCGGGTTCACGCCATTCTCCTGTCTCAGCCTCTCCGAGTAGCTGGGACTACAGGCGCCCGCCACGACGTCCGGCTAATTTTTTGTATTTTTAGTAGAGACGGGGTTTCACCGTGGTCTCGATCTCCTGACCTCGTGATCCGCCCGCCTCGGCCTCCCAAAGTGCTGGGATTACAAGCGTGAGCCACCGCGCCCGGCCTAAAAATTATTTTTGTGGAGACAGGGTCTCATTATGTTTCCCAGACTGGTCTTGAACTCTTGGCCTCAAGTGTTCCTCCCACCTCAGCCTCCCAAAGTGCTGGGATTAAAGGCGTGAGCCACCTTGCCTGGCCATGCCAGGCATATTCCAAAGATTAATTTGTGTAATAATTCTATGAGGTTGGGACTATTACTGTCATTCCCTTTTTACAGGTGAGAAAATTGAGGCACAAAGAGGAAACTTACCCAGAAGTTCACACTGCTAGTGAGAGGCAGAGCTGGAATGCAAACCCAGAACTAGTTCCAGAGGCAGTACTATTAATCTTTATGTAATAGTGCCAGATATATTTCTGAAAATGACTTAGTTAACTACTAATTTCTGCACCTTGCTTTGCTTGTGAAGTCTGTTGCTACAAGTCTACAGTTGACTACTTCTATAGAAACCCAGCTGTCTTAGTCTGTTTTGTATTGCTATAAAAGAATAACTGAGACTGGGTAGTTTATTTAGCTCATGGTTCTGCAGGCTGTACAAGAAGCATGGCACTGGCATCTGCTTGACTTCTGGTGAAAGCTTCAGGTTGCTTCCACCCATGGTGGAAGGCAAAAGGCTTCTCTCATGGTGAGAGAAGAAGAAACAGCAAAAAAGGGGAAAGCGCCAGGCTCTGTTTAACAACCAGTTCTTGTGCGAATTAATAGAAGAAAAACTCCCTCACGGCTAAGGGAAGGCATTAATCTATTCATGAGGTATCTACCCCCATGACCCAAATACCTTCCATGAGGCCCACCTCCAACATGGGGATCAAATTTCAACATGAGGTTTAGAGGGTACAAATATCCAAACCATAGCACCAGCATATTAGAATTAGGTGTTTATTTATTCTTCTCAAGAATGTTTTTTTTTTTTTTTATCGAGACCATCCTGGCCAACATGGTGAAACCCTGTCTCTACTAAAAATACAAAAATTATGGCTGGGTGCAGTGGCTCATGCCTGTAATCCCAGCACTTTGGGAGGCCAAGGCGGGTGAATCACGAGATTAGGAGTTCGAGACAAGCCTGGCCAACATGGTGAAACCCTGTCTCTACTAAAAATACAAAAAATTAGCTGGGCGTAGTGGTGGGCGCCTGTAATTCCAGCTACTTGGGAGGCTGAGGCAGGAGAATCACTTGAACCCAGGAGGTGGAGATTGCAGTGAGCCGAGATCGTGCCACTGCACTCCAGCCTGGGCGACAGAGTGAGACTCTGTCTCAAAAAAAAAAAAAATTAGCTGGGCGTGCTAGCGCACACCTGCAGTCCCAGCTACTCAGGAGGCTGAGGCAGGAGAATCGCTTGAACCCGGGAGGCGGAGGTTGCAGTGAGCTGAGATCATGCCACTGCACTCCAGCCTGGCGACAGAGCGAGACTCCATCTCAAAAAAAAAAAAAAAAAGAATGTATTCTTTTTAAACTAAATTTATTTATATGTATTTTTTAAGACAGGATTTCACTCTGTCATCCAAGCTGGAGTACAGTGCTGTGCTCATGGTTTACTGCAACCTCAACCTGCCTGGCTCAAGTGATCCTCCCATTTCAGCCTCTTGAGTAGCTGGGACCACATGTATGCATCACTACACCTGGCTAATTTTTTAATTTTTTGTGGAGACGGGCTCTCCCTGTACTGCTCAGGCTTATCTTGAACACCTGGGTTCAAGTGTTCCTTCTGCCTCGGCTTCCCAAAGTGCTGGGTTTATAGGCATGAGCTACCATACCCAGCCAAGAATATATTCTCCCAGAATGTCAGAGGAGTTGAGGCAGGATGTGTGGCTAAGAGGGTAGATATAAAGTCATTGCTGTGGCTATTCTCCACTTCCCAAGTCACTCACTGTGATATAAGGAAAAGCATTAGATAAATTCTTGGCATCCTGTCCTAGTTCTGTCACTAGCTAGTTGTGAGATGTCTCAATTTATTAACTCACTTTAAGCCTCAGATTCTTCATCTGAAAATTGGGTTGTGGTTGACGGAGTGAGAAAATGTTTGGATTAGATCAGTTGTTCTGAATCTTAACTGTACATTGAAATCATACGGGGAGCTTTAAAAACTACCAATCCCTAAGTCTCACTCTCAGAGATTTTGATATAATAGTCTGGAATGGTACCTGGCCACTGAGGTTTTTGCAGCTCCTTGGGGACAGTCTAATGTGCAGCCAAGGTTTACAACCAGTGAATTTGATGAAAACGTGAATATTTGTTGCTACTTTGTTAAGTGTGGAAAGAGAAAGTCAGAGAGGCTTAAGCAATACTGCCCTTGGACCCAGGCACTGGGGGTCCTGTTGTGGACCCTGATTTAGAAGGGCCTTGCTCCAGCTCTTCTTGAGCTGTGCCCCTCCCTCAAGTGAGGAGAATCATCAGAGGTGGGAGGAGTCTGCAAGGTCAAAAGGACATGCCCACACCGAGACCCTCTGTTTAAAACCCTCTTTGGGGCTGGGTGTGGTTGCTCTCACCTGTAATTCCAGCACTTTGGGAGGCTGAGGCGCGCAGATCACTTGAGGCCAGGAGTTCAAGACCAGCCTGGCCAACGTAGTGAAACCCTGTCTCCACTAAAAATAAAAAAATCAGCTGGATATGGTGGTGTGCGCCTGTAATCTCAGCTATTTGAGAGGCTGAGGCAAGGGAATCGCTTGGGCCTGGGAGGCAGAGGTTGCAGTGAGCCAGGATTGTGCCACTACACTCCAGCCTGGGTGACAGAGCGAGACTACGTCTCAAAAAAACAAAAACAAAAAACCCTCTTTGGGTACCCAAGACCTGAAGTTCTCTACTCAAAGAGCCCTGAGCCTCCCACCAGGGCCTACATTGGCCTCTTCCCTAAGTCCATACCCCAGGGACAAACTGTGCTGCAAGTATGCACATCCTTAAGCCCAAGGGGTGGCTGATTGTAAGAGGATGTAAATGGAAAGTGGACTGCAGGTGGGAGTGTCAACATAGGTGTATACAGTCATTCTTTGAGGGCTGCTGAAGCCAAAGGATAAGGATGGCACAGGGGGTAGGGGGTTAAATGCCTGCCCCTACTGGTTTGCCAAATGGGATGACAACATGGACTTCCAATGTGAGCCAGAAAAAGCCCTCAGGGAACGACATATGGATATGCTGGGTTAGAAGTCATATTGGTGTGTGTCGAAGTGGTAAGAATCAGTGGGCATGCAAGGTGGGCCTGGGGTAAGTCCACTATGATGGTTCTACTGACAACCAGAAATGGCTTTCACTTGGGATAGGGTGGGTTGGAGGTGGTGATGGAGGTGCTAAGCTAGGTGTTCTTGAATAGTAGTTTCCAAATTAAGGACAGGTGCTGATCTGTAATAAAATTTTCTTGGTGTACTAAAAAGACAAGAAAGGCCAAGAGCAGCAGTGTTCAAGCCTGTAATCCCAGTGCTTTGAAAGACCTAGGCAGGAAGATCGCTTGAGGCAAGTTCAAAACCAGCCTGGGCAACATAGCAAGACTCCCTGCCACCCACGACCCCCGCTTCTATAATTTAATTTTTTTTTTGAGATGGAGTCTTACTCTGTCTCCCAGGCTAGAGTGCACTGGCATAATCTAGGCTCACTGCAACCTCCGCCTCCCGGGTTCAAGCAATACTCTGCCTTAGCCTCCTGAGTAGCTGGAATTATAGGCGCCCACCATCACACCCGGTTAATTTTTTGTATTTTTAGTAGAGATGGGGGTTTCACTATCTTGGCCAGGCTGGTCTTGAACTCCTGACCTCGTGATCCACCCGCCTCGGCCTCCCAAAGTGCTGGGATTATAGGCATAAGCCATTGCGCCTGGCCACAGAATTTTTTTTAAAGAATTAGCTGGGCATGGTGGCACCTGTAGTGGCACACCTAGCATGGTGGCATGCTAGGACCTGTAGTCCTAGCTACTCAAGAGGCTGAGGCAGAAGGATCACTTGAACCCAGGAGGTTAAGGCTGCAGTGAGCTGTGATCGGGTCACTGCACTCCAGCCTGGAGTGAGACCCTGTCTCAAAAACAAAGAAAAAACAAAACTTGGATAACTGACAAAGAGTTTAGGATTGAATTACATGGAAAAACCAACAAAACAAGACAATTATTAACTCCAGAAAAAACTAAGTTGTGTGGGAAAGGAAAAGTAATCATAGTTTGATACATAACTTGGCTGTGACTACTGTTTACATGATTATAATAGCATATATACGAAGATTAATCAAAATCAGAATATAACTATCTTAAGATGGAGAGATTTAAAAAAAGGGTTGGGGGTGAATATGGGGTGAAAGTAATGGAGAAAAATAGCTAAAGTCTCCTCTTGTGTCTCAGCACTCCACCCAAGTCTGTAGAGCCTCTGGATGGAAGAAGGAATCTCCCACCTCTCCACCACACTCCCCCAGGATTTACCTTCAGCATCAGGTAGCTAGGGGCAAGATGAGGAATACTGCTGATATGCTGGTCTCTGACTGGGAGCTGTGGGAAGAGAGAGCTTCTTAGTTGCAGCAGTCTGGAGTGGAGTCTGTCTTGCTGAACAAAGGGAGAGGTTTGGTTTAAATATCACAGACTGACTCTCACATTCTGATGCAAGTTTTCATAGATTTTTTGGAACAGATGTTTCTTCATTTGATGTTTGCCCTTAGGACCATTTCAGAGGCTTTAAATGGTTAATGATTGTTTGTTGTTTTAAATAATTTTGTTTCACTAGAGGTGAATCCCGAGCTCTTCATGCCGTCCTGCGGTTAGTCTTTCTTGGTATTATTCTTCACCTTTCCTGTGAGTTTAAAATTATTTCAAGAAAAGTCAAAGTTCTTTAAGAATCACAATAAAGTAGTTATTAGGAATAAATAAAAACGTAGCGGGACGTGGTGGCTCACGCCTGTGATCCCAGCACTTTGGGAGGCCAAGGCGGGCAAGGATCACTTGAGGCCAGCAGTTGGAGACCAGCCTTGCCAACATGGTGAAACCCCATCTCTACTAAAAATACACACACACAAAAAAAATTAGTCGGGCATGGTGGCCTGCGCCTGTGGTCCCCGCTACTTGGGAGGCTGAGGGGGTTGGATGGCTTGAGCGTGGGAAATTCAGGCTGCAGTGAGCCGTGATGGCGCCACTGCCTTCTAGCCTGGGCGACAGCGCGAGACCCTGTCTCAAGAAGGAAAACAAAAAACAAACAAAAACATACACGCAAAAAACCACAAAGTGCGTTCATGTTTGCTCTGACTCCCAGACATCAATCATAAACACTCGCGCCGGGCGCGGTGGCTCAAGCCTGTAATCCCAGCACTTTGGGAGGCCGAGGAGGGCGGATCACGAGGTCAGGAGTTCGAGACCATTCTGGCCAACAGTGAAACCCCGTCTCTACTAAACACAAAAATTAGCTGGGCGTGCTGGCACGTGCCTGCAGTCCCAGCTACTCGGGAGGCTGAGGCAAGAGAATCGCTTCAACTAGGGAGGCGGAGGTCGCAGTGAGCTGAAATTGTGCCACTGCACTCCTGCCTGGGCCACAGAGCGAGACTCTGTCTCAAAAAAGAAGGAAAGAAAGAAAGAGAGAGAGAAAGAAAGAAAGAAAGAAAGAAAGAAAGAAAGAAAGAAAGAAAAAAAACAAACCACTCGCAGTGTTTACTCCTAACGCGTGGAACTTGTGTCGACATCCACCCTCGGTTACTGCATACTCAGTCACACAAGCCATAGCAGGAAACAGCGAGCTGGCAGCCTCACCGACGAGTCTCAACTAAAAGGGACTCCTGGCACTAGGGGTGGGGACTCAGCCTAACACAGTGAGTGCCTGCTATTGGACTTTGGTCCAGTGACAGCTGAGACAAGGCCCAGGGCGATCCAAGGACCACGGGAGGAGGTGTGGGAGAGAAGCGCCACGAACAGCGATCGCCCAGCACCAAGTCCGCTTTCCAGGCTTTCGGTTTCTTTGCCTCCATCTTGCGTGCGCCTTCCCGGCGTCTAGGGGAGCGAAGGCTGAGGTGACAGCGGCAGGAGAGTCCGGCCGCGACAGGACGGTACGTGCCCCGCGCTAGACCCCCGCGCTGGCGGCGCCGGAGCTGTCCCAGACCCCAAGCCCCGACGCCTGGCCCTGAGTCAGCGTTGCAGCAGGCCCTGCGCGGCCGCGCCGCGCGTCCCACCCCCCGCCGCTCCTCACAGCCCTGCGCTCCGGGAAACTGCAGGTGGCCGGCAGTGACCAGGGGATGGCGGGGGCGCTTCGGAACCTGACTCAGTTTTGTAGATTTTTTATCTCGGTTGTTTACCGCGGGCTTTGCGGAATGCCCCCGCATCCGCTTCCGCCCGGCTCCGAACCCCCAAACCCCTTCTACCCGCAACTCCGCCCCGGATTCCCAGAAAGGGGCGACCTGGGCCACAGCGGTACAAGCTGCACCCCGATGGACCTGAAAGACCGGAAGTAACCCTTGGCCAACTCTGGCCGCCCCCTGCAGCCGCAGCCCCAGAGGCCCACCCGAGAGCTTCAGTGGCGGGTCCTCAGCGTCGTGTAAACTTTGCTTAAAATGATCTTGAGAGTTGAATTCTTGGGGTGAACTGTTGAGAAGATGTGGTATTTTTCCTTTCGAAAGTTGTTGGGAACGTGGACTTTCCCAACAATTATGTGTGCGCTCGATCTCACTCAGTGGGAGCCGCCGCCCTGGAGGGAATTTCACAATAGCCTGGTCAGGGCGGTTATTTTCCAGAGCAGTTTAATGTCTATTTTGCCCAAGTGCAAAGAAAGCTTGCCTTGGAAAAGCTGGGAATGCTTGACTGATGAAAAGTTTTTAGAGCCTTTTAAAATGAACCTGTTTCTGCCACTTTTCCACCGCTTCAAAAGGACTGGGAAATGTAAAATGGCTTCAAGATGTTCTTGCTTGAGGGTGTCCGGATTTGGACAGAAGGCCATGTTCTTTTAATATTAACAGTGGCACGCAGTAGAACAAAGGCCACTGAAATTCAGGATCAGTTTTTGGCTCCACGGAGCAGGAAGTAAATTCAAGGACGCCAGAGGTCTTGCGAATATTTTAATTGGTTGACATTTGAAATTTGTTATTAAGCAATGAGGGGTGAAACCAGTAGGGGGATAGAGTATAGCATAAATAAAGCTTTTTGGACATCAACAAACTGCGATATCTAGAACAGACAGCGGGGTCTGGAAGGTTTGACCTGCTTTAGAGAGAGATTTCAGATAAGAGGAACGGAGTTTTTGGCACTTTTCGGTTTGGTGATTCCCCTAAATAACCTTACAAAAGTTTCGTTGAACAAAAAACCTGGCTCGAGCTCCAAGATCTTATTAATTAATTAATTTATTTATTTATTTATTTTTGAGACAGCGTTTCACTCGTTGCCCAGGCTGGAATGCAATGGCACGATCTCTGCTCATCGCAACCTCCGCCTCTCGGGTTCAAGCGATTCTCGTGCCTCAGCCTCTCAAGTAGCTGAGATTACAGGCATGCACCACCACGCCCGGCTAATTTTGTATTTTTAATAGAGACGGGGGTTTCTCCATGTTGGTCAGTCTGGTCTCGAACTCCTGACCTTAGGTGATCCGCCCGCCTCGGCCTCCCAAAGTGCTGGGATTACAGGCGTGAGCCACCGCGCCCGGCCCAACTC
>NW_026652276.1:40535177-41062816 GCF_009828535.3 Hylobates moloch | reverse complement strand
CTACCGGCTGTGTGGCCAGCCCTGTTGGTAAAGGGACCTAGAGATGAACACTTTCTTGCCCTTACGGGTTCACACACAGTCAAAGATCATGATGACAATGATAAGAATGCCCAGGATGCAGGAGCTGACTCAGCCAAGGGTATAAAAAAGCTGGAGAGGTTGAGGCCAGGCGCGGTGGCTCACGCTTGTAATCCCAGCACTTTGGGAGGCCGAGGCGGGCGGATCACGAGGTCAAGAGATCGACACCACGGTGAAACCCTGTCTCTACTAAAAATACAAAAAAAAATTAGCCGGGCGTGGTGGCGGGCGCCTGTAGTCCCAGCTACTCGGAGAGGCTGAGGCAGGAGAATGGCGTGAACCCAGGAGGCGGAGGTTGCAGTGAGCCGAGATTGTGCCACTGCACTCCAGCCTGGGGGACAGAGCAAGACTCCGTCTCAAAAAAAAAAAAAAAAAGACTGGGTTGAAAGGGAGTTTTTAATGTTTACCGTTTGCTTTACATACATTTTCTTGTTTTGTTAATACTTATTTTACTTAACAGCTTTTGGGTCAAATGTCCTCGTTAAAATGGCTTTCTCTAGCGACTTTATGTTTTACGTTTCTGTTTGTAACTGACATTTGGCCTTCTTTTAACACGGTATTACTTGCTTCCTTATACCGGTTTCCAAGGTGAAGCTATTTGCAGGGTCGCTGGGTTTCCCCCTCCCCCCGAAAGTCTTAACGCGACCCGGGGTGGGCGGGATAGCGTGCAGTTTTTTGAGCCTTGGGCTGGGGGCCTCCAGGAAGCTGAAGCAGAAACTGCCTAGGCCCCTGGGGCATTGGAGGTCCTACCGCAGCTCCTAGTAGGTGGTGGGGCCGCACGTAACTGTCCTGAGCTATGCATAAGCCCTTTGACCACTCATGGAAAATTTTACCACCCAGAGACACGCGAGTGGCCCTGTGCAAGTTTCAACTGCGCGTGGGCGGGGAATTCCGCAGACAGGATTCGAGAATTTATGTCTTGTGTGGTAACATTTCAGCCGGTGGGCGGCGGGGATTAGGCGTGAAGCGGTTCAGTAGGCAGAGGTTCTCGGACGCCCTCCGGCGAAGCCACCTGTTGATGCTTTTGACTTTCTGTCCTTGTTCCTCGTCCCATCTGGGGCATTTCCAATTCTGGTTTTGCGCAGCAGCAGGTCTGAGCTTGTCCGGCGAGGGTGGGAGTTGGTCCCGGCGGAGATCCAGTGGGAAGAGCCGGCGGCTGCCTGGGCGTGAGTAGACCGAGAATCCTGCCCGATCCCCGCCCCTGGGCTGGTGTCGCCCTGGGCTCCTGGGACATCGGGGCACTGTCCCCCGATAGTGGCAGAAAAGGATTGAGTCCTCGCTTTTGGCCCTAGGTCTCCTTGAGCCTCCAGAGGACTCACAACACTCCGGGGCATGTTGCTCTTTCAAATACCAGGAATGGACTCTGGGGAATGGGGCACCCTTGAAGTCTGATTATTTCTTCCCTGTAGAGCCCCAGGGGCTAATTAAACTCGTGTTTATGGACTCCAATGCCTCCTTGCCTTTAATTCAGTATAATCCGACCAACATTTATTGAGCTTCTCTGGGCCAGGCAGAGTTCTGGGTGCCGAGGACATAGAAATGGATCTAAACTTGGTTCTTTTCCCCATAACCTCACAATGTGGTTGAGGAAGACTCAGCAGTTACCTACACAGGTAACTTCGAGTCAAGGCAGTTTAGACAAGATCCACTGACAGCCTGACTGGAGGAAGCCTGTGGGCCATGGTGGGGCAGTTATGACACCATGGGTTCTTTTTGTTTATTTGTTTGTTTGTTTTGTCTTTTCTTTTAGTATGCCCAGGTAACTTGCAGAACACAGTTGTTCTTTCTTACTATAGATCGGTGAGGTGAAAAGCACTATCGTTATTGGAATGCCCTGTCTCTCCCTTACGCTCTCCTCCTGTCATCTCCCCTCAGAAGACTTGACACCCCCCACCCCGTGCCCTTTCTCTGTACTTTCATATGCTCAGAGGCTGTCTTTGCGCTTGCTTCAGGGTTGTACCTAACATTCTGTACTGTAATGCATTTTCTTCAGACACTCTTCAGTCAAGTTGTATTATACTTTTCTGAGTTAAAATACATGCAAAATAAATAGAGAAAACCTCCAGGGGTTCATTCCCTAGAGATAACCAAAGGTTTCAGTTTAATGTTGTTTTTTTTTTTTTTTTCACACATGTGTGCTCTCAAATATAGTCTTTTACATATTTTTAAAAATAAACACTCAGCCGGGCGCGGTGGCTCAAGCCTGTAATCCCAGCACTTTGGGAGGCTGAGGCGGGCGGATCACGAGGTCAGGAGATCGAGACCATCCTGGCTAACACGGTGAAACCCCGTCTCTACTAAAAACACAAAAAATTAGCTGGGCGTGTTGGCGGGCACCTGTATTGCCAGCTACTCGGGAGGCTGAGGCAGGAGAATGGCGTGAACCCAGGAGGCAGAGTTTGCAGTGAGCCGAGATCGCGCCACTGCACTCCAGCCTGGGGGACAGAGAAAGACTCCGTCTAAAAAAAAAAAAAAAAAAAAAAGACTCCGTCTAAAAAAAAAAAAAAAAAAAAATTAGCCGGGCGTGTTGGCGGGCGCCTGTATTCCCAGCTACTCGGGAGGCTGAGGCAGGAGAATGGCATGAACCCAGGAGGTGGAGGTTGCGGTGAGCTGAGATCGCGCCACTGCACTCCAGCCTGGGGGACAGAGAAAGACTCCGTCTCAAAAAAAATAAAAATAAGAAAAAAAATAAACACTCATAATTTTTTTGGTTTATTTTCTAGTTTGCAAGATATTTCATTTTTTAAAATTGTGTTTATTTACAACCTGCTTTTTTCTAAAAAAGATTCAAGGTGGGGCCTTCTTTTCTTTTCTTTCTTTTTTTTTTTTTTTTTTTGAGATGAGGTCTTGCTTGTTGCCCAGGCTGGAGTGCAGTGGTGATCAGGTGATCATAGCTCACTTCAGCCTCTAACTCTAGGCTCAAGCAGTCATCTCACATCAGCCTCTGGAGTAGCTGAAACTACAGGTGTGTGCCACCACACCCAGCTACATTTTTTTTTTTTTTTTGAGACAGTCTCACTCTGTCACCCAGGCTGGAGTGCAGTGGTGCTATCTCTGCTCACTGCAGCCTCTGCCTCCTGGGTTCAAGTGATTGCTTCCTTTTCTACACTTGTTCTGTATTTATATTCCTTTGATGGTCTCCACTTCTAGCCACTTTCTTTTTTCGGCGATTTAAGTTTTTGGCCCAAATAGATAAACATCTTCTACATTATTTTTCTCTTATTCTCCATACTGGGTTTTGCCATCTTTGGTGATTTAGTACTTATTATGAAAGAGAGAAGCTACACCACTTGATACCACTTTCATCTGCGTACTCAAGATAATTTGTATCTTCTGCAGTGAACTCTTCAGTTGAAGAAATGAATCATTCATATGTATATTTATATACTTTTAAAAATGTAATTGAAAAATCCTCTCATAGTTACTTACTCCAAGGTTTAAAAATGCTTCCCAGGGTAATGAGTTTCTTTAGTCATGTGACTTTAGAAATGGGAACCAAAGCTTCCTTATCTACTTGTGAAATTCTTGAGTTTTTTCCTTGAACTTCCTTTTTATCTTCCCTTTGGCTTATATATCTGTGTTTTTTGTTTGTTTTTACTTGCAGCTTTCAAAAGTAGTTTTCAAAGTCAATGAGATTGTTTAAAAGAGTAGGTACCTGACAGTCTCTTGCTTGAATACTATCTGGTGAGTGAACCAAATTCCCTGCAACAATAGCCACAACTTTGAATCAAGAGTTAAATGAAAAAAGTAACTCCTTCAGCATTTACTGAGCACCTGCTGGGGCTGAGGAATGGGAGCACGTAGATCTCCCTCTGCTGTCTGGAGCACCCTTTCTGGTTGGAAAACATAGAAACAGTGCAATAGTTTCGCCCAAAACCTTGGCCGTGGTATGCTATTGAAACCCCATAGTTCAGATTTTATACTTGACTTGAGTTCTATTCTAAGCCATGGCTGGATTATGTTAATCTGGCAAATAATTATAAGGCTGGATTATTTTAATCTGGTAAGTAATTATAAGGTTGTGCTCCGTGATGGAGCTATTAACAAAATATGGTAGCACAGGCAAGTTGTATATAGCACAAAGCTATACCCCCAGAGGAGACACTGTATCAGTTGCTGTCTGCCTAGGCTTTCTATAAACGTGCTGGCCATCATTCAGCCTAAATGTAGAATGAGTCTATCCCTTTAACCTGGGTCGTCACCAGGAATGTAAAGGAACCTAGAACGAGGACTCAGGCAAGAGATGAGAAACTAGGGGACAGAGGAGTAGGTACCAGGGATGGTGATGAGACTGAAGCAAGTGGGGAATTTTTATTTTCTTCTCTACTTTTCTCTATTTTCCAGATTTTCTTAGAGCAAAAAGCAGGTAGTGCTTTTTACAGAAAATGAATGCTATATAAAAGTAATTTTAAGAACTTTATATATCCCTAGTATTATGTACAATTTCTGACTTTGAACAGAGCTATCTCCCAAAGGGCCAAGTTTGGCCCTTTAGTTACAATGGAGAATCTGTTGTGTAAACTGAGCAAATATACCTGCCAAGTTGAAATTTAATGTAAGCCAATCTTGTCTAGATGAACTTGAGAATGTCTCCTAAATATTTTATTGCAGTAGTGTAGCATGATTGATAGTATGCTATTCTCTTGAATAGATGGGGTTGTTTCTTGAGCCACTGTTTGTTCCTTTGATCAAAACCTTGAGGAGAAGGAATGCCTGTTTTCCTGACTGCTGTTGCATGAAGTTAGACATCCAGTTCCTCTAAAGGTGACATCAGATGGTTTAGATACCTAAAAAGAAGTGAGGCTAAGCCATAGGTCTTCTTCGTACTACCTGAAGTTGAGACCTGGTCTCTGAACTCAGTCATTGCTGAAGCATTAAAATCTGACATCTTGCTTAAACTCAGGCAGCTTGACCTGTTCCTCATTTTTCTCTATCAAATAAATTGAAGCCCGGTAATAAATTGATGATGAGTTCCAAACATCCCCTTGGTTGGAGATGTTGTATTCTCCCTACTCACAATGAGGTCCTGCCAGTTTCCAGAAAGTTTTGCATGGGGGCTTACCCATCCTTTTAGAATTACATGGCAAGTCACTCTAAAGCAATAGCATTGTTATCTCATGTAGTTGCAAAAGCTTCCTTTCACAAGCTCTTTCTTCTGGATCCAACAACCAGATTCCAAGTATGGTATCTTAACTACACCACCAGCTCCATCTTGCTTCATTGTATGTTACGAAGGGATGAGTAAGCATTACACATGGGCTGCAATGGTCTAATGATGACTAGTCTGTTCAAGACCCAAGAGGGCTGAGATTGGCAGCCCTGGCCATTGTTTACCACAGCCTAATGAAGATGAGTAAAAGCCTATCTATCCCCAAGGACCTCCACATATGACAGTACTCAACTGAGTCTCACATAGGATAGAATAAGATAAAATGCTGGAAGAGAACACAGTGCTACAAAGCAGGAAGAGATGACTTGATTTGGGGATCAAGACAAGCTTATAGAAGAGACCTCTTGAGAGATAAGATATAATTTCACGTACAGACTGAGAGGAGGGAAGGGGCTTTCCAAATGGAGGCAAATGCTTGAGTGAAGTTGCTGGGACAGAAAAATACTGTGCAGGGAACATTGAGATATTTTTGGTTTGGAGTTAGATTATGTGAAGTGGGGATGATAACTGTTAGTGCTTCAGCTATGTATCAGAAGTTTGTCCATAGTATTATGCACAATTTCTGATTTTGAACAGAGCTATCTCCTGCAGGGCCACTCTTGGCCCTTTAGTTACAGTGGGCAATCCGTTGTGTAAGCTGAGCGAGTATACCTGCCAAAGTGAAAATTTAAATTTAGTTAAGGGCACTACATCAACTGATTTAGCTCCCTTGCTCCTGGTGACTTTGCCCATGTTTCTATATCCAATTAGATGATGATTTATGACCTTTTGATCTAGATGCTTTCTCATTTCTGATTCATTCTCATTTTCTGCAGCCTACATGTAAGTGTTAGGAACCAAGGAAGTTACTGGAGATAATGTCTGGTTGGAATTTGTGGGAGCTTCCCTGAGAGTCATGAAAAGTCTGTTCTGTCTTAGTCTGTTTTGTGCTGCTATAACAAAATACCCACAACCAGGTAATTTATAAAAAACAGAAATTTATTTCTCACAGTCTGGAGGCTGGGAAGTCCAAGATCAAGGTGCTGACATCTGGTGAGGGCTGCTCCCCGCTTCCAATCTGGTGCCTTGAACACTGCGTTCTACGGAGGGGAGGAATGCTGTGTCTTAACATGGCAAAAGGTGGAAGGGCAAAAAAAGAAATAAACTCCCTTTATCAGCCCCCTTTATAAGGACATCTAATCCCACTCAGGAGGGAGGAGCCTCCAGGGAATGATCACCTCTTAAAGGCCCCACTTCTTAATCCTATCATATTGGCAACACCTGAACTTTGGAGGGGACACATTCAAACCATAGCAGCCTCATCAAATAATTTTATAAAATATGACATAATTTTATGTCATTTTATAATTGGGATCATCTGTTGTTCTGCACACCAATGGAGGAGGAAGGTGAATTTTGTTATGTTCAGGATGAATGCACAAAACTTCTGTGAGATGGCCACATTCTACTTTACCCAGAATTGTGCAACCTCTTCTCCTTTTAGAAACTTCTGGATGACACTTTGTTTCATGTTCATATCTCCACTGGGGCTTCCCAGACACCTGAAAGTTCAGGTTTGCATGCTGCTTTCTGCAGCTGGCAAGACAGGTTTCTCCACTGCCGCCCAGTTTGTGGGGTTGCTAAGAAATTACATTTGCATTCACGCCGTGGCTCATTGGACATGACATTGCTTTCATGCCATATGATGACCTTGCTTCACACAGAGAAGCAGTAGAAAGAAGGGAATGTTAAGTACGTCTTTGGATGGCTTAGCTGGTCATGCTGCATGCTTTGCTACTGATTACAGGGAACAATATGTGCCTTTGTTACCAGATAGTTTGGAGGCAGCGCTGGTGTTCTGTGAGAAAGGTTGAGAAGCCTGACTAAACTTAACCACATTTGCTGACACTTGGTTAGGGCTAATGTGGGTACCAGGGAAGTGTGTTAAGTGCTTCAATAGAGGTGTTTTGTTTTGTTCTGTTTTTCAAGATGGAGTTTAACTCTTGTTGCCCAGGCTGGAGTGCAGTGGCACAATCTCAGCTCACTGGCAACCTCCACCTCCCAGGCTCAAGAGATTCTTGTGCCTCAGCCCCTTGAATAGCTGGGATTACAGGCATGCAGCACCACGGCCAGCTAGTTTTTGTATTTTTAGTAGAGACAGGGTTTTGCCATGTTGGCCAGGCTGGTCTTGAACTCCTTGCCTCAAGTGATCCACCCGCCTTGGCCTCCCAAAGTGCTGGGATTACAGGTGTGAGCCACTGCTCCTGGCCAGTTCAGGCATGAACTTTAGAAAGTTCACTTAGATGGAAGGTAGATTTGGAGAGGGTAAGGTCTGAAGCAGGGGGAACAGAATGGCTAGGGGAATGAGTTTGGATGAGAGATGGATGGTAGGCACCAGCACTTAAGGGACAGGTGCAGAAAGAGTATGCTGAGGAGTAGAAGAAAGTCAGAGAAGGGTCTGTGTAGAATATAGTGGTGTGAGCTCAGCCAAGGGAGAAGAGTTTCAAGGAGGGATTAATTAGCAGTGTCAGCTGGAGTTGAGCAGTCAGATGAAAGAGGACTTACAAGTTTTTGGATGTGGCAACCAGGAGGTCACCAGGGCCTCAACAAGAGCCGTGTCATCAGGGCTGGGATACTAGCCAGGACAAACGAGGCACTGGCTTCAGGACAACATGTAAGGGGGTGCTCAAAAAGTCAGTCATCAAGATAGATAATATTTTAATGCAATATTTTAAAAAACAGACATAAATGCCAAAAATCTATGATGAACAAAATGCCAACATTTTAAATAAAGACAGCGTCAGTATTGCTGATTGTCCGTTTTGCTTCAGATTCCAGTATGGCTCAGGACTGAGTGTGGCTGTGTAGAGGAGATGGTGGGTGAGGGGATCCAGGTGGAGGCATGCTGAGAAGTGAATTGTGGTTGAAGAAACTGAAGCACTAAGTACAGACTGTTACTTCAGGAGGTCCCAGCTTTATGTGAAAGGGAATAAAATGAAAGGATGGTCGGTCTAGGGGACCCTCAGGCTTTTTTGAGGGTTTTGGCTTTATTTTTTAAGACGGAAGAAACTTGCACATGTTTATGAGCTGGGAGGAGCCGTCTCTGGAGGTAGAGAGGATGTTGAGAATAGACATAAGGGCTTAGTAGAGACAGGAGGGCACGCAGGGAGGCTTAGCCCTAGGCAAGCAGAGGGACAGGAGGGACCGGCTGGGGCAGTGGAAAGGTGGAAGGTGGCAGGAGTTTGTGCCTGATACATGGATGAGAAATGTCACTGGGGGTGGTGTTGGGATGGAAGAGAGTTGTGGAGTGTGGGAGGTTTCTTACACGCCTTGAAGGGTGTGGGAAAGGAGCTGAACAGAGTCTTCTTGTAAATGAAACTGTTGAGCAGCCGTAGGGGCCCAGCTCAGGAAACCACCAGGGTGTGGTGGTAAGTAGTTTTCAGATTGTGTTATCTCTTCTCCCTTCCTTCAGAACTTGCTACTGGAGGTGTAGGAGTGGTAGAGGCTTCCTCATTAAGGCAGGGGTGCTGGAGTGATCAACCATCCCTGTTTGCCTGGGTCTGAGGGGTTTCCTGGGACTCGGTCACCCTAGATGTTGCAGGGCTGACAGTTAGGAGGGAAAAAGGCCAGATAATTGAAAATGCTGGCCAGAGTTTGTAGCATGCGCCGTCTGATTGTTGTACCTGAGCGAGTTAGAGAAAACGCCACACTTTGAGACGAATTAAGGGTCCGTTTATTTAGCCGGCGGCCAAGAGACGGCTAACGCTCAAAGTTCTCTCAGCCTCGAAGAAGGGGCTAGATTTTCTTTTATACTTTGGTTTAGAAAGGGGAGGGAGGGTCTAGTTAAAACAATTTTACAGAAGTAAAGTAGGCAAAAAAGTTAAAAGGATAAATGTTACAGGAAAGTAAACAGTTCCAGGTGCAGGGGCTTTAAGACTATTACAAGGTGATCGATGCGGGGCTTTGGGCGTTATCAATCGGACGAATTCCTGGGAACTACGGATATTGCTCGCCACAGTATCTTATCAGTTAATTGCATTCTTGGATGTGCTGGGAGTCAGCTTGCACAAGTTAAGTCCTTGAGGAAGGGGCTGCCAGTGAAAGAGCCAAGATGGAGTCTGTCTGGCTCTCTTAGCTAAGGGAGAGTCAATTCAGGTGGAAACAAGGCTAAGTGATTAAAGGAAAGGGAGAGTCTAAAAACAGGGTTAGTAAAAACAAGGTTGGGCATTACATGATCACTGGGTCTCCACTGTCAGCGGGTCTTTGAGCTCAGTTCTAGTGGCGGCCTCCTGATCCTCACTTCCCTGGCTGAGGCAAGGTTGTTGCAGCAGCCCCAGGAGTCTTGTTAGAATCCCACCCCAGAGCTCCTTCCTCCAGTCCTCTCAGCAGTTTTGTTAGTTCCAGTATTAAGTGTAATTTCTACAAAAAACGCCTGGAGTATTTCTGTTTCCAGAACCGGATGCTCCTTTTAGCTAGTGTGTGAAAGATAACTCTGACTTGCCTAAGCTTTGTTGACGTTTTGAATAATAATTGGCGATAGTCTCATGACTTCTGCAAGAGAAATGAAACAGAAATTGGTCTCAGGTTTTAGTTGCTCTTGTGAAGGTCAGGACAGTTTGTACCAGGGTGTGGGTGTGGAAAAGAAGGGGAGATATAGTCATTAAATTAGAATATGCCTGTGAGGGGAGTTGAGGGGAATTCCTTTAAAATTCTAGAAAACACACACAGGTGCCAATTTTGTCTGGCTAGGGAAAGTGAACTGCTGAAAACACTGAGGGGAGAAATGAAACTAATGGTATCTTGATCAGTCAGGAGGATTGGGTATTTGAAAGCAGGGAAGAAAAATAATTGGACTTGGATATTCCTTTGCCCCTTCATCTAAGTAAGGTGAAAGCAAGTGACTCTTCAGAAGAGGTGAAGGGGACACTGAGTCCCGCAGCTCAGGCAGGGTGGAGTTGGTAACTGATGGGCACAAATCCTTTTACTGGGCTCTAAAGAACTCATTCATCTGGGTGTGATGGCTTACACCTGTAATCTCAGCATTTTGGAAGGCTGAGGCAGGAGAATCACTTGAGCCCAGGAGTTCGACACCAGCCTGAGAAACACAGTGGGACCCTTTCTCTCTCTCTTTTTTTTTTTTTTTTGAGACGGAGTCTCACTCTGTCACCCAGGCTGGAGTGTAGTGGCACAATCTCGGCTCACTGCAAGCTCCGCCTCCCGGGTTCACGCCATTCTCCTGCCTCAGCCTCTCTGAGTAGCTGGGACTACAGGCGCCCGCCAGCACGCCCGGCTAATTTTTTGTATTTTTAGTAGAGACGGGGTTTCACCGTGGTCTCGATCTCCTGACCTCGTGATCCGCCCGCCTCGGCCTCCCAAAGTGCTGGGATTACAAGCGTGAGCCACCGCGCCCGGCCCAGTGGGACCCTTTCTCTACAAAAAACTGAAGACCTTATGAGCTTCCCTAGTCTAAGAGTAATTTTTATGTTATTTTCTTGGCTTGGGCTTAAAAGAAACCCCAACAAAGTGGTGATTATTCGGACCCCAGCCCTACCTCTCCCTAGTATGCTCTCCTTTCTCAAGTGCTCACCACCTCTAGCCACAGTGAACTGCCTCCAGCATACACACACGCTGATATTTTGCTGCATCTGAGTGGGCTGGCTCCACACGGGATCTGTAGTTTCCTTTTGATATTTTCTTTCAATGTGCCAGATGCTACCACTGAGTAATCTAGATTTTGCTGCCAAACTCTACCCCCATTAGCACAGAGGGAAGACAGTATGCCAGTGCTCTTGCTGAGCGTGCATGACTGGCAGAAAGCAGTCATGGGTGTGATGGTTGGAAGAAACAAACTGAGCAGATCATGTTTTTTAAAATGATGATCTCATTTTGTTAACTCTTGGTGGCATTGTTATATTGTTGATACTTATGAATTACAAAAGTTAGATGACTGTAAAAAAAATAGAGAATTAAGCATTTCATTTCTAGTAGTTCTGTTTGGTTCTTTTTCAAATATGTCAGTGAATTTGTATAATATCTCATTTCTTACTCTTGTGTTTAATGATTTTATTTTTGTGTTTTTATAATTCCTTCTACTGCATATATTTTATAGTTTAATTTATAATAATAACTGTTGACAAAATTGTGACTATTAATGAATACAGTAGAAAAGAACTTGGCCTCCTTTTCATGGAAGCTGATGGTGAGATTAAAGCACTGTTGGCCTGCGAGTGGTGTATAGATTTGGGCTGTCCAGAACACATAAAATTTGTATTTATCTTTCTGCTAAAAAAAAGTAAAATAGTCTGAGTGCCAATTTTTCCACTTTCATTGAGCACATTTAATTTTAGTAAATTTAACTTAGCAAATTTAATTTCTCCAGTTATTTACAAATAATCATATTTAAGTGAAGTTTGGATGAATGGGCAAGCCCATTTCAAATTTCTAACCTAATTTTTCCCCTTGTTTTCATGTAAAATTTTTCTATTTATGTGTTTTTATTTTAAGATAGCTCACTTCTTTTGTGGACTGATACTGTATGTAGATAAATAAATGGATTCAGTGCTTCTTTCACTAAATACAGCTAGATAAATATATAAATATACTTGAACACAAATACAAAGCAACCATTGGCAATTTAGAGTTGGGTTGTGTTTCCACTTATTTTTTGTTAATAAATTTGATTTTAACCTGAAGTATTGTCTTGTAGGAACAGATAAAGAACACGAGAGGCGATTTAACATAAGTTTTAGCTGTGAAACTTAAGAGTAGATAGGTTAGCAACTTAAATTTTGAAAGAAAATAGGATGAGTTTCAAGGGAAGAAGTTAAGAACACACCCATTGCATAAGCTCCTTACCCCTCCTACCCAGCCCCCTCCCAGGAGTGAGGTCTTTCCCCAGATCCTCTGTAACTTCCTGATGTTCCACTGAGAACATCAGAAGCACTGATGGCAATTGCTGCCGTGTAGCAGTGCATTGAGAGTCAGGGCCTCTGGCACCTCCATGGGGCTCAGGGTCTGAAGACATGATCCAAACCTGACAACTTGGTGGCAGGTTCTGTGAGCATTCATGATGAAGTTGTGAAAAGGGCTTGGGGTCTAGGAGGATGGCAGCAGAGGTTTCTGCCTCCAGGTGTGAGTGAGGGGCTTTTGAAGTAGGAGAGCAACTAGAAAAAAGGAGTGGCACAGGGACAGAAATTTCTTTTCCCCATTGTTTGTTTAAGGCCACATGGGTGGAGTCATCGAAGTGGAGGTTTAACCCTGTGACACAAGTTTCCCTGGTTCAGTCAGGCTGACTGGGCTTTTCCCACTTCCTTCTGCTACGTACTTCTTCCCCGTTCCTCCTACTGAGGCCATTAACCCTTAGTTGTAATTTTCCCTGAACATGGTTTACATTCTGATGAATTCTGAAAAAGAATGTGGGGTTTCCTTGCAGATGAGTTCATCTGTTGTTTCATTTCCTTTACAATGTAGGTTTTCTTCTCTGTCTCTTTGGATTAGTCTGAGTTTTTGGCTCTGTCTACCAAGGATCCCTTTCTTTAGACTTCTATAGATCCCTTTCTATAGAACTTAATCTACTTAGGTCAGGGAGACCACCCAGAAAGAAAGAGCCCATACTTTCAATCTTAGGCATAAGTTAGCTTGATAAGATTTTCAGAAAAATTCCCTTTTAACCACAGAACTCCCCCACTGGAAAAGATTCTGAAAGAAATGAAGTCAGCCCTCAGAAATGAAGTTGACTGCCTGCTGGCTTTCTGTTGACTGGCCTGGAGCTGTACTGCAAGACCCTTGTGAGCTTCCCTAGTCCAAGAGTAGGATGTCTGCTGAGGTCATCCATCAGGTTGAAGAAGCACTTGACACAGATGAGAAGGAGATGCTGCTCTTTTTGTGCCGGGATGTTGCTATAGATGTGGTTCCACCTAATGTCAGGGACCTTCTGGATATTTTACGTGAAAGAGGTAAGCTGTCTGTCGGGGACTTGGCTGAACTGCTCTACAGAGTGAGGCGATTTGACCTGCTCAAACGTATCTTGAAGATGGACAGAAAAGCTGTGGAGACCTACCTGCTCAGGAACCCTCACCTTGTTTCGGACTATAGGTAATTCATCAACTCTTCCTGAGGCTGGGTGGGTGGGAGGGAGTGAAGTGTCTCAGACTCTACTGAATGGCAGAAACGAGGATAATAAGAAGTGCAGCCACTTTACTGTCTCTGCCCACTTATCCAACTGCCAGATGATATCACTTCATTCCTGTGAGCCCTTTAAATTCTTGAAACTTGCTTTCTTGCTTTCTTTTTCTTCTTTCTTTCTTTCGTTCTTTCTTTCTTTTTTTTTTTTTTTTTGAGACAGAGTCTCACCCTGTTGCCCAGGCTGGAGTGCAGTGGCGTGATCTTGGCTCACTGCAACCTCCACCTTCTGTGTTCAAGCGATTCTCCTGCCTCAGCCTCCCAAGTAGTTGGGACTACAGGCGTGCGTCACCATGCCTGGCTAATTTTTTTTGTATTTTTAGTAGAGACGGGGTTTCACCATGTTGGCCAGGCTGGTCTTGAACTCCTGACCTCAAGTGATCCACCTGCCTTGGCTTCCCAAAGTGCTAGGATTACAGGCGTGAGCCATTGCCTCCAGCTGAAACATGCTTTCTCAAAGGAATTGGGATCATATGCAGGTAGAAGGGACAGACGGTGTGTGTTTGCCTGAAGGATAGAATGACAAGACGTGAAGAAAGATAGGAATGACTAAGAGCTAGTCATTCTTGCCAGCCTCTGACAGTGTGAGATCTGCAGCGGTGTTTACTAGTTCATTTTCTGTGAAGTCAGTCCTTGATAATTTGTGGTACAAAGAAAGGAAATAACAAGTCTGACAGTAATCTTCCTACCTTTGTAGAAACTCCATCATCCCTTCTGAATCCCCGTTGGCCCTACCCCTGCTGAGGAAGTTTATCAGGGTGGGCTCCCTTCCTGCACTTCCTGCCCTTGGAGACGTTAGAGAGCCCGAATTGAAAATCTCTTCAGTTAACCACATCTAAGTCCCTTCAGTCCAAAGAGGAAATGGCCACTGGAGTCTGCTTTAGTTCCCACAAGCTTTGGGTTGCTCCTTCCTCCTGTTCACATGTTAATGTCTTTAGAGGTTCAGAGGGGCATGGAAGCTACTGAGAGACTGAGTTCCTGGGGAAAGGAAGATAACTTGTAACCTTAAATTGTTTTCTTTTTTTTTGAGACAAAGTCTCGCTCTGCAGCCCAGGCTGGAGTGCAGTAGTGCGATCTTGGCTTACTGTAACCTCTGCCTCTGGGTTCAAGTGATTTGCCTGCCTTAGCCTCCTGAGTAGCTGGGATTACAGACACGCACCACTGTGTCCAGCTAATTATTGTGTTTTTACTAGAAACAGGGTTTTGCCATGTTGGCCAGGCTGGTCTTGAACTCCCAGCCTCAAGTAATCTGCCCTCCTTGGCTTCTTAAAGTGCTGGGATTATAGGTGTGAGCCACCATGCCCAGCCGGTGTTTTTTCTCTGGACCACCAGCCTTTTATTATGTTGATAATGTGTATTTGGAGATGATAATTATTATCAAGAACTATACTAAAGAGAGCTGAAAGCAGTGTGGGTTTTGGAAAGTATATGAGATTTGAACTTGGAAAGCCTGTTTTTTTGTTTTTTTGTTTGTTTGTTTTTTGAGACAAGGTCTTGCTTTGTCATCCAGGCTGGAGTGCAGTGGCGTGATCATAGCTCATTGTAGCTGGAAGACCTGTTTCAAGCCTCAGATCTACCAGTTATGGGCCAGGCAGGCTGGGCCAATCACTAACCTTGTTGGGCCTCTGTTTTCTTTTTTTTTTTTTTTTGAGACGGAGTTCACTCTTGTTGCCCAGGCTGGAGTGCAATGGCACTATCTTGGCTCACCGCAACCTCCGCCTCCCAGGTTCAAGCGCTTCTCCTGCCTCAGCCTCCCAAGTAGCTGGGATTACAGGCATGTACCACCATGCCTGGCTAATTTTGTATTTTTAGTAGAGACGGGGTTTCTCCATATTGGTCAGGCTGGTCTTGAACTCCCGACCTCAGGTGATCCGCCCACCTCGGCCTCCCAAAGTGCTGGGATTACAGGCGTGAGCCACCGCGCCCGGCGGGCCTCTGTTTTCTTACTTGTAAAGCGAAAAATAATAATACCCGACTTTACAAGGTTGTTGTGAGCATCAGTTGTAATAATTTACTATGTGAAGTACTTTTTAAACTGTGAAGCACTCTACAGACAGAAGGGATTATTATCATTGTTATTATTATTATTTTTTTAATCTTCCACCTATTCAGCCATCAGTTTTAATGTCAGTAATCTTCAGAGTTTCCGGGAGGCACCAACTGAGTTTCAGTGAATAGATTAGGGCAATCTCTCCATTTCCCATTTCCTTGCTATGATGAGTGGAGATTCTTCAGGCCCTCTGGGAAGAGAGGGGGAGCAGTTGAAAGGGAGTGCTAGATTTATTTATTCATCTGGTGAGTGGGCTTCATTGTGTATTGGCATGTGCTAAGTGTTTTGGTAAGCTCTAGGACAAAATGAAAAATCTGCCATCCTCAAGAATCTGAGAGCCTAACTGGGAAAATGGCCTTGATGACAATGTCATGGTAACAATACTAACCACAAGGTGTCCTTAGGAGCCCCAGTAAAGTGCGGTTGTTGGTTCTCAAAGTCTATTTCCTAGGGGAAAAAAAAAATTATATATATATACGTATATACGTATATATATATATATATATGTATATATATAGTGTTAGCTCCAGCCACCACTGAGTCAGGAGAGGCTTTCTAGGCAAAGACATCTAAGTTCAGAATCCTTGTGATCCAGATGCCTGTACCCTTTGAGTTCAGAGGTGGGCCAGGATATCTCAGGTATTTCTTTCCTTTAGCATCTTGCAATTCAAAATATGGTCCTTGAATCAACATCACCTGAGAGCTTGTTAAACAGAGAAGACGAGGCTACTTCAAATTCTATTTCTGTCTTTTATGTTAGTCATTTGGGTTCTTAAGTCATTTCACTGTAACCTCTGGGGGAACTAGGGGATTCTTTAGGGAAGTTTCCATTCTCTGAGTTGTTTTCAGAAACTGTTAGTTGGCAAAGGATATACCATCTCCTATTAAACGGGCAAGGACGAGTTCCCTTTTTTGAGTTCCCTTAAGATCTCTTCCTGGGGTGATCTAGGCTTGCTGTTTTATGAGGGAGGGACACATTTACACAGGGGCAAGAACTAGTCTTTTAATCCATTGTTGCATAGGGGAGGCGTGGGCACTTGGAGTTGTCTTAGGACTGATGTCTGAATTAACTAAATGAACTTGTCTGGTTTGCAGAGTGCTGATGGCAGAGATTGGTGAGGATTTGGATAAATCTGATGTGTCCTCATTAATTTTCCTCATGAAGGATTACATGGGCCGAGGCAAGATAAGCAAAGAGAAGGTGAGTTTTCTTCTTTTGGTTCGTGATCCCAGGAGCCTATCAGAAGTGGGAGCTACTCTTTTTTTTTTTTTTTTTTTTTTTTTTGAGACGGAGTCTTTCTCTGTCCCCCAGGCTGGAGTGCAGTGGCGCAATCTCGGCTCACTGCAAGGTCCGCCTCCCGGGTTCACGCCATTCTCCTGCCTCAGCCTCCCGAGTAGCTGGGACTACAGGCGCCCGCCAACACGCCCGGCTAATTTTTTGTATTTTTAGTAGAGATGGGGTTTCACCGTGTTAGCCAGGATGGTCTCGATCTCTTGACCTTGTGATCCGCCCGCCTCGGCCTCCCAAAGTGCTGGGATTACAGGCTTGAGCCACCGCGCCCGGCCAAGGGAGCTACTCTTTTTGATACAGAGAGAGGAAAGCAGGCAGTCTGCCGCCACTATAGTGGGAGTCAGACATCTCAGGTGGCTTTTAAATAACATGAATGGGAAGAGAATTGGTTTATGAATTGAAGAAATAGGATAATAATATCTTCTGGTGTGGCCTCGAATGTTTCTTTCATCCTTGGATTTTATCCTTATTTCTGTAAAATTCATAGGTCTGGCTCATATGTGTTTCCCTCCCTGGTTTGATGGGGGTGTGGGGAAGACATCCCATCTGCTTGTGCTGGGTGGAAACAGGAGGGAGGTGCTAGTCCACTATAGTATCGCTCTCCTACTGCCACCTATTTCTCCTCAGCTTACTCAAGGTCATTGTGGGGTCTAGGCTGCATGTAGGAGTGGGGTGGGGGGAGGTTCTTGTGACTGATATATCTGGGAAATGGTAAAAGTAGAGATTTAGAGTTGAAAACCAGGAGGCCAGATGCGGTGGCTCACGCCGGTAATCCCAGCACTTTTCGGGGGCCCAGGTGGGTGGATCACGAGGTCAGGAGATCGAGACCAACCTGGCTAACACGGTGAAACCCTATCTCTACTAAAAATACAAAAAAAGTAGCCGGGCGTGGTGGCAGGTGCTTATAGTCTCAGCTACTCGGGAGGCTGAGGCAAGAGAATGGCATGAACCTGGGAGGCGGAGCTTGCAGTGAGCTGAGATGGCCCCACTGCACTCCAGCCTGGGTGACAGCAAGATTCCCTCTCAAAAAAAAAAAAAAAAAAAAAAAGGAAGAAAAGAAGACCAGGTAGTGGTGAAGATCTCAGGGATGTCATGATTGCTAGAAAAATATTTAAAATCCATGGCCAGAGCCGGGCGCGGTGGCTCACGCTTGTAATCCCAGCACTTTGGGAGGCCGAGGCGGGCGGATCACGAGGTCAGGAGATCGAGACCACGGTGAAACCCCGTCTCTACTAAAAATACAAAAAAATTAGCCGGGCGTGGTGGCGGGTGCCTGTAGTCCCAGCTACTCGGAGAGGCTGAGGCAGGAGAATGGCGTGAACCCGGGAGGCGGAGCTTGCAGTGAGCCGAGATCGCGCCACTGCACTCCAGCCTGGGCGACAGAGCGAGACTCCGTCTCAAAAAAAAAAAACAAAAAAAAACAAAAAGAAAAAAAATCCATGGCCAGGCATGGTGGCTTACGCCTGTAATCCTAGCACTTTGGGAGACTGAGGTGGGCGGATCACCTGAGGTCAGGAGTTTGAGACCAGCCTGGCCAACCTGGTAAAACTCCGTCTCTACTAAAAATACAAAAAATTAGCCGGGCGTGGTGGTAGGCACCTATAATCCCAGCTACAGGAGGTGGAGGCAGGAGAATCACTTGAACCTGGGAGGCAGAGGTTGCAGTGAGCCGAGATTGCACTATTGCACTCCAGCCTGGGTGACAGAGCAAGACTCCGTCTCAAGAAAAAAAATTTTTTTTTAAACTCCAGTTGGCCTAGCACAATGGCTCATGGGCACAGTGGCTCATGCCTGTGATCCCAGCACTTTGGGAGGCTGAGCCGGGCAGATCACTTGAGGTCAGGAGTTCGAGACCAGCCTAGCCAACATGGCAAAACCCCCATCTCTACTAAAAGTACAAAAATTAGCTGGGCATGGTGGTGGGCGCCTGTAATCCCAGCTACTTGGGAGGCTGAGGCAGGAGAATTGCTTGAACCCGGGAGGTGGAGGTTGCAGTGAGCCAAGATTGTGCTATTGCACTCCAGCCTGGGCTACAGAGCCAGACTCCATCTCAAAAATAAAATAAATAAAATAAAATAAAAAATAAAATAAAATAAAAAACATTCCAGTTGGCCCTACGTGGTACTGTTGACCTAAGGATAGGCCAGGAAATGTTTGAGAACCTATTGTTTCTAAAATATGACAATAGGTCCTCAAAATAGGCAGGCCAGTGCCTGCCTGTAACGATTCAGATAAGTCATTGCTTGAGAATTTCCTCGTGTTCCTAATGATTGTAGTTTTGTTTCTTAAGTCCCATCAAATGCAAAATGGGAAGGAAAATGAAACTAGAACTCCCTTTTTGGTTTCTCCTAGTAATTGTCTCTCCCAGCCATTTATATATATTTAAATTATGATTATTATTTTCAAAAATAAAGATAGCACTTCAGTAACTAAATGTTAAATGCAAAGGAAATAGATCCCAAAGCAATGCCTGTTTCTGAAATATCGTTCGTTCGTAATCACTGTGGCCCAAGGTAAATGAATAGCAGAATACTCAAACCTTGTTATAATTTCACTTTTTCATAACCCCCTGAGTCAGAACGACAGAATGAGTTGGAAGGCCCAGCATTGATTCAAATATTTTGGAAACTTTAGAACTATAACATGTGATTTTTCTCATAAAGTCTTCCCCAGCTACCTTTCTTCTCCCTTTTTCAGAGAAGCCCTTAGAGTTTTTCACTATGACACCAGCCTGGCCTTTTGGAAAATAATAAACTCAGGAGGGTTCTCTTTTCAGCCCTGCTCTTTCACGGTCCTTCTCAATGACACAACATGGCACACGTGTCTGCCTGCAACCAAGGAGCAGATTGATGACCAAAAGACTTACCACCACCTCTGTTCTGAGTAAAAATCAGGAGTCTAAGTTGCTCATGACAGAGATATCTGGTTTAAGATCACTGAAGGTCACTGAAAGGGCTCATCTTGTCACGTTTTCTTACTGCTATAAATCACATGGACTGAGGTTTGCATTTGGGGCTTATTAGTCAGCTTTATTTTATTTTATTTTTTTTGAGACAGGGTCTCTCTGCCGCCCAGGCTGGAGTGCCGTGGCGCAATCACAGCTCACTATAGCCTTGACCTCTGGGTTCAAGTGATCCTCCACCTCTGCCTCCTGAGTAGCTGGGACCACAGGTGTGTGCCAACACACTCAGCTTATTTTTTTATTTTTTGTAGAGATGGGGGTCTCGCTATTTTGCTCAGGCTGGTCTCAAACTCTTGGGCTCAAGCAGTCTTCCCACCTCAGCCTCCCAAAGTGCTGGGATTACAGGCATGAGCTTCTGCACCTGGCCTAGCTAGCTCTATTGACATTTGTTTTTTGTTGGTGGTTCTCTTAGAGTTTCTTGGACCTTGTGGTTGAGTTGGAGAAACTAAATCTGGTTGCCCCAGATCAACTGGATTTATTAGAAAAATGCCTAAAGAACATCCACAGAATAGACCTGAAGACAAAAATCCAGAAGTACAAGCAGTCTGGTAAGAATTTTGGCCTCTCAGTGGTCTACAGGAAGTACTCTGTGCATGGGGGTGGTCATGACTGGTAAAGATTCATTTGTTGGATAGGTGGATGGAATGGAACCCGGATGACCAAAGCCTCCTTTAGCTTGTGGCTAGAAATCACGTCCCTTTATATTCTTCATATCCCAGATGTGCCAACTCCATTGCCCTGTATATTCATGATCTCTGCAAAATGCTGCCTAGCAGTTCTTAACATTTCAGTCTTCAAGAAAGAATCTGGGATCTGCACAGGCTGGCAGAGCTATGGACATTCAGGGGTTTTGCATGTATGCTGAACCCTACTGCCTTGCTCTGGTATTTGGCCTCACAACCACTATCCGACTTCGGGTGATGTCACTTGGGTCTCATACCTTCCTTGCATGTGTCCCAAGTTTCACAAAACCTCCTTATGGAAAAGAGCACATTCGATTTCTTCCTTGATAAAAGGGACCAGATTCACAATGGCCTTCTCCCTTACTTGCATTCCTCATTGTCTTTTAGACTCAGCATCAGCTTGGGCTCTGTTAGCAAGTTCACTACCACCATAGCATCATAGCCTAAAGGGCATGGCTGTGACTCATTGATCTATAGAGCACTCTTTTACCCCAACACACTCTAAATGACTGATCAAAGATCGAGAACAGAAGTAGCATTTTTACTCCATTTTTTTTTTGTTTTTTGTTTTTTGAGACCTGCTTGATTTATTCCGATTATTTATCACACAGTGACACAACAGTGATCCCAAAGTGTGCAAAGTTAAAGCCTTCAACTGCAGCTGAGGAGAGGGCAGGAATGGTACACTTGGGGATGGTGGTGAGTCAGGAATGACAGGCAGGCGGCCATGACCAGGGCAGCCTCCTTCCCAGGGCCAGGGACTGGGGAGTGGCCTGAGGAGCAGGACCCAAGGGTAGCCCAGGGCCGGGGAAGGGGGCAGAGACCTCCCCTTGGCCTAGGTCTGGAACTCAGAAGTGCCACATGGCTGAGGGGGCAGCGGCCTGGTAAGGGCCAGAGGCAGGGCCAGGAGAGCACCATTTCCTGGGGGGCTGGGGACAGGGAGGCGCCCTATAGGAGAAGCCAGGAGGGGCCGTCTGCCCCTGGGGTTGGGGCTGGGCTGGAGCAGGCTGCAGCAAGAAAGACCTGAGGCAGGCGCAGGGCCTGAGAGCTCGGTTGGCTGGGTTCAGGGGGGCTCCTAGGGCAGCCTGGCCCAGGGAGCAGTCCTGACTCTGCAGGGGATGCCCAGCGAGGGGGGCTGCAAACCCCTCAGAGCCTCCCCTCCTCTCTCCCTGGAAAGGAGCTGGGGAACCCGTAGTGCAAATCTGTGGACCACTCAGTTATGGAGGGAGGCTGTGCCCGAAGGTGGACACTGGGGTGCACTCCCTCCACCACCTCGTCCTGCACTGCTGTCCTCAGGACAGCCACTTCTCCTAAGAGTGCAGGCCATGGATGCTGACATGGTCTGCTTCTCAAACTTGAGCTCCCCTGAGTACATCATGGACTGAAGGACAGACAGGCTGCGGGCCTTGATATCCTGGCAGCCGTGCTGGATGCCCACTATGAGGTAGGGCACGAACTTCTGAATGGACCCTTTGTCCTGGATGGAGCCCGAGACACCCTGCATGATCTTCACCTTATCCCCATCGTTGAAGTATTGCTTCTGGCTGCTGCTGCTCTTCTCCATGGCATTCAGTGAGCCCATGTCCCGGTACTTCTTGGGCTGCATTCCGTCTGAGAAGAAGTACTCGCCGGGGGCCTCCATGGTGGCGGCCAGTAGGGAGCCCGTTATCACTGTGGAGGCTCCTAGGGCCAGGGCCTTGACCACATGCCCCACGGTCTGGATGCCACCATCGGCTATGATGGGCACACCAAAGCGCTGGGTATGCTTGGCCACCTTGTACACAGCAGTGCCCTGGGGCCAACTGCAGGCCATCACTTCCTGGGTGATGTAGATGGAGCCGTGCAGCCCATGCCCATGCGCAGCCCATCGACACCAGCGTCAATCAGGTTGTTGGCCTGGGCTCCTGTCACCATGTTCCCCCCAATCACCTGGAGGTGGGGTACTTTTGTTTGATGTAATGCACCATGGCGATCTGATACACCGAGTTCCCTTGGGATGAGTCCAAGCCTATGACGTCAACGCCCACCTGGGTGAGCAGGTCCAGGCGGTATTTGTCATCCTCATGGGTGCCCACAGCTGCCCCGCACAGCAACTGCTCATGGGAATCCTTGGAGGCCACAGGGTAGTCTCGGTTCTTCTTCAGGGCGGTGCTGGTGATAATGGCCACCAGCTCATCACGATCATTGACGATAGGCAGCTTCCCTTTCTTGCTAAGCTGCAGGATCTCATTTGCCTCTTTCAACCTCACACTGCTGGAGCCACCACTAGCTCGATCCTTGGCGTCATCACCTCACTGAGGAGGGTGGTGTGGTCCTTCTCAGCAAGAAAGTCGATGTCTCGGGAGGCGACGATGCCCACCAGCTTGCTGCCCATGGTGCCCGTCTCAGTGATGGGGATGCCGGAGAAGCCATGCCGCATCTTGGCCTCCAGCACATCATCCACAGTGTGCGAGGGGCTCAGCACCACGGGGTGCGTGATAAAGTCCTGTTCAAACTTCTTGACCTTCTGCACCTCACTGGCCTGGAACTCTGGGGTGCAGTTGTGGTGAATGAAACCAATACCTCCCATCAAAGCCATCGCGATGGCCATGTCGGCCTCTGTTACAGTGTCCATGGGGGAGGAGATCAGCGGCGTCTTCAGCGTGACCATCGGGTCAGGGCTGAGGTCAGGTCCAACTCATCAGCTATGAAGTATATGAATCCTGGGAGAATCAAGAAGTCGTTGTAGGTGAGTCCCTCGTCGCTGGCGAAGAGCTGCTGCGCGGTGTGGGGAAAAGAAAGAGATCAGATTGTTACTGTGTCTTTGTAGAAAGAAGTAGACATAGGAGACTCCATTTTGTTCTGTACTAAGAAAAATTCTTCTGCCTTGAGATGCTGTTAATCTGTAACCTTACCCCCAACCCTGTGCTCCCTGAAACATGTGCTGTAAAAACTCAGGGTTAAATGGATTAAGGGCTGTGCAAGATGGGCTTTGTTAAACAAATGCTTGAAGGCAGCATGCTCGTTAAGAGTCATAACCACTCCCTAATCTCAAGTACTCAGGGACACAAACACTGCGGAAGGCCGCAGGGACATCTGCCTAGGAAAGCCAGGTATTGTCCAAGGTTTCTCCCCATGTGATAGTCTGAAATATGGCCTCGTGGGAAGGGAAAGACCTGACCGTCTCCCAGCCCGACACCCGTAAAGAGTCTGTGCTGAGGAGGATTAGTAGAAGAGGAAGGAACGCCTCTTTGCAGTTGAGACAAGAGGAAGGCATCTGTCTCCTGCCCGTCCCTGGGCAATGGAATGTCTTGGTATAAAACCCGATTGTATGTTCCATCTACTGAGATAGGTGAAAACCGCCTTAGGGCTGGAGGTGGGACAGGCGGGCAGCAATACTGCTCTTTAAGGCATTCAGATGTTTATGTGTATGCATATCTAAAGCACAGCACTTAATTCTTTACCTTGTTCATGACGCAGACCTTTGTTCACGTGTTTATCTGCTGACCTTCTCTCCACTATTATGCTATGACCCTGCCACATCCGCCTCTCCGAGAAACACCCAAAAATGATCAATAAATACTAAGGGAACTGAGAGGCCGGCGGGATCGCGGGATCATCCGTATGCTGAACACCGGTCCCCTGGGCCCCCTTTTTTCTTTCTCTATACTTTGTCTCTTTCTTTTCCAAGTCTCTCGTTCCACCTAACGAGAAAAACCCACAGGTGTGGAGGGGCAACCCACCCCTTCAGCGCAGTGAACCCATCCTCGACCACGTAGCCTGTGCCGCCGCTGACAGGTAGTCCGTCATGCTGCTGCGAGACCCCGCGACCCGACATAAACGCTGCAGCTGCTGCGACGCCGAGGCCGCGCCGCTGCCACACTGCAGCCAGGGGCCGAGTGGGCCGCGTGGGCCGGGGGCGGGGGCTGCGGCAGCTACTGGGCGGGCCAGGGCGCCCTATACTCCATCCTTAACGATGATTGGTCGAAGAGTCATCTGAAATTTTGAATTCAGTAAGGTGGCTGGAAAGTTTAGGGTATTTTGAAAGATGGTGATTGACCTTGGACTGAACCACTGTTGAAGATTTGTTTGATAATAATTTGTAAGTTTTAACTCAGTACCTCCCTTCTGCTTTTATAGTTCAAGGAGCAGGGACAAGTTACAAGAATGTTCTCCAAGCAGCAATCCAAAAGAGTCTCAAGGATCCTTCAAATAACTTCAGGGTGAGTCTGGAGAAAACATATGGAATCCCAGCATGAAACCGTTTCAGAGTTCTAATAAAAATATGCATATTCTCACAGCATGTACTTTATTTGATATCTGAAAAAATTGTGATAGAAATGTGTATTTGTTTTAAAAACTTGTAACTTCTTATATTTCAAAGCTAATACATGTTCATTGAGATATTTGGAGACTATAGAGAAAGATAAAAGAAAATAAATCACCTATATTCCATTACCCAAAGACAACCACTGTTAATATTTTGGTATATTTCCTTCTAGACTCTTTTTCATGTGGGTTTGGATCTATATATATATATATACAGTTGGACAATTGGACATTTTTTTCACTGTTCATTTATTCACTTGCAATTGTAACTTAAAAAAAGAAAATGTAACTTTAAAAATAAAAATAGATGCACCATGCCAGTGGAAAAAAATTTTAAATGTACTACAAGAGGTTTTAAAAGTATTTTTTCACCTGGGTGCAGTGGCTCACGCGTGTAATCCCAGCACTTTGGGAGGCCGAGCCGGAAGGATCACCTGAGGTCAGGAGTTCGAGACTGGCCTGGCCGACATGGTGAAACTCCATCTCTACTAAAAATACAAAAATTAGCCAGGTATGGTGGCAGGCACCTGTAATCCCAGCTACTTGGGAGGCTGAGGCAGGAGAATCGCATGAACCGAGGAGGCGGAGGTTGCAGTAGCCAAATCGCACCATTGCCTGGGTGACAAGAGCAAAACTCTGTCTCAAAAAATAATGTTTTCTTCCTACCCCTGTAATACTGACCTCCAATTATTTTTCCTAAAGGCAGCTGTTGTGAACTAGTTCATTCTGTAACTATCCAGAGATAGTCTGCACATATATTTCATTTTTGCTTTTTTCTCGTCTACAAATGATAGCACCCTATGCCCATTGTCCTGACCTGAAAATTCTTGGAAATTGTTGCATATGATTAACGTGGAACTGCCTCTACTTAATCATTATTTTGAATGATTAAATAATTTCATTTTCTTTTTTTTTTTTTTTTTGAGACGGAGTCTCGCTCTGTCGCCCAGGCTAGAGTGCAGTGGCACAATCTCACTGCAAGCTCCACCTTCCGGGTTCACGCCATTCTCCTGCCTCAGCCTCTCCGAGTAGCTGGGACTACAGGCGCCCGCCACCACGCCCGGCTAATTTTTTTGTATTTTTAGTAGAGACGGGGTTTCACCGTGGTCTCGATCTCCTGACCTCGTGATCCGCCCGCCTCCTGCCTCTGCCTCCCAAAGTGCTGGGATTACAAGCGTGAGCCACCGCGCACCGCCTAAATCATTTCATTTTCTAAATGTGTTATAATGTATTTAGCCCTTTCTTGTTGCTGTATGTTTAGATGCTTTCCAATCTTTTGTTACTACTAATAATGCTATAAAATAAATATCCTTGTACTTCTTTGTGCATTTGCTTTTTTACTGAGCTAATTTTAATGATTTCAGCAAAAGTTATTTTGTTATTGAGTGATGAAACAAAAGATTTTTGAGGGTGTTCATGAGCATAAGTATCATATAGTCACTTATGGTTGTGTTCGTGGTACTTAGTACAAGGTATCAGAATTGTTCTTTAGTTAATCATTTATCTTGAGAAGTTAAATCTTGGTGTAATCTTATCCTCGTGTTCATATAAAGATAAGTGGAGTTTATAGTGAGGACTTAGACCTGAGTACAATTTCATGGTTAAATTAGAAATGCTTTTGGCAGTGTTAACAGCTCTTTTAGAATTTGTCTAGCAGGCTTTTCAGTTTTTGCCAGAAAGCCCCTAAAAAAAAAGAAGGAAAAAAATGCTTTTGGCTGAGTGTGGTGGCTCATGCCTGTAATCCCAGCACTTTGGGAGGCCGAGGCAGGCGGATCGCTTGAGCCCAGGAGTTTGAGACAAACCTGGGCAATATGTCAAAACCCCATTTCTACAAAAAATACAAAAGTTAGCTGGGCATGATGGTGTGCCTTTAGTCTCAGCTACTTGGGAGGCTGAGGTGGGAGAAATTGCTTGAGCCTGGGAGGTTGAGGCTGCAGTGAGGTGTGAGTGTGCCACTGCACTCCAGCCCCAGTGACAGAGTGAGACCTTGTCTCTAAAAGAAAAAAAAAAAAAAAAAAAAAAAATATATATATATATATATATATATAAATGCTTTTGTTAAAATATGTAATGAAAACATTAACCACTCTTGTAATATAAATGGTTTCTTGGAGAATATGTCTGTAAGAGACACTACTGAACAATGCAATTTCAGAGCTAAAATGGATTTACGGATTATATTATCCAACTCCCTTAATGAACAAAATAAGGAAACTTAGCCCTAAAGAACATTAACTGATTGTCTACTTCTAACTACTAGCAGAGCTGGGCGCAGTCCATACTCCTTTCACTGCACTGTGATGTATATAGTAAACTATATACTTGTCATACCATAGCTTAGAGCATACTTTTTGTTTTTTTGAGATGGAGTTTCGTTCTTGTTGCCCAGGCTGGAGTGCAGTGGTGCGATCTCGGCTCACCTCAACCTCTGCCTCCCGGGTTCAAGCGATTCTCCCACCTCAGCCTCCCAAGTAGCTGTGATTACAGGCATGTGCCACCACGCCCAGGTCATTTTGTATTTTTAGTAGAGATGGGGTTTCTCCATGTTGGTCAGGCTGGTCTTGAACTCCCGACCTCAGGTGATCTGCCCGCCTCAACCTCACAAAGTGCTGGGATTACAGGCATGAGCCACTGCACTTGGCCTAGCATACTTTTTTTTTTTTTTTTTTGAGACGGAGTCTCGCTCTGTCGCCCAGGCTGGAGTGCAATGGCGCAATCTCGGCTCACTGCAAGCTCCGCCTCCCGGGTTCACACTATTCTCCTGCCTCAGCCTCTCAGCCTCTCCGAGTAGCTGGGACTACAGGTGCCCGCCACCACGCCCGGCTAATTTTTTGTATTTTTAGTAGAGATGGGGTTTCACCATGGTCTCGATCTCCTGACCTCGTGATCCGCCCGCCTCGGCCTCCCAAAGTGCTGGGATTACAAGCATGAGCCACCGCGCCCGGCCCTAGCATACATTTTTTAAAAGAATGAAATGTGCTTTGTTTTGTCCTTCTGAGTCTCTGTAATACCAAATAATGAGAAAAAGCAGATTTAGGATTCAGATCCAGGTTTTCTGAGCTTTCTCTGCTATTGTCTGTCTAATATAAATTATATTGTCATTCTTAGTTAAAAACCTGCCGTATTTTTACTATTGTGTTTCTATTTTGTAAATGAAGCATATTCATTGCTATGTAGCCTGTTGTGAGCCCATATGCTTCGCATATTAGTTTCTCCTTAAATTTTCTATGTTTAATATGTGACCCTAAGGCCAGGCGCGGTGGCTCACACCTGTAATCCCAGCACGATGGGAGGCCGAGGCAGGCGGATCACCTGAGGTCGGGAGTTTGAGACCAACATGGAGAAACCCTGTCTCTACTAAAAATACAGGCCGGGCGCGGTGGCTCACGCTTGTAATCCCAGCACTTTGGGAGGCCGAGGCGGGTGGATCACGAGGTCAGGAGATCGAGACCACGGTGAAACCCTGTCTCTACCCAAAATACAAAAAATTAGCCAGGCGTGGTGGCGGGCGCCTGTAGTCCCAGCTACTGGGAGAGGCTGAGGCAGGAGAATGGCGTGAACCCGGGAGGCGGAGCTTGCAGTGAGCCGAGATTGCGCCACTGCACTCCAGCCTGGGTGACAGAGCGAGACTCCGTCTCAAAAAAAAAACAAAAAAAAAAACAAAATTTTCCGGGTGTTGTGGTGCAAGCCTGTAATCCGGCTACTTGCGAGGCTGAGGCAGGAGAATCACTTGAACCTGAGAGGCGGAGGTTGTCGTGAGCCAAGATTGTGCCATTGCACTCCAGTCTGGGCAACAAGAGTGAAACTCTGTCTCAAAAAAAAAAAAAAAGTGACCCTGATTATTCATTCATTCATTTAGTAAGCAGGCACTATGGCATATGGATGCAGTGACTTTCTTAAAGGGTTTAGGAGCCGAATACCTAGAAGTTAATTCATATGAGGCTGCAGAAGTGCTTTAAAAATTACTGTATGATTAAATGCCACAGGGTACCACAAGATATTATAGAATTAAAAAATTATGGCTGGGCACGGTGGCTCACACCTGTAATCCCAGCACTTTGGGAGGCTGAGGCAGGTGGATCACAAGGTCAGGAGTTCAAGACCAGCCTGGCCAAGATGGTGAAACCGTGTCTCTACTAAAACTACAAAAATTAACCAGGCGCAGTGGCAGGCACCTATAATCCCAGCTACTCTGGAGGCTGAGGCAGGAGAATCACTGGAACCCGGGCGGCAGAGGTTGCAGGCGCCACTGCACTCCAGCCTGGGCGACAGAGTGAGACTCTGTCTCAAAAAAAAAAAAAAAAAAAGAATTTAAAAATTATATGGCTACAATACAATGCTCTTAAAATCCATCTTTGATTTGATATGCTACCTCTCTCTAATGGTATGTAAAAGTGAATACACATCTATGCACGGGGCCAATTTCTATCTGATATGATCAGCCTCTGGCTAAGTTACTAATTATTAGTGAAAAAGGCAACTTACATGTTTTTGATTTAGACACACAGACTTAGCTACTGACACAGCTTAACGGATAGTGTACTTCTCTCTTTTGGCTAGGTTAGCTTCAGAGAAGAACTATCATTTGAAAGCTGAGTGTCTCAAATGGGTTGACAGCATGTGGTATGTGTATCTTACATAGAACCTGTCATCTGAGAAGAGAAAGGGTCAGTTTAATTTTTCATTCTCTGATTACTCTTACTCTAGCCCTCAGAAGTGGTTTATCAAGAATATTTGATTATCAAGAATCAGGACCATATGTTGCTTATGTGTAGCTAGGCAATGATAGAAAAGCAATAACTGGACATTTATTATGTACTTCCATGTGCTTGGCACTGTGCTGAGTGCTTTGTGTGCATTTAATCTTCGTACAAAATCTGTAAGGTATCTATTATTATCCTCATTTAGCATATGAAGAAACACACATACAGAAGTTAAATAACTTGCATAAGGTTACATAGCTAATAAGTGGCAGAATTAGGATTCCTAGCCAGGTCTGTCTGGCCTAGAAATCCGACTCTTAACCTTGCTGTACTTTGCTCCTGTGTTGAAGAAACAGGTGGAATGTCAATCTCATGTTCTAACAGCTTATCCTAACCTGGAGCTATGCTAGCAACTATACTATACTGTAACATCAGATTTTATTGGGCTGTTTTGAAACATTCTAATATGCTAGCTTAGCATATTTTTATTTTCATTTTTTAAAATTTTTGTGACAGTTTCACTTTTCACTCTTGTCGCCCAGGCTGGCGTGCAATGGCACCATCTCAGCTCACTGCAACCTCTGCCTCTCAGGTTCAAGCGATTCTCTTGCCTCAACCTCCTGAGAAGCTGGGATTACAGGGGCACGCCACCATGCCCAGCAAATTTTTGTATTTTTAGTAGAGATGGGGTTTTACCATGTTGGCCAGGCTGGTCTGGAACTCCTGGCCTCAGATGACCCACCCACCTTGGCATCCCAAGGTGTTGGGATTACAGGCGTCAGCCACCGTTCCCGGTCTATTTTCGTCTTTTAAAAGCAGAATTTCCCTGTTCTTTCGTAATATGGTATGGGATTTATGAAGTTAACAGCTCTTGCTATTCTTTAGGTAATTTAACTGTCGGGATGATATTTTTATTTTTTTCCTGAGTTAAGAATCCTATTGAGACATTTAAAGAGGTGTGATGTATAGTGTACCTCTGAAATAACTAACAGGAAGTATGACCTTATTCTTTGTATTTGAAGCTCCATAATGGGAGAAGTAAAGAACAAAGACTTAAGGAACAGCTTGGCACTCAACGTAAGACCACCTTTTTTTAATATTCATTATTTATAAATGCTTGATAATTCTAGTACAAATATTGCATTTTTAGAGTTGGTCATTTCCTTTGTCTACATAATCTAAGTAAGCTCTCAAAATAAAAACTGGTTAAACTCTTATGACAGACTCATTGGCATTTCTAGTTGTCTATTGAATCAGCTTATCTAAGTTTGAACACCATAGTACTCCATCAGTTTCATCATCTTGGCTGTATTTTAAGAGATGTGACGTTTATAACTGAAATGGAATGGAGCTCTAACCGGGCCATGTTAAACATTCATCCAACCATGATAATGAACCATGTTAAACCAAATATCTAGCAGCGGGAAGAGGAACGGTAAATAAGTTCTTGTCTTACAGCCTATTTAATAAATCTGGATACTCTACAGATGATATCCCCCGTTTCCTAAGAAAGAAAACGTGCCATTTAGAGATGGGTCATTTCAACCCACATGAGCTGTTTTCTCTCTTAAAACATTAGCACTTGATCCCATAGATCATTTTTTAGAAGATTACTTCTTTTTTTTTTTTTTTTTTGGAACCAGAGTCTCACTCTGTCACCCAGGCTGGCGGCGTGCAGTGGTGTAATCTCGGCTCACTGCAACCTCCGTCTCCTGGGTTCAGGTGATTCTTATGCCTCAGCCTCCTGAGTAGCTGGGATTACAGGCTTGCGCCACCACACCCAATTCATTTTTGTATTTTTAGTAGAGATGGGGTTTCATTCTGTTGCCCAGGCTGGTCTCAAACTTCTGACCTCAGGTGATCCACCCACCTCAGCCTCCCAAAGTGCTGGGATTACAGGGATGAGCCACAGCGCCCAGCCTAATTTTTGTATTTTTAGTACAGACAACATTTCATCATGTTGGTCAGGCTGGTCTCAAACTGCTGACCTCAAGTAATCCACCTACCTTGGCCTCCCAAAGTGCTGGGATTACAGGCGTGAGCCACTGCACCCAGCAAAAGTTTACTACTTTTGCTTGTCTTGAGTCCTCCTTGAAGTGAGAGCTGAGACTCAGTTTTATACTGATGAGGCACATGGCTGTGGTTCCAAACTCCAGGAAACGGATTGATGGGCTGTGTTGGAGGGCTTCAGTCTTATCCAAGAGGCTTGGAATCTGTCCTGTGTGTGGTGGGACATCATGAATGTTTTGAGTAGGGCAGTGGCCTAATAGAAGCCCTCTTTGTGTGGCAGTCCCCTTACGGATATCTTACGACTCAGTCTTTGTGCTGTGTGCACCTGGAAACTTATTTTGCCCGGATTAGTCAGATGGTGTAGCTCGTGTCTGTCATTCTCTACCTAATATTGTGCTCTCCAGCAAAAACTACTGAGAAGCGAATTAATTCCTGAAATGATAGCATGTTTCTTAAAACACTGGTGAGGTGATGAGAATTAGTATTCCAAAGGCTGTTTAAAGGGAAAATAGGAGACCTAGTAGATTTGCATAGGAATTAAAAACAATTGGTGCTCTTTCCATTTGTTCCCTGATGGCAGTTTTATCCTTGGTCATAATTGTACAGATGAGGTAAGTGAGAATCCAAATATCCCTATGATCCTGTTAGGAGAGCTGCTTACTTGTTCTTGCTTGGAATTGGTTTATTTGCCAATAAAAGAAAAAGGTTTCTGGGCTGGGCATGGTAGCTCATGCCTGTAGTCCCAGCACTTGGGGAGGTCGAGGTGGGTGCATCACCTGAGGTCAGGAGTTCGAGACCAACCTGGGCAACATGGTGAAACCCTGTCTCTACTAAAAATACAAAAATTATCCGGTCGTGGTGGTGCACACCTGTAGTCCCAGATACTCGGGAGGCTGAGGCAGGAGAATTGCTTGAACCTGGGAGGTGGAGGGTGCCAGTGAGCCAAGATCTTGCCACTGCATTTTAGCCTGGGTGACAGAGCAAGACCCTGCCCCCCGCAAGAAAGCTTTCTAATAACTTGGGCTTAATTTAATAGAAGTTTATTTTATTTTATTTATTATTTTTTTTTTTGAGACGGAGTCTTGCTCTGTCACCCAGGCTGGAGTGCAGTGGCGCAATCTCGGCTCACTGCAAGCTCCGCCTCCCGGGTTCACGCCATTCTCCTGCCTCAGCCTTTCCAAGTTGCTGGGACTACAGGCACCCGCCACCACGCCCGGCTAATTTTTTGTATTTTTTAGTAGAGACGGGGTTTCACCGTGGTCTCGATCTCCTGACCTCGTGATCCGCCCGCCTCGGCCTCCCAAAGTGCTGGGATTACAAGCGTGAGCCACTGCGCCCGGCCAATAGAAGTTTAAAATAGTTGGCCAGGCATGGTGGCTAGCACCTGTAATCCCAGCACTCTGGGAGGCCGAGACGGGTGGATCACGAGGTCAGGAGTTCAAGACCAGCCTGACCAACATGGTGAAACCCCGTATCTACTGAAAATATAAAAATTAGCCAGGTGTGGTGGCACACACCTGTAATTCCAGCTACTTAGGAGGCTGAGACAGGAGAATCGCTTCAATCCGGGAGGCGGAGGTTGCAGTGAGCTGAGATCGTGCCATTGCACTCCAGTCTGGGTGACAGAGTGAGACTCCATCTAAATAAATAAATAAATAATAATAAACCAAATATTTATATTAATTTGGACTTCCAAATAGATTTGATCTGTTCAGCCATCATTGAATTTGATGAGGATGGTGATAACTTCAATTTAATAAGTTCTTGCTAAATGCCTTAAACTGAGATAGATATATCACATAGATTATTTTGTGGGTTTTCTTTGTTTGTTTGTTCTGTTAATATATAATTGCTAAAATACAAAAAATATAAAATGAAATTTTCTCTTTCAAGTATCAGAGATAGCTGCTATTAATGTTTGATTTTTATGCCTCCAGATTCTTTTATATTTAAGCATATGTTAATACATGTATAAGTATATGTACACAAATATATATTTTAAGTACACAGAATCAGTATTATACATATTATTTAATAATCCATTTTTCACTTAATATATCCTGTGTATCTTTTTTAAATTTTTTTCTTTTTTTTTGGAGACAGAGTCTCACTCTGTTGCCCAGGTTGGAGTGCAGTGGCACAATCTCGGCTGAAAAATGGTTGTTCTTCCACCTCCCTGACCTAATCAAGTCATTTTTTTCTAGCAAATTAGCTTTAGGCTCATCTCCATTTGCCAGGCTCACTGCCCCCATTGTCACTGTCTTGCCATTGACATTTTATTTTATGATCTCCCAGTATCACTGGACTATGAAAACAGTGCCATCTGTTTTATAACTAGCAAACACATGTAAACTTTCCCTGCTCTGCACTCTCTAAGGCTGTTCCCTTTAGGTATTGTCAACAGTTTCAGCACATATAGGAAAGCTATCAGTATTGTTGGGTGGTGAGGTTATTAGATTCTCCTATCAAGTTAAAAACTCACCAGCCACCTGTTCCTCACCTAGAACAGGGTAAGGGAGAGCCTTCTTTCACTTGCTGTTTAAGCAGCTTTTCCAGATAGCCCCTGATGGCACTGGGACTTATGTTTTCTTATGTCACTTTCTTCAATGTGAGGTTGGAACCTTGGGGCCAAGTATAGCTGGGGAAGGAAGAGATAATTGAAGAAAATAGGAAGGGAGAACAGTTGTGATACAAAGAAACTCAGCCACTGTGCGGGTGGACTTAGCTCTCCTTCAGCTTTGTAAATGGTTTCTCTCTCTCATCCCCTAGAAGAACCAGTGAAGAAATCCATTCAGGAATCAGAAGCTTTTTTGCCTCAGGTACAGAATAAATGATCTGATTTGGTATTATATGTACATAGCTGTGGATAACCCTAACTTCCTTAAAAATATCTGTCCATTAAGAATTCTTTGAGACAATGGGACTCTGAGAGTGTTGTTCTCCTGAGAACTTCCATACAAGGGAACCCTGAATAATAAAGAGAAAGATGTTAAAGTGGATTGCATTAGTGAACTTTGGAATGCAGGGAAGTTCCAAAGTAGCACTCCTCATCTCAACTCTGTGACTGCTGAACATATTAGTCAGCAGTGATACTTCCCTAAACTTTGACTTGTCCAGGCTTTTTCTTAGGTTGACACCTCTTTGTAAGCGGAAGCAATAGAAGGGCTCCCTTTGTACTTGGGAACATGCCACTTATATAACTTCAGGTTACTGTGGAGACAAATGACTCATGTTTTCTCTCTCTTTCAAATTATCTTTATTCCACAAAGCCAATAAAGAGACTGGGATTTTCATTAAAATTAAATAAAAATTAAAATAATTTATCTTAAGCATATTACCCTAATAGAGGAAAAATTTGATATTAATGGGAAACATTTGCCATAATGGGAAACTTCAGGCTGTGTCTGTTGAGTGACTCACCTGCCAAAGGAAATCCAAAGGAAGAGATGGTATATGGGTGGGACCTTATAGAAACAGAGCAATATCCAGAGTCTGTAGCAATTCTCGCCTTCCTTTCCAGAGCATACCTGAAGAGAGATACAAGATGAAGAGCAAGCCCCTAGGAATATGCCTGATAATCGATTGCGCTGGCAATGAGACAGGTAGGTGTGGAAGCTGCAGATTAACTGGTGCCCCCAGATTGAGATCATGGCACAGGCAAGCTGTATTCATTAGAGTGATCAGCACCAACTGCCATGACTAACCAGTTCAAGAATCTGTGCTTCAGGCTGGGTGCGATGGCTCATGCCTAGAATTCCAGCACTTTGTGAGGCTGAAATGGGAGGATCACTTGAGCCCAGTTAAAAATTAGCTGGTGTGGGCCGGGCACGGTGGCTCACACTTGTAATCCCAGCACTTTGGGAGGCGGAGGCGGGCGGATCATGAGGTCAGGAGTTCAAGACCAGCCTGGCCAATATGGTGAAACCTCGTCTCTACTAAAAATACAAAAATTAGCTGGGCATGGTGGTGGGTGCCTGTAGTCCCAGCTACTTGGGAGGCTGAGGCAGAAGAATTGCTTGAACCTGGGAGGCAGAGCTTGCAGTGAGCCGAGATCGCGCCACTGCACTCCAGCCTGGGTGACAGAGCAAGATTCTGTCTCAAAAAAAAAAAAAAAAATTAGCTGGTATGGTGGTGCACACCTGTAGTCCCAGCTACACAGGAGGCTGAAGCAGGAGGATCACTTGAGCCCAAGGAGGTCAAGGCTACAGTGAGCCAAGATGGTGCCACTGTACTCCAGCATGGGTGACAGAGCAAGACCCTGTCTCAAAAAAAGAAAAAAAAAATGAGTATGTGTTTCAACACAATAGAGACTTGTTTCTCATTCATGTCATGTCACTGTGGATCGGGCTGGGGGAGCTTTGTTCATGTGGCCATTCAGTGGCTCCATTATCTTCTGAGGTCTTGGAGTTTTCTGCGAGTCCTTTGCATCTGGGTAGCAGATAAGGGAAGAGAGAATGTGTGAAGGATCTCACAAGAGATTTTAGGGACCAGGCCTAAAAGTGATAATATGCATAATTTCCACCCCATTAGATTGGTCAGAACTCAGTCATGCGGCTACATCTAACTGTAGTGGACATGGAGAAATTAGTCTCGCTGTGTGTCAGGAGGAAAATGAAATGGATTTGGGGAACACGTAACAGTGTCTCTGGCACAAAGACATCATTTACAGTAGTTGGTGAGCCTTAGTCTTGCCTTTTCTTTTGGATGCTGTAGCAGGGAGGAGTCCTGGAACCCAGAGAGGCATTAATATTAATGGAAGGCATTCTGGCTTAATATTATCACATGCCCCATCATTTCACCTAGTTAGATGATAAAAGCTTTCCTGGGAACATTAAAGACATAATAAATGTGTGTTCACTTACAGAGCTTTGGATATTTTCTGAGCAATGTGTCAGTCAGTTCTGCTGTCCTTTGCTTTGGTCGTTGGCCTCAGTCTCTTCTATCTGTGCGTCACCATTGCTTGGATCTGAGATGATTCTTTTGCTCAGTTGTTGTTGGATGTCTGACTCAAACTGAATCACTGGTGCTGCATCAGAAGAGAATGAGGAGAGCCTAGATAAGTGGAATGACGTTCTGTTTAATTATTTAGCTCTTCCTTAAGAGGATCGATCATTGTATTTCCAGTTTTAGAGCTTCTCAACATTCTCTTAAAATGAGTCAGAACTATCTTTTAGTCTCGCTTAAAATGTTACCATGAGGAGTTTTATGGGAAGAGAGGCTAAGAGAAGGCCAAATTAGCAAATATATACTAAATTTTCCAGGATTTTAGATATGATCCTGCTTGGTCATGTCCTATTTTTGGTTAGATGTGAGAAAGATAAGTGTCTTCTCCTTTTTAGCCATTAGTACTCATATAAGAATGAGAAAATATTTTCTTAATGAGTCACTTCCTGTTTTAAGAGATTATGTAATTGTCCTGTACTTCTGGTTTTGGTCAGTTTTGTTTCATTCATCAGCAGATGTTGTACGTATATCTGTTGTATGAGAGAATCATAAAAAAAAAAAGCCATGACCTGCTGTGAATTGAAAAACTAAGTTTTTTGGCTAAAACTCAATGTCTGTGCTTGCATCTGTTGCTGGGTTGTGGGCCTCTTGGGGGCAGGGGCTGAATGTATATTCGAATTTTTCTGCATTATAGGAGCATGATCAGAGTTGAGAAATGGAATATGACAGAGTGGGTTTGAATCATGGCTATGCCATGTTCTAGCTTATGACCTTGGGCAATGTCCCTGGCTTCTTTATTTTTTTTAATTTTTTTTTTTCTTTCTTGAGAGAGAGTCTCACTCTTGTTGCCCACGCTGGAGGGCAATGGTGCGATCTTGGCTCACTGCAACCCCTTCCTCCTGGGTTCAACAATTCTCCTGCCTCAGCCTCCCGAGTACATCCCTCCCAGGATTACAGGCGCCCGCCACCGTGCCTGGCTAATTTTTTGTATTTTTAGTAGAGATAGGGTTTCACCATGTTGGCCAGGCTGGTCTCAAACTCCTGACCTCAAGTGATCCACCCACCTCGGCCTCCCAAAGTGCTGGGATTATAGGCATAAGCCACCGTGCCCGGCTTCTAATTTTTTTTAATTTAAATTTTATTTTTATTTTTCCTGTAGTGCTGAGTTCTTGGCCTCCTTAAGTCCCAGTTTCTCTTCTGTAAAGTGGGTTAATAACAGGACCTACCTCATAGGGAGATTGGGCAGAATGAGTGAGTTCATACTTGAAAAGGGCTTAGAATAATGCCTGGCACAGTGTAAGCATGTACTAGATGCCAACTAGCATTATTTCCTCATTTGCTTGTTTAATTCTAGCCATAAACCACCTAAGCAAGAGCTCACCATGGCTTTGCACTTGGTACGTAGAGTCTGGTCTCAGACAAGTGAGAGACCAGGGCACTGAGGCCTGCTCTAGGCCCAAGGGTGAGTGGAATGGATCCCCATAGGCTGAGGTGCACTGGAATGAAGGCCATAACCTGAGAGGGTTATTCAGCTTCTTGGATAAACACTCAAGTGGAAAGCTGAGCACAACACTCCTACCAGTCACAGTCTGAATGGGCTTGGCAGAGGAGAATCTAAGTACAAAGTACAGGAGGGCAGAGACCTGATAAAAGAGAAAGATGGAAGAAGATGGTAGAATTGGAGGCAGAGGCTGGGGCATCATGCTTTTGGCCGCAGGTATGAGCAGGTATTGGTCTTGACTGCATTGGTACATCTGTTTCCTGCCCCATGGCTGCCCATGTATCTGTATATGAGCTCCAAGAATCAGAATGGCAGCTCTAGACAGCAGGTCCCTCCTGGTCAGACATAGTCCTTTAAAGTTCAACATCTTGGTGGTACATTGCTGGACAAGAGTAGGCCTGGGCCATTAGAGGGTACCCTGGATGCTCAGTGCTGCCTTTCCCCTGAGAATCAGGGTGATTTGACTCAAGCCTTCCCTGCCTCTGGGAACAAAATCAATAATTGGGCTTGAGGCCACTTATAAACCCCCCTGGGCTCAGGTGGCTAATTAGCAAGTGAGAAACAAGGCAGCACACTTTTACTCTTGTGCTATGGTTTTCATTAGCTGAGAGGTCACAAATCCACTGACATGCACAGACTCAGAGCAGCAGGAGAACATTAATTATTATGAAGTGGAAAGGCACAGTCTCCTCTCCTCACACAATCTCTCTAGGCCTCCAGCTCTTCATTTTCCTCCTCCTCTCCTGGTAATTTGTCACTGAAGATTCTAGGCCCAGAATCCTGCCTTGGTTGAAAATGGTTGTTATTATTAGTGCAGCACCCTTCATCTCTTTTCCATCTAATCTGCAGTTAGGGGGCTTCATCTAGAGTAATTATGTGGATTTCCTCTGTCTAGTTAACTTTGCCATGTGGTTAACGTTGAACACTTGGGAAGAGTGCAGGAGTCAGATAATGAACAAGCGGGTAAGGTAATTGCCAGCCAAAATAAGGGCTTTGAAAGAAAGAAACAAGAACATGATAGGACTAACCTGGGCATAGCTGTGCTCAGAGTATATAATTTATTAAACATCTACTATGTGCCAGGTACTTTGCTAATTGCTTTACACGGATTCTTGCTTAATCCTCATAAATAATACCATAATATAGGTACTATTATCTCCATTAAATTTTTTTGGTTCTACTTAGAACTAATTTGCTAGGAATGTTCTATTTTCTTTTCTTTTTTTTCTTTTTTTGACGGAGTCTTGCTCCGTCAGTGGTGCAATCTCGGCTCACTGCAACCTCTCCCTCCCAAGTTCAAGCGATTCTTCTGCTTCAGCCTCCTGAGTAGCTGGGATTACAGGCACGCGCCACCATGCCCAGCTAATTTTTCTTTCTTCTTTTTATTTTTTTAATTTATTTTTAAGATGGAGTTTCACTTTTGTTGCCCAGGCTGGAGTGCAATGGCGCGATCTCAGCTTACCGCAACCTCCACCTCCTAGGTTCAAGCGATTCTCCTGCCTCAGCCTCCTGAATAGCTGGGATTACAGGCATGTGCCACCATGCCCGGCTAATTTTGTATTTTTAGTAGAGACAAGGTTTCACCATGTTGGCCAGGCTGGTCTCGATCTTCTGACCTCGTGATCCGCCTACCTCAGCCTCCCAAAGTGCTAGGATTACAGGCGTGAGCCATCCTGCCTGGCCTATTCTCTCCATTTTCAAGGTGAGGAAGCTGAGCAGTGAACTACACTGCTACCTTCTCTAGTACTGATTGAGCTGGGATTCAAAAGCTGGACTCCAAAGCCTATGCTTTTAACTACTTAGCTTCAATATAATTTCTGTGAAGGTGAGGGAGTTTATTCATCTCTTACTATGGGTCTCCAGTACCTGGAACAATACCTGGTACATAGGTGTTCAATAAATAATTGTTGGGTGAATGAATGAAGGAATAAGCTCTCCCAGTGTCAGTGTGTTTATAAAAGCCATTCCTTTTTATATTTAGAGTTTAGCAGACTCTTTTATACCTATCTTCCCTTCTCTCCTCAAAAAACCAGACTTTTATCCAAGGAGCATGCAAGTCCCCCAAGTATTTATAGCTTTATTTCTTTGTCCAGTAAATGTTTGTTTTACTGGACAAAGGGCTTACTATGTGCAAAGCACCATGCTTGGCCCCGTGTGAAGTAAATATTAAGGCAATGAGGTGGAGTCTGATCTCAGAGCTGTGTTGTGCATGAAATAAGGTTATTCTTTGGTAGTTCATTCTTGAGAAGAATCCTTATGGAGTTCAGTAACCTCTTCTTGAGGCAGAAGTAAATGCTTAGAGATTTGGGGACTAATTATCTCAGTTTGGTAGAATTGAAAAATAAGTCTTTGGTGTTGTGTCATCTGTGTCAGTGACAGCAAAGCTGGACCTATGCTAGGCCCTGGTGGGTCATCTTTAAACACTGGCCTTTTTTATCTTGTTAGGAATATAGAAGCAAACGTCTCACATCTCTGACAGATGGGCTTTACGGCTTTGCCTAAAGCTCTGGTTGTTTTTAAGGCCCTTGAATAAAAATAAAAGACGATGTTTGCCGATTTTAAGAGGAAGTTTTTTTTTGGTTTTTTTTTTTGAGACAGAGTCTTACTCTGTCGCCCAGGCTACTGGAGTGCAATGGCGTTATCTTGGCTCACTGCAACCTGTCTCCCGGGTTCAAGCGATTCTCCACCTCAGCCTCCTGAGTAGCTGGGATTACAGGCACCAGCCATCATGGCCAGCTAATTTTTGTATTTTTGTAGAGATGGGGTTTCACCATGTTGGCCAGGCTGGTCTTGAACTCCTGAGCTCAGGTGATCTGCCCACCTTGGCCTCCCAAAGTGCTGGGATTACAGGGATGAGCCATTACACCTGGCCAAGAGGAAGTATTTTTTTTTTCTATCCTGCTCTTTCTGAAAAGCTTGGACATTTTTCTGTACTTTCCTTTTCTTTTTTGAGACAGGATTTTGCTCTATCACCCAGAAGGGAGCACAGTGGTACAATCATGGCTCACTGCAGCCTTAACCTCCCGGGCTCAAGTGATCCTCTCACCTCACCCTCCCAAGTAGCTGGAACTACACACAGGCACCATCACATCCATCTAATTTTTAAAATATTCTGTAGAGACAGGGTCTCACTATGTTGCCCAGGCTGGTCTCAAACTTCTGGGCTCAAGCAATCCTCCAACTTCAGCCTCCTGAGTGGCTGGGACTACAGGCACATGCTATCATGTCTAGCTAACTTACTTTTGTTTTTTGTAGAGATAGGGTCTTTTGCTGTATCGCCCAGGGCGGTCTTGAACTCCTGGCTTCAAGCGATCTTCCAGCCTTGGCCTCCCAAAGCACTGGGATTATGGTCATGATCCACCATGTAATTTTTGTTTTATGTGCATTTATAAGCTTTGCTTCCCCAACAAGATTATAAGCTCTTTGAAGTACATCATATATTTGATATGTATTCTCTTGTCCAAGTGTTTCTGTAGGCAATAAGGGAAACTTTGTAAAACAAGAGTCAAGTAAATTTGAGAAGTGCCGCCTAATCTCTTCCCCCTCAGAGATTTGCAATGCATATTGACCTATTAAAGGCTCTGAGAATTCTTCCTGCGGAAGAAACCTATTTTAGCCTTGTCCACCTTGCATTTCCCAAACACGTTTAACCTCAGGACTCCCTTTTTCACTAAGAATGTTTTGCCTATCTTGTGTTTTACCCATGTGCTCTATAGCAATTAACACTGGGCTTATTAAAGGTACTCAATACGTGATTGTAAATTAACTGGTGAAGCATTCCCTCATTCTTTTTTATTTTATACAGTTATTGAATGAAGCCATTTTCATAGAAATTGTCAAGATAAATGTATCCTCATTTAGATCAAAACAAATTCTAAATTAATGAAGTCATGACATTTTATTGTATTTTTTGTTTGTTTGTTTATCTGTGAAGTCCTCAAACCTGTGAGTAGTGCTGACCCTGGTCTTGAATGAACAGCCATGTACTAACTGCAAGGCCAGAAGAAGCCCCGCCCTTCCCCTCCCCGCCCCCCCACATCATTTCAAGAAGTTCTAAAGAACAGTTGAAATTTACGGAGATCAAGGCCGGGCGCGGTGGCTCACGCTTGTAATCCCCGCACTTTGGGAGGCCGAGGCAGGCGGATCATGAGGTCAGGAGATCGAGACCACGGTGAAACCCCGTCTCTACTAAAAATACAAAAAAAAAAAAAATTAGCCGGGCGTGGTGGCGGGCGCCTGTAGTCCAAGCTACTCGGAGAGGCTGAGGCAGGAGAATGGCGTGAACCCGGGAGGCGGAGCTTGCAGTGAGCCGAGATTGCGCCACTGCACTCCAGCCTGGGCGACAGAGCGAGACTCCGTCTCAAAAAAAAAAATAAATAAATAAATAAATTTATGGAGATCAGACTGGGTTGAGTGTGGGATTTCCAGGGTGGGTTCTAGAAGGAGAAGTGGGACTTCTGTAGTTTGTTGAAATTTTATTTTCCAAACCCAGCCCCCAAGTTTTTCTTCCTCTATTTATGTGCAAGGACAAAACAGTTACTGTCCAACCTACATAGGATATGGACTCTGTCTGCTCTGAGCCCATTTTAGTTTAGAATATAGAGACCTCCCTCCAGGTCCTAAGAGAGAGATTCCGTGAGAGATGCGCAGCACCGTAAGATTAGTGATTTGTACTTTGAAATGGCTGCCTTTATTTCCTTTAAAGTCAATATCTTATATTTGAATAAACACAGTTTGCAAAGCATCTTTACAGAAATCTCATTGGATCCTCACGGTCACCTTTTTTTTGAGACAGAGTCTCACTCTTTCACCCCGGCTGGAGTGCAGTGGAGTGATCTTGGCTCCTCCACTTCGTGGGCTCAGGTGATCCTCCTTCTTTAGCCTCCCAAGCAGCTGGGACCACAGATGCATGCCACCACGCCCGGCCAATTTTTGTATTTTTGGTAGAGATGGGGTTTCACCACGTTGCCCAGGCTGGTCTCAAACTGCAGCTCAAGCGATCCACCCGCCTTGGCCTCCCAAAGTGCTGAGATTACAGGTATGAGCCACAGTACCCTGCCCTCACAGTCACCTTTTGAAGAACCTCCTGCTCAAGAGATCCTCCTGCCTCAGCCTCCTGAGTAGCTGTGATGACTACAGGCATGTACTACCATGCCTGGCTAATTTTTTTATTTTTTGTAGAGACGGGGTTTCCCTGTGACGCCCAGGGTGGTCTCAAACTCCTGAGCTCAAGCCATCCTCCCACCTCAGCGTCCCAAAGTGCTGGGATTATAGGTGTGAGCCACCGCACCTGGCCAAGTATTAGTTTTAATCCTGTTTTATAGATGAATAAACTGAGGCTGACTCAGACTGACTCAAAGTCACACTGTCATTACCTTTTTGATCCTGTACATTAGACTGGGCTATATGCATGTTCTTGCTGGCCCAATAAAGTTGCAAGTACCAGCTAACAACCCTTCCCATTCCACCTCGCTATCTCATAGAGGAAAATTGTGACGTTAATGGGAAATGTCAGCGGTGATGTCTTCAGCCTGGGCCTGTGGCGTGACTGCCTTGCCACAGGATATTTAAGCAATGCTCTGTCTTGTCTGAGGCTCAGACCTGCTGTTCTTATTGGCATTTGGGACCTGCATGGTTTTTGACTTCACCTCCAGCTTTAGCCATTTTTCTTCTGTTCTTTTAGGTAAGGATTTTCTGCCTCAGACCTCAGATTCCCATTTCCTTCCTAGCTTCTCTGCTGTTATAGTTCAGTCTCTTCCAAGACCATGCAAGATTCAGACCCTAGTAGGAGGAGATGGAGGAACTAGGACTTAACCCACATCTTGTGATTCCAAGGCTGGTTCCTCTTTTGCCCTACACCACGCAGCTGTCTGCTCACGGTCATGTGACAGGGGCTTCCCCAGCCAGAACCTCCAGGGAGCACAGATAAAGGAAAGAGCTGGAAGGCACAATACAGCATTTGTTCTGTCTAAGCCTTACATGTCAGCATGGGCAGGGAGAACGTGGTGAAGCTTTCTTTCAAGGACTTTGATAAGGAAGGACATTTATCAGTGAAGAGAGGTTTTGAGGGAAGTGAACCAATCTTGAGATAAGTAAACAAAAGAGCTTTGAGTCTGGTGTTTCCCTGTTTGCTTCTGCCCCCTGGAGGAGCAAATACTCCATGATTAGAGACGTGTGAGTCCTTTGGAATAGAATAGCAGTGATGGAACTGGAGTCCTAGTCCAGGTTCTCTCCTTGTTCAGCCTGGATTCAGCACTGGGTATCGAAACTCGCCTGCACCCTCAGAGGAGATGGCTGGGGACAGTGTGTCCAGGCCTCTTCTACACACAGAGAGTTTTCTTTTTTTTATAAAGGGTATACACATTTAAAATTTAGTGATACTCCCAAATTGCTCTTCAAAAAGGCTGTGCAAAATTACAGTCCTGATAACAGCTACCCAGAGATCCTGTGAAGGCATTTGCCCTCATTATTATTATATTATTATTATTTGAATTTGAGACGGAGTGCTGCTCTGTTGCCCAGGGTGGAGTGCAGTAGCACAATCTTGGCTCACTGCAACCTGTGCCTCCCAGGTTCAAGCAATTCTCCTGTTATCAGTCTCCCTAGTAGCTGGGATTACAGGTGAGCATCACCACGCCTGGCTAATTTTTGTATTTTTAGTAGAGACGGGGTTTCACCATATCGGCCAGACCGGTCTCAAACTCCTGACCTCAGGTGATCCACCTGTCTCGGCCTCCCAAAGTGCTAGGATTACAGGTATGAGCCACTGGGCCCAGCTGCCCTCACTATTTAATGGGTTATTTGCAACCTGTGAATCATGTCTTCTATTTCCTTGTTAATGATGCTTATTGATTATAGACTTAGGAATATCAGCACCTCCTTTGTATCTCTTCATTCTTACATGATATAATAATTCATTTTTTTTTTTTGAGACAGAGTCTCACTCTGTTGCCCAGGCTGGAGTGCAGTGTCACAATGTTGGCTCACTGCAACCTCTACCTCCTGAGTTCAAGTGATTCTCCTGCCTCAGCCTCCTGAGTAGCTGGGACTACAGGTGCGTGCCACTACACCTGACTAATTTTTGTATTTTTAGTAGAGACAGGGTTTCACCATGTTGGCTAGGCTGGTCTTGAACTCCTGACCTCAGGTAATCTGCCCGCCTCGGCCTCCCAAAGTGCTGGGATTACAGGTGTGAGCCACTGTGCCCAGCCAATAATTCATTGTTTAATCCTTAGTTGTGGGCCAAGCAAAGGAGAAAAGTAAGAAGCCTTCTCCTTTTACTGATAGGAAAGGTCAAAGGACTTACCTAGTGAATTATTTACCTAAAAATGTATACAAATCACTCCAAAATTTAGTGGCTAAAATCAACAGTAGTAATTTAATTATATCTTCACAGTTACTAATTTAATTATATCCTCACCTGTGGGTGAGGAATTTAGGAGCAGCTTAGCTGGGCTGCTCTGGCCCAGACTAGTGAAGTTGTGGTCAGTTGTCAGCTGGGTCATCTGAATGCTTGATTGGGATTGGAGGATCCACTTCTATGGTGGTCACTCACATGACTGGGAAGTTGGTGCTAGCTGTTGGCAGGAAGCCTGTTCTTCATGTGGGCCTCTCTGAGGGACTGCTTGAGTACTTTCATGATGTGGTGGTGGGCTTCTCCCAGAGTGAGCCACTCAGAAGAGAGAAAGATTGTGAGGTCTGGACTTCAATAAGAAGACTGTTGAAGAAAAAAAGGTTTTGCCCCCCCTTGGTTTGATTGGACTAGAGTGGGCTCAGTCTGTGCCCGTGGCTGGCATCAGGCAGGAACAGTGGTATAGCAGGGTATAGACCATATTTAGGGACCTAAAGTCATGTCTCTCATGATTCATGTGGTTCTTGTTCCAACTGCCCAGGACTCAGGCACATCAAAATATGACACAAAAGCAGAAGCTTTTCATAATGGAGATTAGACCATGGCTAGGATTCCTACCCAGTCCTCTTGAGCTCTCTTCACTCCAGTGTTGTTTTCCATGTTTGTTTTTTGTTTTCCCCAGAGCTTCTTCGAGACACCTTCACTTCCCTGGGCTATGAAGTCCAGAAATTCTTGCATCTCAGTGTGCACGGTATATCCCAGATTCTTGGCCAATTTGCCTGTATGCCTGAGCACCGAGACTACGACAGCTTTGTGTGTGTCCTGGTGAGCCGAGGAGACTCCCAGAGTGTGTATGGTGTGGATCAGACTCACTCAGGGCTCCCCCTGCATCACATCAGGAGGATGTTCATGGGAGATTCATGCCCTTATCTAGCAGGGAAGCCGAAGATGTTTTTTATTCAGAACTATGTGGTGTCAGAGGGCCAGCTGGAGGACAGCAGCCTCTTGGAGGTGGATGGGCCAGCGATGAAGAATGTGGAATTCAAGGCTCAGAAGCGAGGGCTGTGCACAGTTCACCGAGAAGCTGACTTCTTCTGGAGCCTGTGCACTGCGGACGTGTCCCTGCTGGAGCGGTCCCACAGCTCACCGTCCCTGTACCTGCAGTGCCTCTCCCAGAAACTGAGACAAGAAAGGTGAGCCCCCAGGAGGTGGTCAGTTCCGGACCACCTGCTTAATTTCATGCCACCAGGGTGGGAATTACCACTGTGCCACATTTGCTGCCCTTCTCTTCCGGGAGGAAAAGAGATTTTCCCTCCTGCATTGGGGTTGCCCTAGGACTACAGTATAGACCCGGCATGATTTAAAAATACTTTGTAGTTAGTTAGTTTGTAGTTTGAATACTTTTCTTCAAAATTGAGAAATTTTTAGCCTGGGCAACAAAGTGAGAACTTGCTCTATAAAAAATTTTAAAATTAGTTGGATGTGGTAGTGTGCGCTTATAGTCCCAACTGCTTGGGAGGCTAAGGTAGGAGGATTGCTTGATCCCAGGAGTTTGAGGCTGCAGTGAGTCGTGATTGCACTACTGCACTGCAGCCTGAGCAACAGAGGGAGACCTTGTCTCCAATAAATAAATAAATAAATACAAATAACAAATTTATTTATTTATTTATTTTTTGAGATGGAGTCTTGCTCTGTTGCCCAGGCTGGAGTGCATTGGCGCAATCTTGGCTCACTGCAACCTCTGCCTCCCGGGTTCAAGCAGTTCTCCTGCCTCACCCTCCCAAGTAGCTGGGATTACAGGCATGTGCCACAACGCCCTGGCTAATTTTTGTATTTTTAGTAGAGACTGGGTTTCACCATGTTGACCAGGCCAGTCTTGAACTCCTGACCTCAGGTGATCTGCCTGCCTCGGCCTCCCAAAATGCTAGGATTACAAGCGTGAGCCACTGCGCCTGGCCACAAATTTTTATTTTTAATTTTTCTTTTTTTTGAGACAGAGTTTCACTCTTGTTGCCCAGACTGGAGTACAGTGGCATGATCTTGGCTCACTGCAACCTCCGCCTCCTGGATTCCAGTGATTCTCCTGCCTCAGCTTCCTGAGTAGCTGGGATTACAGGCGCCCGCCATCACACCTGGCTAATTTTTGTATTTTTAGTGGAGACAGGGTTTCCACCATGTTGGCCAGGCTGGTCCGGAACTCCTGGCCTCAAGTGATCCACGCACCTCGGCCTGCCAAAGTGCTGGGATTACAGGCATGAGCCACCATGCTCAGCCACCTTCCAGGTGTTTTTTTATTTGATACCCACACAGTAATGTAGAAGTATATCTTTTTTGTTTGTTTGTTTTTTGAAATGACGTCTCGCTCTGTTGCCCAGGCTGGAGTGCAGTGGCACACCTTGGCTTACTGCAACGTACACCTCCCAGGTTCAGGCAATTCTCCTGCCTCAGTCTCCTGAATAGCTGGGACTACAGGCGCACATCACCACGCTCTGCTAATTTTTGTATTTTTAGAAGAGATGGGGTTTCACCATGTTGGCCAGGCTGGTCCTGAACTCCTGACCTCAAGTGATCCTCCTGCCTCGGCCTCCCAAAGTGAGCCACTGCACCCAGCCCGGAAGTATGTTTGTAAGCCCAGATGGAATCATCGTCTATTGTTTCTTTTTTTTTAATTAAACAAATTTTAATGCAGTTCAAATCCCCATGTCTGGCTCATTTCAGCTCCTTTACTGCCAAAGCAGGGGACAAGGACTGCTTCAGTTTCTCTGCCTTCTCTTTCTCTGAAGGTATCTGCTGCATCGAACTTGAAAGTTCACATTATCCTTATTTTTCTTGATCTTGACAGATTTGGCATCCTTTCACCTGGCTGTGAGCAGAAAGTCCTTGATTTCCTCAATTTTTCAAGGCATGGCGATGAGGCACACAGGGAGAGGGCAAGGACAGGCACCCCTCTAGCCCATGTATCACCCAAAAGACACTCACAGCCTGCCACCACTTTATAACCTGCTTTTAGTTTGTTTAGCAGTAGATCACAAACATTTTTGCATGTCAGTAGTCACATTTCTACAGCATCAGTTTAATGTATACACAACAGCCCATAATATGGCCATAGCTTAATTTACTTGATCAATCTTCAGTTGTTGCATACTGTTTGCTTTCCTACAAAGTAAGTATTAAACATCCTTGCAACTTGGTATTTGTTCTTATCCTTAATTGTTTTCTAGGGGGACAATTCCCGGAAATGGAATTACTGAGTGAAAGGACATGCATTTTTCAAGCCTTGGATGCATCTTACTAGATAGATGTCCTATAGGATGGTCATATCAGCTTTATAGGAAAGTAGCTGTGTCCCTGAATTCTCCCTGACACTGCATGCTCTTATATTTCCTCAAGTTTTGACAATTTGATAGGTGAAAAGTGGTATCTGACTGTTTAGATCTGGAAGGCTTTGTTTTTTTTTGTTTTTTTTTGTTTTTTTTTTGAGATGGAGTCTTGCTCTGTTGCCCAGGCTGGAGTGCAGTGGTGCAATCTCGGCTCACTGCAAGCTCCGCCTCCCGGGTTCATGCCATTCTCCTGCCTCAGCCTCTCCGAGTAGCTGGGACTACAAGCGCCCGCCACCATGCCCAGCTAATTTTTTGTATTTTTAGTAGAGACGGGGTTTCACCGTGGTCTCGATCTCCTGACCTCGTGATCCGCCCGCCTCAGCCTCCCAGAGTGCTGGGATTACAAGCATGAGCCACTGCGCCTGGCCCTGGAAGGCTTTGTTATATAAACTTTTTTTTAATGTTTATTGGCAAGAATACTTTTCTAAGAGAAACATCAGTGAGCTGGTTTCTGTTTAAGCTGAATGAAGCCACAATGTACCTCAAGTATAAGATTAACTGGCCTTTTTCAGTTGCACTCTAATTACAATTTAAAATGTTTCTGAGCCATCTGTCAAATGCATTCTGGGCTGTATCTCTGCATACCCCAGGAATAAATCTCATGGCCTTCTTTACCTGGCCTCCTTAGCGGTGGCCCAGCAGGAAGCGGGGGTTAGAGCAGGAGCCACTCAGCCTTCCAAGACAGATACTCCATGGGCCGGTGGTATTACTGGCCTTTTGAGCCCATCCCCATTTGCATAGATGATCCATGTGGGTTATCATCTGGCTGGTATGTTCCCAGAGTGAAACTCAGCAGCCCCTTGAGGGAGGGGATGATGGCCATCAGGCCAGAGTGTTGCAAGTTAGTTTGGATCATTTGCTAAGCAGCTTGTGGTGCCTTCAGAAAGGAACAGTTTCAAAGAACTTTCACATCTGTTGGCTCATTTTGCCCTAATGACAGTCTTCTCTTTGATATTTGCATGGCATTAAATTTTGCCTTTCTTGTTTTCTCCAGAAAACGTCCACTCCTGGATCTTCACATTGAACTCAATGGCCACATGTATGATTGGAACAGCAGAGTTTCTGCCAAGGAGAAATATTATGTCTGGCTGCAGCACACTCTGAGAAAGAAACTTACCCTCTCCTACACATAAGAAACCAAAAGGCTGGGCGTAGTGGCTCACACCTGTAATCCCAGCACTTTGGGAGGCCAAGGAGGACAGATCACTTCAGGTCAGGAGTTTGAGATCAGCCTGGCCAACATGGTAAACGCTGTCCCTAGTAAAAATACAAAAATTAGCTGGGTGTGGGGATGGGTACCTGTATTCCCAGTTTACTTGGCAGGCTGAGGTAGGAGGATCTTTAGAACCCAGGAGTTCAGGGTCATAGCATGCTATGGTTGTGCCTACGAATAGCCACTGCATACCAACCTGGGCAATATAGCAAGACCCCATCTCTTTAAAAAAAAAAAAAAAAACAAGGACAGGAACTATCTTAGTCAATGTATTAGTCATGGTTCTCTAGAGGGTCAGAACTAATAGGATACATGTATATAAAAAGGGGAGTTTATTAAGGAGTATCGACTCATATGATCACAAGGTTAGGTCCCACAATAGGTCATCTGCAAGCAAGGAAGCCAATTCAAGTCCCAAAGCTGAAGAACTTGGAGTCCAATGTTTGAGGGCAGGAAGCATTCAGCATGAGAGAGAGATGGAGGCCAGAAGACTACACCAGTCTAGTCTTCCCATGTTTTGCCTGCTTTTATTCTGGCAGTGCTGGCAGCTGATTAGATGGTGCCCACCCAGATTGAGGATGGTCTGCCTTTCCCAGTCCACTGACTCAAATGTTAAATCTCCTTTGGCAGCACCCTCACAGACGTACCCGGGAACACTTTGCATCCTTCTATTCAATCAAGTTGACACTCAGTATTAACCATCACAGTCCATTTGGGCAACTATACCAAATTACCGTAGACCAGGTGACTTAAACAGCAGTTATTTCTCACAGTTCTGGAGGCTGGGAAATCCAACATCTAAGTGGTAGCATATCTGGTGTCTGGTAAGGCATGCTTCCAGATCTTACCAGATGTCAGTCTTTTCATGTTCTCACATGGCAGAAAAAGAGGATGCAAACTCTCAAGTGTATCTTCTTCAAGGGCACAAATCCCATTCATGAGGGCTCTACCCTCATGACCTAATTACCTCCCAAAGGCCCCACCTTCTGATACTGTCACATTGGGGATACTGTCTCCCCTTTGAATTCTGGAGGGGATACAAACATTCAGTTTGTAACAATAGCTTTATGATTTAGAGATTACTTGTTCGTTCACCTAGACCTCAAATTGCATTTTACAGCTAATCAAGTATATCTTTCTCTGATTTGATAGTGTGACCTAAAAGGGGACCACTGTTTGAAATATCATTAGAGTTGCTTATTATTATTATTATTATTATTATTATTATTATTATTATTGAGACAGAGTTTCATTCTGCCGCCCAGGCTGGAGTGCAGTGGCACGATCTTGGCTCATTGCAACCTCTGCCTTCTGGGTTCAAGCGATTCTCCTGCCTCAGCCTCCCAAGTAGCTGGGATTACAGGCTCCTGCCACCACACCTGGCTAATTTTTGTATTTTTAGTAGAGACAGGGTTTCACCATGTTGGCCAGGGTGGTCTTGAACTCCTGACCTCAGGTGATTCACCAGCCTCGGCCTCCCAAAGTGCTGGGATTACAGGTGTGAGCCACTGCACCTGGCCTATTATTATTTTAAAAAATTTTTAAAATTGCTGAATAGGGTACCTTTGGGCAGTGTGTCAGAATACCACTTTTTAAATATTTTATGATTTATTTATTTTTTTATTTCTTGAGGTTAGTTTTAACTGATGTGTATCTGTATGTCTATTTGTGTATATTTTGTCATGATCATGCAACAGAGGCCGAAAAGTGTGGAAGAGACAGTTTTCAGGACCAACAATCAATTATTCCTACTTTCCAAGTTATTTTGATGCCATAGTGGCTCATACCTATAATCTGAGTACTTTGGGAGGCTGAGGTGGATGGATCACTTGAGCCCAGGAGTTCGAGACCAGCCTGGGCAACAGAGCAAGACTCCATCTCTACAAAAAAATACAGCATTTAGCTGGGCGTGGTGGCGTGTTCCTGTAGTCCCAGCTGCTTGGGAGGCTGAAGTGGGTAGATCCCCGAGCTCAGAGAGGTCAAGGTTGTGATGAGCTGTGATCACACCACTGCACTTCAGCATGGGAGACAGAGTGAGACCCTGTCTCAGAATAAATAAATAAATAAATAAAACCACCAGCACCACAAATAACAACAAAAAGTTATTTTGTACTTGTTTTGAGCACAGGACTCCTGAGGGTATCTTTGCATTTAATATTGCATAGAGGTACCAGTGGGAAGTAATGTGTATGCTTGGCCTCATGAGCTAAAGCCCTATGTTAATTATGACAAAAGGAAAGTGTGTGAGAGGGATCTTAACTACCTAGCAGCTCTAGCTGCCATCTTGAACCATGAAGATAAGGGCCACACTTAGGGGTAACTGGGTAGTGAGCAGCAAGAAGCCTTGTTGGATGAGGGCATGAAGGAGCAGAATCACTGTGGAATCACTGTGTCAGCCCCAATTACCTACCTCTGGACTTTTATGTGAGGGAAAAAAATTGAGAGTTTATATTTATCTAAACCTAGTTAACCCAAGTGATGCATTGTTACGAGATTAAAATGTTTGGAGGCTGGGCACGTTGGCTCACGCCTGTAATCCTAGCACTTTGGGAGGCCAAGGCGGGTGGATCACGAGGTGAGGAGATCAAGACCATCCTGGCTAACATGTGAAACCCCATCTCTACTAAAAATACAAAAAATTAGCCAGGCGTTTTGGCAGGCGCCTGTAGTCCCAGCTACTCGGGAGGCTGAGGCAGGAGAATGGCTCAACCTGGGAGGTGGAGCTTGCAGTGAGCTGAGATCTTGCCACTGCACTCCAGCCTGGGTGACAGTGCGAGACTTTGTCTCAAAAAAATAAAAAAATAAAATGTTTGGAATGTTGGCTTCATCCCTGGGATGCAAGGCTGGTTCAACATACACAAATCAAGAAACATAATTCATCACATAAACAGAACTAAAGACAAAAACCACATGATTATCTCAATAGATACAGAAAAGGCCTTCAATAAAATTCAACATTGTTTGCCTTCAATAAAATTCAACATTGCTTCATGTTAAAAGCTCTCAATAAACTAGGTATTGATGGAAAATATCTCAAAATAATAAGAACCATTTATGACAAGCCCACAGCCAATATATTGAATGGGCAAAAGCTGAAAGCATTCCCCTTGAAAACTGGCACAAGACAAGGATGCCCTCTCTCACCACTCCTATTCAACATAGTGCTGGAAGTTCTGGCCAGGGCAATCAGGCAAGAGAAAGAAAGAAAGGGTGTTCAAATAGGAAGAGAGGAAGTAAAACTGTCTGTTTGCAGATGACATGGTACTATATCTAGAAAACTCCATTATCTCAGCCCAAAAGCTCCTTAAACTGATAAGCAACTTCAGCAAAGTCTCAGGATACAAAATCAATGTGCAAAAATCACAAGCATTCTATACACCAACAATACACAAGCAGAGTGCCAAATCATGAATGAACTCCCATTCATGGTTGCTACAAAGAATAAAATACCTAGGAATACAGCTAATAAGAGATGAAGGACCTCTTCAAGAGGAACTACAAACCACTGCCCACGGAAATAAGAGAGGACACAAATGAAAAAACATTTCATTCTCGTGGATAGGAAGAATCAATATCATGAAAATGGCCATACTACCCAAAGTAATTTATAGGTTCATTGCTATTCCCATTAAACTACCATTGACATTCTTCACAGAATTAGAAAACATCGACTTTAAAATTCAAATGGAACCAAAAAGCGTGTATAACCAAGACAACAATAAGCAAAAAGAACAAAGCTGGAAGCATCACACTACCCAACTTCAAAGTATACTGCAAGGCTACAGTAGCCAAAACAGCATGCTACTGGTACAAAAACAGCCACATAGACCAATGGAACAGAATAGAGACCAGAGAAAGACCACACATCTACAGCCATCTGATCGTCAACAAACCTGACAAAAACAAGCAATGGGGAAAAGATTCCCTATTTAATAAATGGTGCTGGAAAAACTGGCTAGCCATATGCAGAAAATTGAAACTGACCGCTTCCTTACGCCTTATACAAAAGTTAACTCAAGATTAAAGACTTAATGTAAAACCTAAAACTATAAAAACCCTAGAAGAAAATCTAGTTAATACCATTCAAGACATAGGCACAAGCAAAGTTTTCATGACAAAAACATCAAAAGCAATTGCAACAAAAGCAAAAATTACAAATGGGATCTAATTAAACTAAAGAGCTCCTGCACAGCAAAAGAAACTATCATTAGAGTAAACAGGCAACCTACAGAATGGGAGAAAATTTTTGCAATCTATCCATCTGACAAAGGTCTAATATCCAGAACCTACAAGGAACTTAAAACAAATTGACAAGGAAAAAAACAACATCAAAAAGTGGACAAAGGACATTAACAGACACTTCTCAAAAGAAGACATTTATGTGGCCAACAAACATAAAAAAAAGCTCAACATTACTGATCATTAGAGAAATGCAAATGAAAACCACAATGAGATACCATCTCATGCCAGTCAGAATGGTGATTATTAAAAAGTCAAAAAACAACAGATGCTGGCGAGGCTGTGGAGGAGTAGGGACACTTTTACGTTGTTGGTGGGAATGTAAATCAGTTCAACCGTTGTGGAAGCATGTGTGGCGATTCCTCAAAGATCTAGAACTAGAAATACTATTTGTCCCAGCAATCCCATTACTGGGTATATACCCAAAGGAATATAAACCATTTTCTTATAAAGATACATGCACATTTTTGTTCATTGCAGCACTCTTCACAATAGCAAAGACACAATAGCAAATGCCCATCCCATCAAAGATAGACTGGATAAAGAAAATGTGGTACATATACACATGGAATACTGTGCAGTGCAGCTGTTAACAGCTTTTGCTGATACAGTGAATCAGATTTTTCATTTAATTCTTTTAATTGGTTATTACTGAACATGAAAAAGTAATCTTTGTATTGAAATCTTGACTCTGGCCATGTTTCTATTTTAAATTCATAAAGAACTCTAACAGGAGGAATTCAAAGAATGTCATAAACGGATGTTTCTCCATGGATGAAGGAACTATTATTCACTTGCTGATAATTCAGCTCAATCCAGTTTGGCATCATATAGATAAGTAGTTGAATTATGGATTTAAAATACATATCCTTTTCTAACTCCAAAGGTAATACTTATTTAGATGGTTTTGAAAATATAGAAAGGCACAAATTTTTAAAAAATCTGTTATTCTCCACCACCACTCAATCTGTCTATCATCTATCTCTCCATTCATTCATCCGTTTGTTTATATCTGTTAATCTTTGTTCATGTATAGCTTTTACATGATTGGAATCATAATGCATATTCCATTTTGAAGTCTGCTTTTTTTTTACACAAAAATATGTTGTGAATATTTTCCTATATTATGAAATATCATTAGCTGAGCTTTTGGAATTGACTGCATGTTTTGGTACCATTTAGATATAGTTTAAGATACTTAGAAGTTATGTGGCTTTGCCACTATGGATGAATCTTTACTCAATATTAGTTACTTAAAATAACCTCACCTAAACACTACTCAGCCATAAAAAGGAATGAATTAATGACATTCACAGCAACCTGGAGACTATTACTCTAAAGGAAGTAACTCAGGAATGGAAAACCAAACATTGTATGTTCTCACTTATAAGTGGGAGATAAGCTATGAGGATGCAAAGGCATAAGAAGGATACAATGGACTTTGGGGACTCAGGGGAAAGGGTGGGAGGGGGGTGAAGGATAAAAGAATACAAATTGGGTTCAGTGTATACTGCTCAGGTGATGGGTGCACCAGAATCTCACAAATAACCACTTAATTACTTACGCATGTAACCAAATACCACCTGTTACCCAAAAACCTATGGAAATAATTTTTTTTTTTTTTTTAAAAAGGAATGAGATCATGTCCTTTGCAGGGACATGGATGAAGCTGGAAGCCATTATCCTCAGCAAACTAACACGAGCAGGAAACCAAACACCACATGTTCTCACTTGTAAGCGGAAGCTGAACAATGAGAACACACGGACACAGGGATGAGATCACACACTGGGGCCTGATGCAGGGGCCGTAGGAGGGAGAGCATCAGGATAACTAGCTAATGCATGTGGGGCTTAATACCTAGGTGAAGGGTTGATAGGTGCAGCAAACCACCATGGGACACGTTTGCCTATGTAACCCGCACATCCTGCACTTGTATCCAGAACTTACAATAAAATATTTTAAAAATCTTTAGAGAATACGAAAAAGATTCTTCAATGCATACACAATAAAATTGCAGTTCAGTCAAACATTGGAAGTCTTTCTGTAACTGTCTAGTTGGTATCTTCATTTTCAGCTTCTTCAAGATCCCACTCCAAACACTGTTAGCTCAGCCGAATTGAACAGCTCATAGCTCTTACCTCTGGATCTTTAGTTCTGGTGATTGTATATTTCTGGACCGTCTGGAACCCCAGCATATCACCTTACCCCACATCTCCACATCCCCAAAATATAACCATACTTCAAGGGCAGTTCAAATACTGTCTCCTTCTATCCTCCATGAAGTCAGTTATCTCTTCCATTGGAATTATCGCCCCCTCTCCTGAACAGTACTATTTCATGTGAATCTCCTCCAAGGCTTCTTTTCATTTTATATCTTATGCTGTAATTCTTGGAGAGTATGCTGTAGCTCAAGTGCAGAATTCTCATCAGTTTTATCTTTATATCTCTCCTAAACACTTTACCTGATGAAGAGCCTGGCATACACATAAATATATATTGAATGAATCAGTGATGGACTGAAAAGAAATGATGGATCTCCTAAATTTTAACTTTTATAAAATATTTTGATATATTCATGACCTTACTTTAGCAAGCAATGTACTGAACATGACGTAAACTATTGTTGATATAGTTTTTATATTGGAAGTGTAAGTAGTTTGTGGCATGGGATTGTGACATATCCTAGGTTTCCTCATCTTTTTAATGAAATGTAATTCACAAGCCATAAAATTTGCCCCTTTAAAGTATATGATGCAGTGGATTTTAGTATATTTACAGAGTTGTGCAGTCATCACCACTATCTAATTCCAAAACATTTCCATCTACCTAGAAAGAAACTCCGTACCGGTGAGCTGCCACTCTAATCCTCCTCTTCCCCCAGCCTCTAGAAACAAATAATCCATTTTCTGCCTCTATGATTTGCCTATTCTGGATATTTTATAAAAATAAACATGTGGCCTTTCGTGTCTGGCTTCCTTCACTTAGCATGTTTTCTTGTTCTTTTTAGACGGAGCTTGTCCTCCCGGCTGGATCAGTGGCCGACTCGGCTCACTGCAAGTCCCTCCGGTTCATCCTCTCTGCCTCACCGCCTCGGCCTCCCAAAGTGCTGGGACTACAAGCGTGAGCCACCGCGCCTGGCAACTTAGCATGTTTTCAAGGTTCATCTATGCTATAGAGTGTACCAGTACTTCATTTTATGGCTGAATAATACTCTATTGTGTGGATATACCACATTTTGTTTATTCATCAGTTGATCGAAATTTAGATTGTTTCTACTTTTTTGTTATTGTGGATGATGTTGCTATGAATATTTGTATATGAATTTTTATATGGATATATGTTTTCAGTTCTTCTGGGCATATACCTTAGAAGTGAGAGTGTTCATCATATAGTAACTATGGTTAGCCTTTTGAGGAACTGCCAAACTGCTTTTCAAAGTAATGGCATCATTTTATATTCCCACCAGCAGTGTATGAGGTTTTTTTTTGTTTTTTTGTTTTTGAGATGGAGTCTCACTCTCGCCCAGGGTGGAGTGCAGTGGCATTATCTTGATTCACTATAACCTCTGCCTTCTGAGTTCAAGCCATTCTCCCGCCTCAACCTCCCTAGTAGTTGGGAGTAGCTGGGATTACAGGAGCCCGCCACCATGCCCAGCTAATTTTTGTATTTTTTTTTTTTTTAAGACGGAGTCTTGCTCTGTGGCCCAGGCTGGAGTGCAGTGGCGCAATCTCGGCTCACTGCAAGCTCCGCCTCCGAGGTTCATGCCATTCTCCTGCCTCAGCCTCCCGAGTAGCTGGGACTGCAGTCACCCGCCACCACGCCCGTCTAATTTTTTGTATTTTTAGTAGAGACGGGGTTTCACAATGTTAGCCAGGATGGTCTTGATCTCCTGACCTCGTGATCTGCCTGCCTCGGCCTCCCAAAGTGCTGGGATTACAGACATTAGCTACTGTGCCCGGCCTCAAATCCTTTCTCATTTTAAAATTGGGTTATTTATTTTATTTTATTTTATTTTCCTGAGATGGAATCTCGCTCTGTCGCCCAGATTGGAGTGCAGTGATACAGTCTCGGCTCACTGCAACCTCCACCTCCTGAGTTCAAGCGATTCTCCTGCCTCGGCCTCCCTAGCAGCTGGGATTACAGGAACCCACCACCATGCCTGGCTAATTTTTGTATTTTTAGTAGAGACAGGGTTTCGCCATGTTGGCCAGGCTGGTCTTGAACTCCTGACCTCAGGTGATCTGCCTGCCTTGGCGTCCCAAAGTGCTAGGATTACAGTTGTGAGCCACCACACCCAGTGGGTTGTCTTTTTATTGTTGAGTTGTAAGCATTCTTTTTAATATTCTGGATACTAATTTCTTTCAGGTACAATCTTTGTGAATATATTCTCCGATTCCATGGATTGTCTTCTCACTTTCTGGATACTATCCTTTACAGTACAAGTTTTACATTTTGATGAAGTTCACTTGATTTCTGTTTTTTGTGTTATTGCTTATGCTTTTGGTGTGATACCTAAAAAAACCATTGTCTAAATCAATTGCCTATGAGGTGTTACACCTATGTTTTCTTCTAAAGTTTTATGATTTTTAGCCCTTTGACCCATTTTGAGTTATTTTTGTGTATGCAGTGTGAGATAAGGGTCCAGCCTCATTCTTTTGCACATAAATGTTCACTTGTCTCAGCATTACTTATTGAAAATACTATTTTTTCCCTATAGAATTATTTTATACTTATCACAAATCAAGTAACTATAAGGGTTTATTTCTGGACTCAATGCTGTTGCTCTATCCTATGCTAGTACCACACTGTCTTGATTATTGTAACTTCGTAGTAAGTTTTGGAATCCAGAAATGTAGTACTCTAACTTTGTTGCTGTTCTTCTTTTTTTTTTTTTTTTCGTTTTGTAGAGATGAGGTCTTGCTATGTTGCCCAGGCTCCTCTCAAACTCCTGGCCTCAAACAATCCTCCCACCTGTGCCTCCCAAAGTGCTGAGGGGTGAGCCACTGCACCTGGCCTGTTCTTTTTCAAAATTGTTAGAGCTGTATTGGGTTTACCTTTCCCTAAATTTTCATATAACTGTAGGATTTGCTTGCAAATTTATGTAAAAAGAGCCTCTGGAATTTTGATAGTGATTACACTGAATGAGAGGAGTTTGGCAGGATTAGTTTCCCAAGACGTAAGACACAAGACCCTGCTGGGCGCGGTGGCTCACGCTTGTAATCCCAGCACTTTGGGAGGCTGAGGCGGGCGGATCACGAGGTCAGGAGATCGAGATCACGGTGAAACCCCGTCTCTACTAAAAATACAAAAAAATTTAGCCAGGCATGGTGGCGGGCGCCTGTAGTCCCAGCTACTCGGAGAGGCTGAGGCAGGAGAATGGCATGAACCCGGGAGGCGGAGCTTGCAGTGAGCCGAGATTGCGCCACTGCACTCCAGCCTGGGCGACAGAGCAAGATTCCGTCTCAAAAAAAAAAAAAAAAAAAAGACACGAGACCCTGCTGATAAGACAGGATGTGGTAGAAAGGCCAACCCAAACCAGCCAAAACCATGATGGTGACAGAAGAGACCTCTGGTTACCTTTGCTGCCCATTCTATGGTAATTATAATACATTAGCACGCTAAAAGAAACTCCTACAGCACCATAATAGTTTACAAAAAAATAAATTTGAGGTGTATTGCCATCTTAACGGAAGTTGTTACTGGTGGAAGGTATCCAAGTTACTGGTGGCAAATCTGCAGCAACCTCAATTCTTTCCTCCTCAGAAGAAAGAATTTGACTGAGGGTCATAAGGCAGAAGGAGGGATGGAGGCAAGTTTCAGAGCAGGAGTGAAAGTTTATTACGCTTTAGGCTGGGCACAGTTGCTCATGCCTGTAATCCCAGCATTTTGGGAGGCTGAGGCGGGTGGATTACTTGAGGTCAGGAATTTGAGATCAGCCTGGCCATCATGATGATGAAACCTCGTCTCTACTAAAAATACAAAAATTAGGCCGGGCATGGTGGCTCAAGCCTGTAATCCCAGCACTTTGGGAGGCCGAGGCGGGCGGATCACGAAGTCAGGAGATCGAGACCATCCTGGCTAACATGGTGAAACCCCGTCTCTACTAAAAATACAAAAAATTAGCCGGGCGTGGTGGCGGGCGCCTGTAATCCCAGCTACTCGGGAGGCTGAGGCAGGAGAATGGCGTGAACCCGGGAGGCGGAGCTTGCAGTGAGCCAAGATCGCGCCAGTGCACTCCAACCTGGGTGACAGAGAAAGACTCCGTCTCAAAAAAAATAAATAAATAAAAAAATAAAAATAAAAAAAATAAAAATACAAAAATTAGCTGGGCATGGTGGTACACGCCTGTAGTCCCAGCTACTCAGGAGGCTGAGGCAGGCAAATCACTTGAACCTGGGGGGCGGAGGTTGCAGTGAGCCGAGAAAGTTTATTAAGCTTTAGAACAGTAAGGAAAGGATAGAAAAGAAGGAAAGTATAACTTGGAAGAGGGCCAAGCAGGTGACTTGAGAAACCAAGTGCAGGGCTTGCCCTCTTGACTTGGGGTTTTATATGCTCGCATACTGCCAGGATCTTGCGTTACTTCTCCCCACTCCTGAGATCTTTTTGGGAAGCTGATGATCAGTTTCAGGTGTTTTCTATTGGCCGGGAGGGCGGGGTCTGCCTGTCCCTGGCACCACCTGTGACCAATTATTACTTTACAGAAACATTTAACAACCACCTGACCATCACCTGATGGTTGCCCAACACTCTTGGTGTGTGTCAGGGGAGCCCTCTCCTGCCTTGCTCAGACCTGACTGTACCCACTGTAACAAACCCCTTCTTTGTATACTTTGATATGGTGACATTTCTTGTCACTTGCCTCATGGTGAATTTTTATAGATGTGGCTAAGTCATATGCTTCCTTCTGAAAAATTATGTCAAATGCTAGCAGTTTCTTGCTGTTTTTTGTCCTAGAAACAACAAACTAACCTCGAAGTGAAAGGCCTTTCTGCGTTTATCTTTTTTCTCTTTTTTCAGCAGCATTAAAACTGTTTTACTCAGACCGAGTGCCGTGGCTCATGCCTGTAATCCCAGCACTTTGAGAGGTTGAGATAGGAAGATTGCTTGAGCCCAGGAGCTTGAGATCAGGCTGGGCAATGAAGTGAGAGCCAGTTTCTACAAAAACATTTTTAAAAATTTGCTGGGCTTAGTGGGACATGCCTTTAGTTCCAGCTACTCTGGAGGCTGAGGTGGGAGGATCACTTGAGCCCTGGAGGTTGAGGTTGCAGTGAACTGTGATCTTGCCACTGCACTCCAGCCTGTGCGACAGAGCAAGACCTTGTCTCAAGAAAACCCCACAAATATATAAACATATATAGTGGTTTCTTATATACAGCATTTTAAATTTATTGATATATAAAAATATGTATTTTAAATTTATATACTATACAATCTATGTTATATAAAAATATTTTTGTAATATATTTATATATTTTAAATTTAAATATATTTATAAATACATATTATATATAAATATATATAGTACACATTACTCAATTTTTCTTTTTCTTTTTTTGTTTGAGACAAAGTTTCACTCTTGTTGCCCAGGCTGGAGTGCAGTGGCATGATCTCGGCCCACTGCAACCTCTGCCTCCCAGGTTCAAGAGATTCTTCTGCCTCAGCCTCCTGAGTAGCTGGGAATACAGGTGCCCACCACCATGCCCAGCTAATTTTTTTGTATATTTAGTAGAGACAGGGTTTCATCATTTGGCCAGGCTGGTCTCGAACTCCTAACCTCAGGTAATCCGCCTGCATCAGCCTCCCAAAGTGCTGGGATTACATGCATGAGCCACCACGCCCGGCCTACATTACTCAATTTAACCACGTCCACCTAGTTCCCTAGACAAACTATTGCTAATTTAACTTTTAGGAACTACTGCCATCTTGCGGAACTTTGAGGTTTTGCCACCCCAGAATTTCCTAGCTGCTCTGTTCTTCTATTATGTAGCATAGCAAACACAAAATGGATCACTTTAGTTTTTTTGGAGATGGGATCTTGCTAGGTTGCTCAGGCTGGTCTCCAACTCCTAAGCTCAAGTGATCTTCCTACTTCAGCCTCCTCAGTAGCTGGTACTATAGGAGACAGCACCACACTGCCCGGGCCTGGTTGCATTTTACTTGTCTAGCTATCATCTCTTTCCTGTTGACTATCTGGAAATCTCTGATGGGATCTTTAACAGAAAAAGTCTACTCCTTTGGACCTTAGTTTCACGCCCATATACCACATATGACAGTTCTGGGAAGGTCTGGAATGTGTGGATAAAGGTGATGGCAGTGGCTGCTGCCATCATACTGGCTGCAGCAGGGAGGCATGGCTCAGGGTGCACACTCCATGGAGCTGGTGGCTGCCCCCCACCTTCTGAGTTGGAGCGGGAGCTCCTCGGGTGCTGCTGCAGCTGCCCAAACCCAGCCACCCAGACTGCAGCTGTGGATCTGAGCCTCCCTGTGCTCTTGGAGGGGGCTAGGAGCAAGCAGGATCTGCCTTCCTGGGTGCAGAGACCAGCTTGGTCGTGGAGACCCTAACCCAGTGGCGCTAGAGGAATTAAAGACACACATACAGAAATATAGAGTGTGGAGTGGGAAATCAGGGGGCTGAGAGCCTTTAGAGCTGAGAACCCCAGAGATTTACGCACATATTTATTGACAGCAAGCCAGTGATAAGCATTGTTTCTATAGATTATAGATTAATTAAAAGTATTCCTTATGGGAAACAAAGGGATGGGGGGAAACAAAGGGATGGGCTCTGGCTAGTTATCTGCAGGAGGAACATGTCCTTAAGGCACAGATCACTCAGGCTATTGTTTGTGGTTTAGGAATGCCTTTTTGCGGTTTTCCACCCTGGGTGGGCCAGGTGTTCCTTGCCCTTGTTCCGGTAAAGTAGCAGCCTTCACCATGGCCGTCATGGCCATCAAGAACATGTCACAGTGCTGCAGAGATTTTGTTTATGGCCAGTTTTGGGGTCAGTTTATGGCCAGATTTGGGGGCCTGTTCCCAACACCAGGGTGTGGCTGCAGCCACCCTCCTAGGTGCAGGACCTGGGCATCTCTGCAGCCTGCACCCTGGGGGCCCCAGGAAGGACCCCCTCCCACCCCATCCCTGCAGGCTTGGGGGTGTCTGCTCCTGCTGCCTGGCCTCTCTTCACTCCTGGCATCTGCTCCAATCTTGAAGTGGGGTTGGGGCCAAGCCCTGGGGCCTTGAATGGCAATGGGAGGCAGACAGAGTCCTGGGCAGAAGGGGGCAGGTCCCCAGTAAGGCCCTGCCTTCAGGCCAGGGAGGCCCTGAAGGCTGGGGGTGGGGCTGCCAGTCCTGCGGACTGGAGTAGGGACTCATGGTGCCTCTTCTGGGTGCCCGTGGACCAACTGGCAGCCACTTCCTCCTTTCTGAGGTCCATAAAAGCCCTGGGCTCACCAGAGCAGGGCAGAGGATGGCCAGAGGACAAAGAGGGCAGAGAGGTGGTGGGATGACCAGCTACAGAGAGTAGTACCCTCTGCTGATAGCTGGAGACGATGGGATGGCTGGCTGCAGAGAAGAGCTACCTTCTCAACTGAGAGCTGCAGAGACAACCTGCCAGCAGAGAGAAGCCACCCTCTCCAGGGCCTTCTCTCCACTGAGAACTGAGCACTGGACAGACAACCTGCCTATAGAGAGTAGCTACCCACTGTGGGCCTCCTCTGAGCTATTCTAGCACTACATAAAGCTCTTCTTCGTCTTGTTCACCCTTCACTTGTCTGTGTACCTCATTCTTTCTGAACGCAGGCCAGAACTCGGGCAAAGGTGCTGCAGCCAGAGAGGTTTCCGGCCAGAAAATTGACACCCCAAAGATCCCATAACAAAGGTATGGAGCAAAGTGGGGGTAAGGAGGTCTTGGAGGTTGGGGGTGTCAAATCTAGAGGACTTGCTACTTCAAGACCTTCTGAGGACCCTCATAGGTTGGGGTGGAGGTTTCAGTGCTCTGAGCTCTTCTCTAGCCAGTATATCCCTTCCTCCTCCCCTATGGCTTATGCCAATCCTTTAGGAGTCATTACTCTTTTTTTTTGGATGGAGTTTTGCTCTTGTTACGCAGGCTGGGGTGCAATGGCACAATCTCGGCTCACTGCAACCTCTGCCTCTCGGGTTCAAGTGATTCTCCTGCCTCAGCCTCCTGAGTAGCTGGGATTACAGGCATGTGCCACCATACCCAGCTAATTTTGTATTTTTAGTAGAGATGGGGTTTCTCCGTGTTGGTCAGGCTGGTCTCAAACTCCCAACCTCAGGTGATTCACCCACCTCAGCCTCACAAAGTGCTGAGATGACAGGTGTGAGCCACCGTGCCCAGCCAGGAGTCATTACCCTTTAAAATCTACCCAAACAGAGGGTGAGGAGCTTGGACCAGAGACTGTATGTCAAGGAAAGCCAACCACTGCTACCACTACCCCCTACTGATGTGGAACTAAAGCAGTCGTTGACATCCACCTCTACAAAAGGCCATCAAGGTTTTGCTTGGCCCTTCACGTGTACTCAGTAGATTGCAACCAATCAGGAAAGTGATTGTAAGACATGTTTATTCTACCACCATCAACATGCCCTCCGTAACTGTGTGTAGGAGGAAGTAGAAAATGCTGAGTACAAATATCTGCACTGCACACCATCTCCCCTCTGTAACCTGATTCAAATGTTTCCCTGGAGTAGTAGGATATAAGTTACAGTTTTACTTCCTGGGTCTTTATTCTACCTTTACCTTCCAGGCCTAGATCAAATACTTCCTCCTCCAAGGAATGTCTGACTGATTGTCCCTTCTTAAAGCCCCTGTGGCATCACCACCCCCTGCCCGCAGTTACAGATGCTACACAACGTCATACGAGATTCGGGCAGTGGTAGCCCGGGGATCAAGAGCAAGGGGTTTGGAGTGAGAGAGACCCACGTCTGAGCCCTGAATTCTTGTTCATAGCTTTGGGATGGTGGCAAGATTCCTTGCCTCTCTGAATCTGGGTTTCCTCATCTATTGAATGTGGATAATAATGCCAAATAAGGCTGGGAGTTGTTATGAGTTCAAATCAGAGAAGTTTAGAAATGGTAGTACCGGTCGTCATAGTTATTATGGAAAGCAGGTCACTTTGCTTTCCAATTGTGCCCAATTCAGGGCTTTGAATTGCCTGCTAAATATTTAATATTATTGAATCAAAGTTGAAAGAGTTAATATACTTTATGAACAGAGTGAAAGAAAGTGATAGTTTCAATAAGTTGCCTCCCTAAATGGCCCCAAAAATTTAATATTTATAATAAAACAACTAAATAGAAGACCAAGACTTATGGCTTGTCTTTCTTTCTTATTTTCCAGAAAATAATATTTATATTTTAAGTTAAAGTAATTGCAAATTGGAAACCACAGGGGGAGCCCCAGGCTGGGACAAATAATGACTAGCCTGGTCCCAACAGAACAGGCAAAGAAGGTGGTCCCTACACTCTTTATAGTCAATTGAGGCCCCCTCCTCATTCTGCTGCAGCATTCTAGGGTCAGGGCCCCACCTTCTCTGGAACTGGGGTAGTGAGTAATACAGCCTGCTGTGCTCCAGCCCCCCTTTCCCAAGAAGGGTTTTTTTTTTTTTTGAGACAGAGTCTTTCTCTGTCGCCCAGGCTGGAGTGCAATGGCACGATTTTGGCTCACTGCAACCTCTGCCTCCCGGGTTCAAGCGATTCTCCAGCCTCAGCCTCCTAGTAGCTGGGATTACAGGCATGCGCCACCAAGCCTGGCGAATTTTATGTTTTTGGTTGAGATATGGTTTCACCATGATGGCCAGGCTGGTCTTGAACTCCTGACCTCAAGCAATCTGCCCACTTCAGCCTCCCAAAGTGCTGGGATTACAGGTGTGAGCCACTGTGCCCGGCCAGTACTTGTCTTTCTTTTTATTTTTCTTTTTTTTTTTTTTGAGAAGGAGTCTTGCTCTGTAGCCCAGGCTGGGTGTGATGGCGTGATCTCCGCTCACCGCAACCTCCACCTCCTGCCTTCAAGCGATTCTCCTGCCTCAACCTCCCGAGCAGCTGGGATTACAGTTGTGCGCCACCACACCCAGCTAATTTTTTGTATTTGTAGTAGAGACAGGGTTTCACCATGTTGGTGAGGCTGGTCTCATGATCCACCTGCCTCAGCCTCCCAAAGTACTGGGATTACAGGCGTGAGCCACCACACCTGGCCCCAGGACTTGTCTTTCTTAAGCACAGAAGTTCTCTGAATGATGCCTAGGACATGGAAAGGACATTTTAATACATTTGCTAATCAAAGCATCATAAATCTTGCTTTTTTTTCCCCATAGATAAAACATCTTTCTAAGACTCTGTACCTCTTTCCAGAGTGCTGCACATTTGAGTTAGCTTAATTACAGTGTAGTGACTTTGATCCAAACTTGCTGGTTTAAATCTTGGCTCTTCCAGCCTCTCACTGTGTGACCTTGGGCAAATTAATTAACCTTTCTGTGCCTTAGTTTTCACATGTTAAAGCAGCAGCCATAGTAATAGTATTTATCTTAGAGTGTTGTTGGGATGGTGAAATGAGTAAATATTTGTAAATGCCCTGGCACACGGTAGTTGCAATATTAGTGTGCAGTATTGTTTTTATTATTAGAAATAATGTCTTCAAAGTCTCACTTTCCTGCTGGTTTGAATGTGCTGTGAGAACACATACTGTCAGTTTTGCCTACCACAAATTGGTTGAGTCTCTTGCAGGTACCTCCAAATGGGCTTGTAATTCACCATCCCCACTTTTCTTTTTTTTTCCTTTCTTTTTCTTTTTATTTCTTAATTTCTCCCACAAAGACTGAAAGTGAATCCTCACTTTTCTTTTATCTTTTAAAAATTTTATTTGTGGGCCAGGCACGGTGGCTCCACGCCTACAATCCCAGCACTTTGGGAGGCCAAGGAGGGTGGATCACAAGGTCAGGAGTTTGAGACCAGCCTGGCCAACATGGTGAAACCCCGTCTCTACTAAAAATACAAAAACATTAGCCGGGCGTGGTGGCGCACGCCTGTAATCCCAGCTACTCGGGAGGTTGAGGCAGGAGAATCGCTTGAACACGGGAGGCAGAGGTTGCGGTGAGTGGAGATCTCTCCATTGCACTCCAGCCTGGGTGACAGAGCAAGACTCCATCTCAAAAAAAAAAAAAAAGTTATTTGTTTATTTGCATGTGGACATAAGAAAGGGTTAACATGGCCAACAACTATTTCATGAGCTTTTTTGGCTTTATTTGAAAAGTGAAGTGTGTTTGGGGAAGGAGATGGTTAGGAAAATAGATGCTCCCCTTTTTGACTTACCAAGGAAACGGAGATCCAAAGGAAAGCCTGGAGCACTTCGTGGCTTCCACGGGTTCATTTCTAGGAAGCTTTTGCTTTACCTGGGGAAACCCCAAGCTCAACAGTGAGGAAGTTGTAAATTAGCCTTTAGGAGACGCTGTTTGTCAAAGTTATCTTAACCCTGGAAAAGGGGAGGGAAAAAGGCAGATAAGCAGTGACGACATCAGCAGGAAATTAATATCAGGCTACCCAATCCTGAAGATTCAGTTTTCACTTAAACAAGCAGCAAGTCTTGAAGTCTCTTCCCAAGCAAATGGGAGCTTCTTTGGACCTTGGAGCACACAGAGGATTCTACTTTCTTTAAAACTTTGTTTTCAGGCAATTTCCCTGAGAACCGTTTACCTCCAGAGGATTGGTGGAGCTTGATCTGAAGGTATGTAATTAACAACCCTTTTTAACCCAGAGTCTCATGCTTGGATCTTTTCCTTTGCTTCATGGCTTCATGTTGTAGAAACTTGCAAAAACTTGTCAGCAATGGCACTATTTTTTCTTAGATTTCCTTGTTATGCCTGGGAAAACAAAAGTTAAAAAATCCGGAAGCCTCCAACATAGCCTTTTACCGGGGCAGAAATATGTTAGCTCACAGAGACAAAGTTTGGTAGACTTACTAAAACTAGAGATTAGAATTGTCAAACCACAAGGCAAATGCAAGATGCGGTAGAATAGAAAGGTGTCTCCAATAAACCACTCATTTGACCTCAGGGCTAGTAGCAGGGAAGATCCCCTGGATTATCACATTAAAAATGACATTTTTTGTTTCTTTTAACACCAAAAGTAATGTGTATGCTCACATATGCGTAAAATTTGAGAAATTCAATTGGAAGCCCAGAAGGAAATTTGTATTATCTATAGTTATGTCACCTTGATACAACCACTGTTTGTTATGGAGGTTTTGATTTTTGCTATGTCTTCCTTCCTTCCTTTATTTATTTATTTGAGATGGAGTCTCTCTCTTTCACCCTCCAGCACTCAGGCTGGAGTTCAGTGGCACAATCTTGGCTTACAGCAACTTCCGCCTCCCAGGTTCAAGCAATCCTCCCATCTCAGCTTCCTATGGAGCTGGGACCACAGGCATACACCACCAAGCCCAGCTAATTTTTGTATTTTTTGTAGAGACGGGGTTTCATCGTGTTGCCCAGGCTTGTCCTGAATTCCTGGCCTCAAGTGATCTACCTGCCTCGGTCTCCTGAAGTGCTTCTCTGATTATAATGAAATTTAGTATACAGAATACCATAGTTCATAGACTAGTCAGATGGAAACTGACTCATGTAATTTTTATCTTCCTTCGCTGATTTGAGCAACTCTTGTCTAAAACCACCCGTTCCTTCTGAGGTCTAGAGGTTTTTTGTTGTTGTTTTGTTTTTGAGGCAGGGTCTCGCTCTGTCACCTAGGGTGGAGTGCAGTGGCACTCACTGGAACCTCCATCCCCGGGGCTCAAATGATCCTTCTGCTTCAGCCCACTGAGTAGCTGGGACCACAGGCGTGCACCACCATGCCTGGCTAATTTTTGTATTTTTTGTAGAGATGGGGTTTTACCACGTTGCCCAGTCTGGTCTTGAACTCCTGGCCTCAAGTGATCCACCCGCCTTGGCTTCCCAAAGTGCTGGGATTATAGGCGTAAGCCATGACACCCTACCTGTTCCTTCCTTTATAAAGTATTTTCTTGTTTCTAAAGATAGCCAAGTTCTGCATAATGACTACATACCTCAAGTGCTTATAGAATAAATAATATTACAATAAAAATTTTATCACTGCATTGCTCCTCTGATTATGATGAAATTTAGTATAGAGAATAGCGTAGTTTATAAACTGATCAGATGGGAACATTGACTCATGTAATTTTTTTTTTTTTTTTAGTGAAAACAAGTTTATTAGAGAAGTAAAGAAACAAAAGAATGGCTACTCCGTAGACAGAGCAGCCGACTCATGTAATTTTTAACTTCCTACACTGATTTGAGCAACTCTTGTCTAAAACCACCCTTTCCTCCTGAGGTCTAGGATATTTTATTTATTTATTTTTCTTTTTGAAACAGGGTCTCACTCTGTCACCCAGGGTGAAGTGCAGTGCATGGCTCACTGCAACCTCTGTTCCCCAGGCTCAAATGATCCTTCCACCTCGGCCTCCTGAGTAGTTGGGACCACAGGCATGTGCCATCATGCCCTGATAATTTTTTGTATTTTTAGTAGAGACCAGGTCTCGCCATGTTGCTCAGGCTTGAGGTCTAGGATTATGCCTTCCCTTTCTGTAAGATAAAGGCCTGCCCTCTTACAGGTAGCAGTCTGAAGTTAAGATGTAACACACATACCTCATGGTACCTCGCTGTCTTTGGGTTGATAGATCATGAGGATAACCCTGCCTCCCCCAGATTGCTTTGTGTCTAAAACTTAAAGCATAGATCCAAGTGCTATTTCTGCCACGTGGTGGAAATGAATGTAAGGGCTCCAATCAGGCTACCAGGCTTGAGAGAAATTGTGCTGTGTCCCTCCATCTTAACTTTCTCTCTCTGGGAACATTTTGATTTGGGAGAAGTCAAGGTGAATTAAGTTCCAGTATAAGCACCCTCCAAGTTTCCTAAAAAGTAACTTGCAAGTGTTGGGGAAAAGTTTTCTGGGCTGTTGGTTTTTGAAGTAGCCTCGCAGTAATTTTTATTTTTCAGCACTTCTAGGAAAGTCTAATGCCCAGAACGGAGGAGACTGTGGTGAGGGGAGGGCCTGGGAAGTCAGGGGGCCATATGTCCTCACTCTCTAATGCCCTGCCCCACCTCTCTGTCCCTTTCAGGCTGGCCATGAAATCTCAAGGTCAACACTGGTGTTCCAGTTCAGATAAAAACTGTAAAGTGAGCTTTCGTGAGAAGCTTCTGATTATTGATTCAAACCTGGGGGTCCAAGATGTGGAGAACCTCAAGTTTCTCTGCATAGGATTGGTCCCCAACAAGAAGCTGGAGAAGTCCAGCTCAGCCTCGGATGTTTTTGAACATCTCTTGGCAGAGGATCTGCTGAGTGAGGAAGACCCTTTCTTCCTGGCGGAACTCCTCTATATCATACGGCAGAAGAAGCTGCTGCAGCACCTCAACTGTACCAAAGAGGAAGTGGAGCGACTGCTGCCCACCCGACAAAGGGTCTCTCTGTTTAGGTGAGGATGGGTCTGTGGTGGAGATGGGAGGATCTCCCATCTAGTGTTCATTCTGGCCATTGGGCTTTGAAAGGAAGCTGCAGTTAAGATATTTTGGTTATCTACATCCTTGGATGATAAACCAGGAGACTCTAAGCCTGCTTCTCAGCCTCTGATGCTAATGAGATGAGAGTTGGGAGGTCAGCAAAGCTTCAAGACCAAGCTCTGGGCCCAGAGGTGGCTTCCCTTTGTTTTGCTTCTCACTAGCAGTGAAGACCACCTCGGTGTGGCAGAGCCCACGTTTTCCCTGCTTACCAGCTGCCACACGTGCAGATCTTCTCCCTCCTGGGATCCACTAGTCTGTCTACCTGTTTCCCAGGGTCTTGAGAAGAGAGTAATGCATACTTGGAGTGAAATAAGCAAGATGAAAAAAGAGACGTGTTTCTGGGGTAGGGAGGGATGTCATTTATGCCATGTCTAGTTATAGAAATTTCTATATTTTTGGGTGGAAATCCAGAAAGGTAAAAATACGCATTTTGCCCAGAGGTAACATTTAGGCATTGGTCTTATCATGGATGACAGCATTTTATTTTTATTTTGAGACAGTGTCTCGCTCTGTCACTCAGGCTGGAGTGAAGTGGCACCATCTCGGCTCACTGCAACCTCCGCTTCCTGGGTTCGAGCGATTCTCCTGCCTCAGCCTCCTGAGTAGCTGGGACTACAGGCACCCACCACCATACCTGGCTAATTTTTGTATTTTTAGTAGAGACGGGGTTTCCAACATGTTGGCCAGGCTGGTCTGGAACTCCTAGCCTCAAGTGATCCACGCACCTCGGCCTCCCAAAGTGCTGGGATTACAGGTGTGAGCCACTGTGCCAGGCTGATGACAGTTTAAAATTGTTCACTGACATAGTGTCCACATCAGAGAACCTCATGAAGAGGAGCCTTTGGAGGGTGTTTTATGGTCTGTGCGATTAGAACACATTAAACCTTAGTGGTGGAACTGGCTCCAAGAACCTGAGTTGCCCTTGAGTCAGTGGAAGGAATGATGAATTCCAGAAATCCATATTTCCATTCTGCTGGCTAAACATCTGAGGGACAGTCTCTGACACATAGGGGTGTTAGTATGTGGATGAAATCCTCACTTTTTCTGGTTGTGGATTATATCTCAGAGCTGGGATAGTTTTCTTCCCTTTTCAATATACAACCAACTGTACCTTGGCTGGCCTGGGGTCCTCTCTACCGAGGGCCTGTAAAGTAAGCCTGAATTTCTAAATGGAATCAGGAGATGGGAGGGCATGTCAGAATTGTGTTTTATGCCTTTTTTTTTTAATATGCCTTCTTAGTGTGGTGAAAAACAGCACTAGGGTTGGAGTCAGAAGGCCTGCTTCTACTACTTACTGTGTTATCTTTATTTAAACAAGTCACTTAGAAACTGAAAGTTTTCATTTTTTGAACCTATAAATGGGATTAATAGTTGTCTACACATAGAGTTGATCATTCAAATGACAGAAAACATTTATGAAAGCACTTGATTGATTATGGTGTCCTCCACAAGTGTAAGGCTTTATTTGTCATTTCGGGTGTGTGTCTTAGAAACCTGCTCTACGAACTGTCAGAAGGCATTGACTCAGAGAACTTAAAGGACATGATCTTCCTTCTGAAAGACTTGCTTCCCAAAACCGAAATGGTGAGTGGGTCATACAGAATGGGACTGTGTGAGCACTGTCTTAATCAATGATTAGAAAGATGCTGGAAAGGGTTTTTAGGGAGATTTATTTTTTGTGGGAGACAGTATCATACAATGGTTAGGAACATTGGCTTTGGTGCTGGATGAGCCTAGATTCTGGTCCTGATTCTAATTCTAAACCCGTGCTGTGAGGCCAATGATTGAACTTTTCTGAGTCTCTATTTTCTTAGATGTAAAATTGTGGGCAATCATATGACTTCCTTCTAGGACTGTTGGGAGAATTAGCTGAAATAATGTGCATGAAGCATTAGCATGAGGCCAGTATTTGGTATAGCATGCAATAAACGCTCACTTCTGTTGGAATCTGCTGTTTTTTTTTTTTTTTTTTTTTTTTGAGATGAAGTCTTGCTTTGTCACCCAGGCTGGAGTGCAGTGGCACGATCTTAGCTCACTGCAACTTCCGCCTCCTGGGTTCAAGCCATTCTCCTGCCTCAGCCTCCCTAGTAGCTGGGATTACAGGCATGCACCACCACGCCCAGCTAATTTTTGTATTTTTAGTTGAGACAGGGTTTCACCATGTTAGCCAGGCTGGTCTAGAACTCCTGACTTCAAGTGATCTGCCTGCCTTGGCCTCCCAAAGTGTTGGGATTACAGGTGTGAGCCACCGCACCTGGCCTTGTCCAGTTTTTTCTTTCAAGTGCCTTTTAAAGTATAGGTTAGATTTCCTCCCTGCCCCCAAGTCTCTTTCTTTTTCTTAAAATGTATCTGTTGAAGAATCTCTGGGCGGTTGGCATGTGGAGTTTCTCACAGGCTGGGTTTTGTGATTGCACACTCGTGGTGCAGTTTGGCGTGTTCCTCTGTCCTCTGCATTTCCTGCAGACTGGCAGCTGAATCCAGAGGCTTCATCAGACTCAGGTCAGATCCGTTTGGCAAGACTATAGGTAGTCTTGTTTTTTCATCAGGAGGTACCTGATTTTCTCTCTCTTTTTCTTTGATATTAGCAACTGTTGATATTCAACCATTTTATATATTGAATTTTGAGGGGTTGCAAAAATGGAGATAATAGATTTTTTTTTTTTTTTTGAGATGGAGTCTCACTCTTGTCACCCACGCTGGAGTGCAATGGCACGATCTCAGCTCACTACAACCTCTGCCTCCTGGGTTCAAGCGATTCTCCTGCCTCAGCCTCCCGAGTAGCTGGGATTACAGCAGCCTGCCACTACGCCCGGCTAACTTTTTGTATTTTTAGTAGAGATGGGGTTTCACCATATTGGCTAGGCTGGTCTGGAACTCCTGACTTTAGGTGATCCACCTGCCTCGGCCTCCCAAATTGCTGGGATTACAAGTGTGAGCCACCACACCCAGCCACATATTAGAAATCTATCATTTTGTTTTCCCTTCATCCATTATTTGGTTACCCAGTGATACAGCTTATATGTAAATCCTTGATTCTTTTCTTTTAGTTATCTAGTTTTTTGCGGTTTTTTTTGAGACGGTGTCTCACTTGGTCACCCAGGCTGGAGTGCAGTGGTGTGATCTTGGCTCACTGCAACCTCTGCCTCCCAGGTTCAGGTGATTCTCCTGCCTCAGGCTCCTGAATATCTGGGATTACAAGCATGAACCACCATGGCTGTCTAATTTTTGTGTTTTTAGTAGAGATGGCGTTTCATTTGGCCAGGCTGGTCTCAAATTCTTGATCTCAAGTGATCTACCTGCCTCAGCCTCCCAAAGTGCTGGGGATTACAGGCGTGAACCACTGTGCTCTGCCTAGTTATCCAGTTTTTAAGTTAATTGGTTTCTTATCATTCTCCGAAGGTGACCCATTACAAAATATATATAAATTTAAACTCATGGATTTAAACATATGTGAGGTGTTTCAATCTATTGCAATTATTATCCTTACTGAAGTTCAAACTGAGGCTGGGCATGGTGGCTCATGCCTGTAATCCCAGCACTTTGGGAGTCTGAGGTGGACAGGTCACTTGAGCCTCAGGAGTTTGAGACTAGACTGGGCAACATGACAAAACCCGGTCTCTACAAAAAATACAAAAATTAGCTGGGCGTGGTGGCGTGCACCTGTAGTCCCAGCTCCTCAGGAGGCTGACGTGGGAGGATCACTTGAGCCCAGAGAAGTCAAGGCTGCAGTGAGCAATGGCTGTGCCACTGCATTCCAGCCTGGGCAACAGAGTGAGACCCTGTCTCAAAAAAAAAAGTTCAATTGTCCCATTTTTTCCCAGGGGATGCATCTTCAGTTTGGTTCCTAAGTCATTTTGACATGACCTTAGTAGTCTTTGATGGCTTCTTTACTCTCTGGCAAAAATATCCCAGGTTCATCTTGTGTATTTTCTGCCCAGTCCTGGAATCTCTCATTTCTCCCCAAAGCCCTGGCTTCTTTTAATGAGAGATGTCATTTCAAGACCACAAACTCGATGCTGGCATGCTCATTGCTTTTGGGTAAATATATATACATACACTACGTATATACACATATGTATACAAACACACACACACACACACACAGACACACATGATCTAAAGTTTCAGTAATTCTTGGAGAATTTTAAAAATCAGGCGATTTTGTTTTTAGGGAATACTTTTTTATAAAACATTGTAAGGATCTTCTGCTTTTGCCATAAAATTTCAGTGCCCACATTTGCAGTGGTACAAAGCAAGTACCTGCTCAAACGGTAGCATTATACCTTAAATACAGAATTTCTCAAAGTCAGAGGAGATTCCTGTAGTTTGACAAGCGCTCCAGGTGGTTTTGATAATATTCTCTCCCAAGTTGGGGCATCTGCTCACAAATTTTCCAGTGTCTATGTTTATACATAAAATGAGACCACTTTTTATTGTTATACCCCATCCTGTGTTAGGGACTCTCTGAACAATATGAGGTGGGGGGTGAGGGATGAGAGAAAGGTCGTTTGTTAAAGCAATCTCTGATATTTGAAACATTGAGTGTCAGTTTTCAAACGAGAAAAGCTAGAAAATGGGTTTTTTTTCCCGTTTTGCTTGCACAGGTTCTAGAACTCTACTTGAAGGCATCTGTGGCTACAGAATTATTATTATTATTGTTATTATTTTTAGACAGAGTTTCGCTCTAGTTGCCCAGTCTGGAGTGCAATGGTGCCATCTCGGCTCACTGCAACCTCCGCCTCCTGGGTTCAAGTGATCCTCCTGCCTCAGCCTCCCGAAACTGGGATTACAGGCACCCACCACCACACCCAGCTAATTTTTGTATTTTTAGTAGAGGTGGGGTTTCACCATGTTGGCCAGGCTGGTCTTGAACTCCTGACCTCAGGTGATCCACCTGCCTCAGCCTCCCAAAGTGTTGGGATTACAGGTGTGAGCCACTGTGCCTGGCCAGAATTATTTTTAAGGTCAGAAGCATTCCAAACATTTTCCCGCCTACTAAAATAGCTTTTAAATAATAAAATGCACATGTTCATGTGGCCAAATGATCTTGTTTTTCTCAGTACAACAGTAAAAGGAAACGTAACTGTGCTTAGCTGTGGCATGGAATTGTGATATTACCAGGTCAAATTCAGGAAAACCATGTTTCCTCTTCGGATTCCAAATGATCTCAGCTTTTTTTTTGTTGGGGGTGGGGTGGGGAGATCTCATTCTTCGTGTCAGAATTGTGGCTGAGTTACACACCTCAGATAATCCGGGTTGGTCTGTATTGGATTTTGCAATCAGATCAGCCTTTGGAAGTGTGTAAAGGACAGTCTCTAAGCAACACAGATGTTTCCACACCAGGGCTCAGTGAGGCTGCATTATCTGCAACTACAATTGCAAAAGACCTTATCACAGAAACAAATTACTTACCCGCCATTGGAAAAGGGCCTGGACACCCCTCAGCCAAAACGGAAAGGTTCTAAATTCTTACAGTCTCTCTGGGGGAACACAAATAACCTTGCCTTTGAGGGGCATTCTGGGCTTTCTCTTTGATAGCTTTCATAGAAATGTAAGCAGTATAGCTGGCCTACACATATCTGAGAGATCTCACAACTGTCAGGAAATCCGTTCTCAGCACAGCAATCAGCATAGAACATTGAGTCTGAAGGAAACCACACCTGAACTTACTCTTTAGCAAACAAGCAAAAAAAAGAGCTTTCAGATGTTTGCTGCTAGTATTTGCCAGAGTGGTGTTAAACTAATGCCCAGGTCCCATTTAAGTATGTGCGTGTGTATGTGTGTGATGTACTAAACATCTAATAAACTTTTAGAAAGTATAATGATTTCCATAATTGGTTCTGGAATCACATCTTAGCCCTTTATTCCTCCTGGTAGGATGTTGTCAAGACATGAGTTTCTGGCCTGGCAGAGTGGCTCACGCCTGTAATCCCAGCACTTTGGGAGGCCGAGGCAAGCAGATCACCTGAGGTCAGGAGTTTGAGACCAGCCTGGCCAACATGGTGAAACCCGTCTCTGTTAAAAATACAAAAATTAGCTGGATGTGGTGGCATGAGCCTGTAATCCCAGCTACTCAGGAGGCTGAGGCAGGAGAATGGCTTGAATGGAGGTGGAGGTTGCAGTGAGCCGAGATTGCACTACTGCACTCTAGCCTGGGAGACAGAGTGAGAGACTCCATCTCAAAATAATAATAATAATAATAATAATAATAATAATAATAATAATAATAGCTGCATTGTGATTTTTTGTTTCAGAAAATTCTTTTTCTTTTAAAATACCAAATATAAAATTCATTCAAAACATTTTCGCCTCATTTCTTTGGTGTCCCTCTTTTGCTGGCTTCCTAATCAGTATCATTTAAAGCTGTGACTTAGAGTTCAGTGGTTAATAACATAGACTTTGGCATCAGATTGTACCAGCTCTGCCATTAATTAGCTTTGTGACCTTGGGCAAGTTACTGGAATTTCTTTGTGCCTCAATTATTTCATCTTTAAAATGGGGATTATAATAGTATCTACTTATTCAGTTGTTGTGCTGTTAATATACAGCAAGCACTGTCCCTGTTGCATAGAGTTATATATATTTGGTATCTGGTATTAATATAGATTGTATACAGATTTGCTTGGTAATGCCTCTTCCCCTACATTCCTGAGCAACTTGAGGGCAGATGCTGTTATATCTTATTTATCAGTGCAAAACCCAGTGCCTACTGGCCATGCAGGTAACATTCGAGTGAGTGGATAATCAATAGGCAAGTAAATGTAACTCTATTGATTCTCTTGTAGACCTCCCTAAGTTTCCTGGCATTTCTAGAAAAACAAGGTAAAATAGATGAAGATGATCTGACATGCCTGGAGGACCTCTGCAAAACGGTTGTACCTAAACTTTTGAGAAATATAGAGAAATACAAAAGAGAGAAAGGTAAGTAGCTTGTAATTGCTAACTTGGACCAGACCGTGGAAATTCTTAAAACAATTGGCCATGCATGATGTTTTGTTTATTTGTTTTGTTTTGTTTTGTTTTGAGGCAGAGTCTCACTCACTCTGTCACCCAGGCTGGAGTGCAGTGGTGTGATCTTGGCTCACTGAAACCTCTGCCTCCTGGGTTCAAGTGATTCTTCTGCCTCAGCCTCCCGAGTAGCTGGGATTACAGGAGCCTGCCACCATGCCTGGCTAATTTTTGTAATTTTAGTAGAGACAGGGTTTCACCATGTTGGCCAGGCTGGTCTCGAACTCCTGACCTCAAGTGATCCACCCACCTTGGCCTTTCAAAATGCTGGGATTATAGGTGTGAGCCACCATGCCTGGCCCATGCATGATGTTTACTCATCATTCTGATAATATTCTGCTAGGAAAGCCAGAAATCTTCCCCTTTGTTCATTCAACACATATTGGTTGAGTTCATATTTTGTACCAGGCACTGTTTTAGAAGTTGGGGATATAGCAAATTCAGAGCAAAGCTCCTGCCCTCTTGCAACTTATATTCCAGTGCAGGGAAGTAGTTTTAGACAAATGTCTTTTTCTGATTCTAATATGGGAGTGAGAGTATAGGGAATTGTTTTAAATGAAATAACATGGAAAAAAAAGGCAGGATAGCACGGGTGAGAGTGGAGTCTATAGAGTCGGATTGCCAGGACTCCGCTTACTAGTGGTGCAGTTGTACTTTTTTGGCTTTTCTATGTCTCACTTTCCCTATCTGTAAAGTGGGCATAATAATTGTACCTACCTCCTAGGTTTTTGTGAGGATTGAATGAGATAATTTCTGTAAAATGCATGTCTGGCATTGAGTAAGCAGTCTATACATGGGGCTATTATGGGTCTCTCAGAGAGAAAAGTCATGAAGACTTCACATTCTCAGAAACTACTATCAAAGAAGAACTTCATTTTCTTGTGTGTGTTTGTGTGTTTTTTTTTTTTAAGTCTGTCTGATAAAGGTAGTTCTGCTGTGATATTTTATACAGGTAGAAGCACAGGGCAAAAGTCAAACCTGGCTGCCTTACCACGTGTCAATACGCTAAATATCTGTGTTTTTCTGAGTTCATTTCTCCACTGTTAAACAAGCACTATACATAAAAACTCATGAATGTATTCATGAAACTTTTATCCCACACCCTTAATTTAGTTCAGTGAGTGACTCTAGTGTGCAAATTTCTTGGTTGAAAATGAAACTAGCTAAGAGGAAACATGTGTCTAAGAATTTGGTTAACATAGAATGAGTTGAGGAGCAAAATATACTGTTGTCAAATTGATAAAATCTCAAACAATAAAGTGATGAATAAATGCATAATTTAAGTTATGAAGAATAAAAACAGTTCTTTCTATCATCAAATTATCAAATGAGAAATAAAAAGCAGAAGGTTGATATGGAAAGAATATTTGAAATCCTCACATGAGCTCTGAGTTTTTTTCTAAACACATTGTCATTTTTCTGTAATGTCATATCCCATATAAAGTAAATAGGGCAAATGGTCATATTATTCTGGATATTTAAATTCGAAAGAAGACACACTAGTTTCTATGTAGTTGATTACATTTGCCTCAGTGAGTCTTGAAGACTGAGCTTTGTTTTTTTTATTTTTATTTTTTGAGATGGAGTCTCACTCTGTTGCCCAGGCTGGAGTGCAGTGGTGTGATCTCGGCTCACTGCAAGCTCCGCCTCCCAGGTTCACACCATTCTCCTGCCTCAGCCTCCCAAGTAGCTGGGACTACAGGCGCCTGCCACTACGCCCGGCTAATTTCTGTATTTTTAGTAGAGATGGGGTTTCACCATGTTAGCCAGGATGGTCTCGATCTCCTGACCTCGTGATCCGCCCACCTCAGCCTCCCAAAGTGCTGGGATTACAGGTGTGAGCCACCATGCCTGGCTTGAGCTTTGTTATTTTTATTTTTAATTTTATTTGAGATGGAGTCTTGCTCTGTCGCCCAGGCTGGAGTGCAGTGGCATGATCTTGGCTCACTGAAACCTCTGCCTCCCAAGTTCAAGCAATTCTTCTGCCTCAGCCTCCTGAGTAGCTGGGATTACAGACGCCTGCCACCATGCCCACCTAATTTTTGTATTTTTAGTAGAGACGGGGTTTCACCACATTGGCCAGGCTGGTCTCGAACTCTTGACCTCAAGTGATCTGTGCGGGGATTACAGGCATGAGCCACTGCGCCTGGCCCAGGACTGAGCTTTGTATCAGCAGAGTTCTGATTTTGATTTTTCTTTTCTACAACCTACCTGTGTGTGATCTCTTTTGGGTGTCAATCATTATTGATATTTTAATATTGACTTTCTTTAGTTCTAAGAGTTTGAGCCTAATTCTGCTGTTAAGATGAAAGACTAAAGGACTGAAAAGAGTAGGTGTGCAGAGTTTAGACTTTTCTGTAAGTGTTTGTGATTCAAAGTCCAAGCTAGGATACTGGCTTTATTTAGGGACCACCTGGCTAACTTTCTAAGTTGTCTTGAGCCTTGGTGTTTGCTTCAGTATTTTTTTTTTTTTTTTTTTTTTTTGAGACAGGCTCTTACTCTGTCCCCAGTGCAGTGGGGCAATCTTGGCTCACTGCAACCTCCGCGTCCTGGGTTCAAGCAATTCTCCTGCTACTAGTCAGAAGGTGATTTTTGTTTTTCTGTCTGTGATTTTATTTTCAGCTGCCCAGATAGTGACACCTCCTGTAGACAAGGAAGCCGAGTCGTATCAAGGAGAGGAAGAACTAGTTTCCCAAACAGACTTTAAGACATTCTTGGAAGCCTTACCGGTAGGTTCAGTGGTGTGCTGGTCAGTGTTTAACAACTGGCTCCACCCTCCAACCCCCAACCCCCAAAAAAGAAAAAGAGAGAGAGGCCCCGGTTTGTACCATTTACTGTAAATGCTCTCGCCATGGTGATTGCGAGTAAACAACATGATATCAACCAGAGTGCACATTTTCTGAAAATTTAACAATTGGCCGACACTAGCTGACTAGTGAGAGCTAGTTAGTTTGAGTTCTCACTAGTTAGTTTGAGCTGACTCCACACACCCTTGAGTTGCTCTGAAATGGTTCCTCTGTTCTTATCTGTGGGATGCAATTAGAGCCAACTTTAGGGACATATAATCTATGGAGTACAGGGCGCCTGATAGTAATTCCAGAGTTCAAGTACAGAGCTTTGTTTAATGCTCTGCTGTTACTGTTTTGAAATTCTTAATGTATTGAACAAGAGGTTTGCCAAGCATGTAGCTGGCCAACCCAGAGGGCAAGGGTTTCTGGTTTCTGTAGTGCTCAGCTCTGAAAGGATGGGTGGAAGGGGAAACGTTGGGAGAATTTGCAGTCTGTTCTTCACCATGTGATCATGATCCTTGGGAGATATGTGACAGTCTTCCCTGGGATTTGTGGTTCTTCCAGCAGACTTGGGTAATTTCTTTGCCAACATCTGTCAGCATCAATGAAGTTAGCTGGGTCTGGGAAATTTTTTGTTTTTGTTTTCAACTGTGGTAAAATACACATAACAAAATTTACCATCTTAATCAACTTCAAGTATACAGTTCAGTAATGTTAAATACCTTCACATTGTTGTGCAGACATTACCACCATCCATCTCCAGAACTTTTTCATCTTCTTTTAGTAAAACTTTGTACCCATTAAACAATAACTTCTCATTTTCTCCTTCCCTCCAACCCCTGGAAACCACCATTCTACTTTCCCTCTCTATAAATTTGACTTTTCAGGGTACCTCATAAAAGAAGAACCATACAATATTTGTTCTTTTGTGATTAGCTTATTTCACTTAGTGTAAAGTCTTCAGGTTTCATCCAAGTTGTAGCATATCTCAGAATTTCCTTTTTAAAGGCTGAATAATATTCCACTGTGTGTATATACAGTAAGTCCTCACTTAAAAGGTTGATAGATTTTTGGAAACTGACTTTAAGTGATAGTATACTGTATAATGTATTTATTTTTATTTAAAAATTTTTTTTGTAGAGATAGGGTTTAGCTATGTTGCCCAGGCTGGTCTCAAATTCTCGGGCTCAAGCAATCCTCCCGCCTTATCCTCCCCAAGTGCTGAGATTACAGCCATGTACCACCATGCCCAGCCACATACCATATAATGAAACCAATTTTACCATAGGCTAATTGATATAAACGAGAGTTGGCCAGGCATGGTGGCCCACACCTCCAATCCCAGCACTTTGAGAGGCCAAGGCAGGCGGCTTACTTGAGGCCAGGAGTTCGAGACCAGCCTGGCCAACATAGCGAAACCTCATCTCTACTAAAAATACAAAAATTAGCCGGGTGTGGTGGTGCATGCCTATAATCCCAGCTACTCAGGAGGCTGAGGCACAAGAACAGCTTGAACCTGGGAGGTGGAAGTTGCAGTGAGCTGAGATTGCGTCACTGCACTCCAGCTTGGGTGACAGAGTGAGACCCTGTCTCAAAAAACGATAACAAAAAGCCCTAAGAGTTAAGTTTCTATAGCATACAGTTCGTTGTTTCACTTAAAGTCGGAGTTACCAAGAACCTACTGATGACTCTGAGTGAGGACTCACTGTATTACATTTTGTTGTCCACTCATCCATTGATGGACTCTTGGGCTGCTGCCACCTTTTGACTATTTTTAATAACGCTGCTATGAATGTCAGTGTAAAAATATCTCTTTGAGATGCTGCTTTCAATTCTTTTGGGTTTGTACCCGTAAGTGGAAATGGTGGATTATATAGTCATTCTATTTTCCATTTTTTGAGGAACTTTCATTCTATTTTCCACAGTGACTGTACCGTTTTACATTTCCACCAACTGTGCACACATCCTCAGCAACACTTCCTCACCAAGACGTATTATTCTCTTTCATTTTTGATAGGAGGCATCCTAATGGAAGTGAGGTCCCATTTCCCTGTGGCTTTGATTTGCTTTCCTTAATGACTAGGGCTGTCGAGCATCTTCTCGTGTGCTTTTTGGCCATTTGTATATCTTCTTTAGAGAAATGTCTGTCCAAGTCCTTTGTTCATTTTCTAATTCGGTTGTTTGTAGAAGTTTTATTTTTTTTTTTTGAGACGGAGTCTTTCTCTGTCCCCCAGGCTGGAGTGCAGTGGCGCGATCTCGGCTCACTGCAAGCTCCGCCTCCCGGGTTCACGCCATTCTCCTGCCTCAGCCTCCCGAGTAGCTGGGACTACAGGCGCCTGCCAACACGCCCGGCTAATTTTTTGTATTTTTAGTAGAGACGGGGTTTCACCGTGTTAGCCAGGATGGTCTCGATCTCCTGACCTCGTGATCCGCCCGCCTTGGCCTCCCAAAGTGCTGGGATTACAGGCTTGAGCCACCGCGCCCGGCCTAGAAGTTTTATTTTTAATTCTTTTTTTTTTTTTTGAGATGGAGTCTCACTCTGTTGCCCAGGCTGGAGTGCAGTGGCGGGATCACGGCTCACTGCAACCTCTAACTCCCAGGTTCAAGCGTTTCTCCTGCCTCAGCCTCCCAAGTAGCTGGGATTACAGGCACGCATCAGCACACCTGGCTAATTTTTGTATTTTTTAATAGAGACAGGGTTTCACTATGTTGGCCAGGCTGGTCTCAAACTCCTGACCTCAAGTGATCTGTCTGCCTTGGCCTCCCAAAGTGCTAGGATTACAGGTGTGAGCCATGGTGCCCGACCTTTATTTTTTAATTTTTTATTTTTTTTTTGAGACGGAGTCTTGCTCTGTCCCCCAGGCTGGAGTGCAGTGGCTCAATCTCAGCCCACTGCAAGCTCCACCTCCCGGGTTCACACCATTCTCCTGCCTCAGCCTCCTGAGTAGCTGGGACCACAGGTGCCCGCCACCACTCCCGGCTAATTTTTTGTATTTTTAGTAGAGATGGGGTTTCACCATGTTAGCCAGGATGGTCTCAATCTCCTGACCTCGTGATCTACCCACCTCAGCCTCCCAAAGTGCTGGGATTACAGGCATGAGCCACCATGACCGGCCTAGTCTCCTTTAATCTTGAACATGTCCACAGCTTTTATTACATTTAATTTCCTCTTTTATGCCATTGAGACTTTTGGAGAATGCAGTCACTCCTCCCACCTTTCATTAAATAGAATTTTCCTTATCTTTGGTACACGTGGTGTTTCCTCATAATTAGATTCAAGCCGTACATTCTGGCCAGAATATCACAGAAGTGATGTTGTGTCTTTCTCAGGGCATCCCATCTGGAAATACATCATGTCCATCTGCCCCCCTATTCATGATGCTAATTTTGATTATTTGGTCAAGATATTTTCTGATATCATCACTCTGTAGTTAATTTTATATAGTTACTTTTTTTTCCACAATTAATAAGCAAGTGCTGGAGAGACATTTTAAGATTCTGTAAATATCCTGCTGCCCATGAAAAGTTTCCCCCTAGATTGAGCGTCCGCTGATGATTCTTGTGTGATCCAGCATTTACTATGTTGGTTGTAAAACAATGCTTTTCTGACTCCTGTATTCTCTCCACATTCGTAAGTTGGATCTCAGCATTCTACTATAAAGAAGGACCCTCCTTTCTCCCCAAGAAGGTGTTTTTGTCTTTTTAAATGAAGGAGACCGTGGAAACGGGCCAGATGAACTGTAGCTCCTGGAGCTTAGCAAAGGCTGGGCAAACGCCCACCTGAAGACTATGCAGGCAATCAGGACATGACACAGAGCCCGGAGAGGCCTGCTCTGCGGCTCTGCACTGAACCTCATTCGGCAGATGGAGGTATTTAGGCATTTGAGGGAATCTCAGCTTTGGGAGGCCACTTTGTAAGTGATCTTAAGAGATTAAGTACATCCTTAATTAAAAGAAATGGTAACACCTCCGCCTGCTTGCTGTGAGTTTATTCACTTGAATTCCCCATCTCCCACAATGGGAAATAATGCAGAATTGCAATTATTTATAAAATCTTAAATTGGCTTCTTTTCTCTAGGAAAATAGCCCTTGATTCAATTAATTCCAATCCTAGAAAAGCGCCTAGATATCTGATTGAGGTATTGAGGGAGAGAGGCTGCTCCCCTTGATTCTTTTACTGTAATCCAATTAAACCAACATTTATGGGCCAACTCCCTGGCCATGGGCACAGCTTTGTTTAGAGAGTTGCAAACCTGTTCCCACTTCCCCACTCCCCCAGAAGCTCTTTATTATTTTATTTATTTATTTTTTTGGGATGGAGTCTTGCTCTGTCGCCCAGGCTGGAGTGCAATCTCGGCTCAATGCAACCTCAGCCTCCTGGGCTCAAATAATTCTCATGCCTCAGCTTCCCTAATAGCTGGGATTACAGGCACCTGCCACCATGCCTGGCTAATTTTTTTTGTATTTTTAGTAGAGACAGGATTTCACCATGTTGACTTAAGTTGATCCACCCTCCTGAGTCTCCCAAAGTGCTGGGATTACAGGCATGAGCTGCTGTGCCTAGCCATCCCAGAAGCTCTTTAAAATGTGGTTTTCCAGCACTGACATTTTAGGATTCCCTAATTCTAAATTAAATTGTCTGCTAAATGTAACTCTTCCCACCCACTTTTTCAACTAGTTTTGTGCTCAGATACTGACATGCATGTAGAAACACACACACACACACACACGTACGATTCTGCTCGTTGTCTTTGGGAAATTCAGTGGTTTCTAAAGGGGCGTGGCTCAGCTGTGGCCTCTGAAGCGCTGTGGTTCCGCTGACATGGGATGATAACTTGGCCACGGCCACATGCAGTAGGGGGATAGTTGTGGCAGTACTAGAAGTGTAGGGGGTACTGGGGCACAGCACCTCATGTGTTTTTACAGACTCTTAAGGTTGGAAGGTGTCTTAAAAGTTATCTGGGCAGCCCTTTCCCTCTCCATCAAGTGATGAATAAAATAAAACTTGGTGAAACATCTCATGTTTCTTAAGCACCTGAGGATTTTTTTTAATTTAAAAGAACACTGCCAATAATTGGGCTCAATGAGAAGGAACTCTTATTGAATTTTAAGCAACATCTCCTAATATGTTTAAAAATTAAATTGATTTTTTTCTCAGCCCCCTGCACCTTCTGCCTCCCAGGTTCAAGTGATTTTCCTGCCTCAGCCTCCCGAGTAGCGAGGATTACAGGCACAGGCCACCGCACCGCACCCAGCAAATTTTTTGTATTTTTAGTAGAGATGGGGTTTCGCCATGTTGGCCAGGCTGGTCTCGAACTCCTGACCTCAGATGATCCACCTGCCTCGGCTCCCAAAGTGCTGGGATTACAGGCGTGAGCCATCGTACCCGGCCAAATCGATTTTTTTGAGTGTGGCATAAGGTTTTCTTAAGGAGAGGCATGTCTCTCTATGGAGGAGACCTAACACCTGCTTCTTTATAAGGCCTTATTGGACCCCTTTTGAAAACAATCAAAAGAAGTTGAAAGATGATTGAATGTGGCCAGGCTGTGGGACATTCACTCATTCAGTCATTCATTCATTCCTCTCTGACATAGAGACTTGAGAGGTGTCAACAGAGGATGCAACATTCTCAGGAGAAGAAAGGCAGATTAGACCTTAAAGTTTTTTCTAGTCCCTGTTCTGGCTGACTTTATCAGCCAAGGGAAGAACAAATCAAGGAAAGCCAGGGCCTGGAGGGGCTGGGCAGAGCCTGCTGCTGTGTCTGCATTGCCCCTAGTCCCAGAAGACTCACTCAACTGCTGGACAAAACCAGAAAGCAGTCTGGCCAGGCCCTTGTCTGGCTTAGAAGAAATCTAGGGTTCTACAGGAAGGCAACAGTGGCTTATGAAAAGAAAGGCAGGAAGTCTTTTGGAAAGTGAAGCTAAGCCTCCTTTGCATTTGTTCCCCCAGAGCTGGGGGAACAGCTCTTCCCCAACACCTTGGTCAGGTCCCCTTGGGGGCTTTCTGCTGCAGGCTGACGGCTGAGAGTCATAGGGGGAAGGGGGTGACGGTGAATGGGGAGGAGGGCACAGAAAAGACAGGGTCTTAGACTTTGTTTTAATTTTGTATTTAATTATATAAAACATTAATGTATGCCCAAAGTAGTGCATCCTTGCCTCTCCTCCCCGCCTCGATTACCATTTTTATTTTTTTGATTTATCTTATTACTTTTGAAAAAAATCCAACCTATATCTTCTCTTTATTACAAAAGAGGTAGTGTACTCAAATACCATTTCATTTTGCTTTCTCCATGTGACAGCATCCCCTGGAGAAGGGTATAGAGGCTGTCCTTGGCATCTCACTCCACTATGTGGACATACCACAGCTTTTTCAACCACTTCCTATTGGTGGACATTAGGCTCTTTCCAGTCCTTAGTGCAAATAATGCTGCAATGAATAAGTACCCTTGAGCATATGTCACACTGTATTTTTGCCAGTGCGTCTTTGTGAACCTTCTCCTTTGGGTGGAGAGAGTTGGTTCTCTTCCCATTTCCTGCCAATGAACTTCAATGAACTTTTCTTTTCTTTTCTTTTCTTTTTTTTTTTTTTTTGAGACAGAGTCTTGCTCTGTCACCCAGGCTGGAGTGCAGTTGCGCAATCTCGGCCCACTGCAACCTCTGCCTCCTAGGTTCAAGTGATTCTCCTGCCTCAGCCTCCTGAGTAGCTGGGATTACTGGCATGCACTACCACACCTGGCTAATTTTTTTATTTTTAGTAGAGGTGGGGTTTCACCATGCTGGTCAGGCTGGTCTCGAACTCCTGACCTCAGGTGATCCACCTGCCTCGGCCTCCCAGAGTGTTGGGATTACAGGCATGAGCCACCACAACCAGCCCAATGACCTTTTCTATGGCTGTGGATTAGATGTCTGTCCTTCCCTGCATCAAGTCTAGTTTTTGTTCCTCATCCTAGCTGTGTGAATTTCCTATGTTTCATGCCCTCCTTTTTTTTTCTCAGCAGGAGGAGTCCTGGCAAAATAAGCATGCAGGGAGTAATGGTAGGTATTTCTAATATACTTTTTACAACTTAGATCACTATGGCAGGGATAGACATATTTGATATATACCAAGGAATTCAAGGTGACTTGGAAGAGAAGCTTTATAAATAATGAATAATTCATTTTTTATTCCAATTCAAGGCAAGACATTGAATGCATGGATTGTACTAGGCTTTCCTATGGCAGTATGGAGAGGGCTGGGTGGTTTCTGCTCTGAATGCCTAGTATAGCAGATTTTAGGGACTGCAGGCAGCTGTTCTCCCTCCACCCTTCAGAATTAGGTCACCCTCTGTGCAGCAGAAACAGGCCCCAGCAGGGCTGAAGCCTTCAGGCCAGTAGTGACAGCAGAATGTGCAGTCTGGGCGTGTGTCCTCTATGGAGTGGTTCCAGATGTTGCTTCAGAGGGAGAGAAGAAGCAAGAGGAGGGACTTGAGGATGGTGTGTTTCGTTCCCTGAATCCCTGCCCAGAAACCATAACCTTAGGAAAATATTCCAGAATCTGCCATCAGGTTAAACTGCTTATGAACAAACAGGCTTTGGTGAAGTCTTTCCGTGGTATGTAAAGTTTGTCACAGACCATTCCTCATTTTTTTTTTTTCTGGAAAATTATCCTTCAGGGTCCAAGACACAGTTTTGCTAGCAATTTGTCTTTTTGCCTAACATGGAGGTTGTGTGCTATGATGTTGGTAACATTGACCAGGTAACCATTATTAAGCACTTGTCACATACTAGGCACTGTTCAGAGAGATTCTGGGGATTATATCATTTAATCCTCCATTCACTGGAGGTAGGCAATACTGTTATTCTCACTAATGATGAGGAAACCAAGACCCATGAAATCTAGTGCTTTGCACTGCAGCTAAAAGGCACCGCAGCTAAAAAGAAGTGAAGCTGGTATTTGAACCCAGCAGCCTGATTCCAGAGCTTACTCTCCTAAGGCCAGGCTCTCCCACTGTCTATTTATGTAAGCTCAGGTGACTGCTTCACCCCTCTGAAGATTAAGGCAGTTTCTTTCAGCTTTACAGTTCTGCGGTTCCAACATTTAGACATGACTTCCCGTGGAGCGTTACCTTCTCCCATGGTGAGGAGGAATTTATAGGTGCTCTGAGCCACTGAAGCTTGGATCCCTTTTGCTGTGTTTTCTGGTCTGGGGAATATGGACTTGCTCAGCCTGAGGACTGACCCTTAGCAGTAGTTAATAACTAACTCATGCCCCAGAGACAAGGACACAGTTTGGTGGGTTCTACCACAAAATTCCTGTGAGTGGAAAAAGAAAACTGTTTGATGTTACATTTTCCTGTTAGTGCCATGTGACAAATAACGCATTGCTGACTTTCTCTCTGTGATAGAGTCTTTTCCAGAGGAAACAGGGAGTTGGCAGGAACGCTTAAAGCAGTGTGATCCTCAGTCGATGCCCAACTGGAACTTTCTTTTTCCCCTCTTTTTTCTTTTCTTTTTCTTTCTTTTTTTTTTTGAGATGGGGCCTCACTCTGTTGCCTAGGCTGGAGTGCAGTGGTGTAATCACAGCTCACTGCAGCCTTGACCTCTCCGACTCAGGTGATCCTCCCACCTCAACGTCCCAGGAAGCTGGGACTACAGGCATGTGTCACCATGCCTAGCTAATTTTTTGTATTTTTTTTCTAGAGATGGGGGGTCTTACTAAGTTGTCCAGGCTGGTCTCGAACTCCTGGGCTCAAGCGATCGGCCCGTCTTGGCCTCCCAAAGTGCTGGGATTACAGGCATGAGCCCCCACGCCCAACCTCCCTCTTTTTTCTTCTCTAAGGAAGAGGTCCACCTAGCCTCTTTATATCCAGTGACATAAATGCTGACTCAACCCAACCATATTTGAGCTGGAACCTTTGAGCTGATCATGGGATCTTAACTAATTCCTCACCCAATCCCTGCCAGCAGCATAGTTTCCAACCCAGACAAAGCAAAAAGGAATGCGAAGATACATCAGTCTCTCCCATCAGGAAGGGCATGGTGGCTGAATTTGTCTCAGGAGGGCCTTGAGAGAAGCATAATTCTCCAGAATTAGATGCGAAAATTATCAGTGAAGAAATCTAAGTGCTTGGGGAAGATATTTGGAGTCTGAGTACCTCTCTTTCTAGGTAACAGAGCCACAAATGGTGCACCAAGCCTGGTCTCCAGGGGGATGCAAGGAGCATCTGCTAACACTCTAAACTCTGAAACCAGCACAAAGGTCTGGATGGTTTCTTTTTTTCCTTTTTTTGATAAAAAAAATTTTTTTTTCCAAATTTAATCAAAAGGATGATTTCTTTAGGGGCTCTTTCCCTAGGGTCCGGCCTTCGATGATTTTAAGGGCTCTGAGCTGTTTGTTTCCAACTTGTTTCTCCCTCTCTCTGTAATTATCTCTGTTATTCCCACCTTTTTCTGTATCAATCAGAAGTGATTGATCCCTTTGACTATGGAGGAAATGCTGTTGCACTTTGAGTCATACATACCCTTTGGGTTATTTCTGGAGAGGGGTAGTTTCTTTTCTTATCCATTGAAGCCACTTATTTTCTGCTTGGATAAAGATGTACCATGATTTCAAGGATGATTTTAGCTGCACAGAGGCTCTGCTAAAGCCAGCTCAGCTTTGTAAACTTGCAATCACATGCTGTTTACAATAGCCTTAAAAAAAAATTGCTCATATTTTTAAATTCCTAATGTGAATATATATATTGAATTTTAAAAATAGAATATACAGCCATCTTTATATACATATGACTATATATCAGCCATCTTTATGTATATATGAATATATGTGTATATATATACTTTATATATAAGTATACTTTATATATACTTGTATATTAAGTGTGTATATATGTACACACACATATATATATATTCATATATATATGAAGATGGCTGTCTCACTATGTTGCCCAGGCTTGTCCTGAACTCTCAGGCTCGAGGAATTCTCCTACCTCAGCCACCCGAGTACCACCATGCCAGCTTGTATATTATTTTTATATTCAGAAATAAAATTACAAAAGAGATTTCCCTTTTATTGAAGGCATCAGATCACTCCAGAAATGAACCATCTGAAAAAAATCTTTGATATTTATGTTGTCTCATGAAATCCTTCTGTATGCTTTCTTCATTCATGTTGCTAATATGAAAATGAAGATGCTTTTGCATAAACCCTGGTTTTGACAATATTAAAATATATATTCCATTTTCTTAACTGTCATGATTGAGCTTCTCTAGCCAAACCAGGTGAAGTCTGAATTTTAATCAGGATCTGGCATTTCACCTTGGAATTAATTAGCTAATTCCACATTAGGGCCAGGATCTTGAGAACTCTCTGCCTCTGATACTGGGAGTGGCATCCTGAAAGAAAGGAACTGTCTAATCTTTAGTGCAAATGAGATTTATCCTTTGTCCTGGGCTCTAGGACTTTTTGTTTGTTTGTTTGTTTTTGCGACGGAGTCTCGTGCTGTCACCCAGGCTGGAGTGCAGTGGCACGATCTCGGCTCACTGCAAGCTCCGCCTCCCGGGTTCACACCATTCTCCTGCCTCAGCCTCTCCGAGTAGCTGGGACTACAGGCGCCCGCCACCACGCCCGGCTAATTTTTTTTGTATTTTTAGTAGAGACGGGGTTTCACCGTGGTCTCGATCTCCTGAACTCGTGATCCGCCCGCCTCGGCCTCCCAAAGTGCTGGGATTACAAGCGTGAGCCACAGCGCCCGGCCCGGACTTAAAAAATAATCTTTGAAATTTTATTCAGATCACATTTGTGCAGTAAAAGTGAGTTGCAGAGTGGTCAGAATCCCCAGTTTTTCAATATGTGACTTTAGAAATAATGTGGCATAAATACTCCAAGGGGTTTAGACTAGAGTATAAAGACGTGGTTTTGGACAGGCATGGTGGCTCACGCCTGTAATCCCAGCACTTTGGAAGGCTGAGGTGGGCGAATCACTTGAGGTCAGGAGTTCAAGACCAGCCTGGCCAACGTGGTGAAACTCTACCTCTACCAAAAATACAAAAATTATCGGCTGGGTGCGATGGCTCACGCCTGTAATCCCAGCACTTTGGGAGGCTGAGGCGGGCGGATCACAAGGTCAAGAGATCGAGACCATCCTGGCCAACATGGTGAAACCCCATCTCTATTAAAAGCATAAATATTAGCTGGGCGTGGTGGCGGGCGTCTGTAGTCCCAGCTACTTGGGAGGCCAAGGCAGGAGACTCGCTTGAACCCAGGAGACGGAGGTTGCAGTGAGCTGAGATCACGCCATTGCACTCCAGCCTGGGCAACAGAGTGAGACGCCATCTCAAAAAAAAAAAAATTATCTAGGGGTGGTGGTGGGCACCTGAGGCAGGTGGATCCCTTGAATCTGGGAGGCAGAGGTTGCAGTGAGCCGAGATCGCATCACTGCATTCCAGCCCGGGCAACAAGAGTGAGACTCCGTCTCAAAACAACAGCAACAAAAATAACAACAACAACAACAAAAGCATGGTTTAAACAACTGGCATGGGGAGATACATCCTGCTCTTCCTCACAGTGGATCCATTGGAGTGGTTGGTTAGAAACATTTAAGGCCCTAAGATGAGGATTCCTACTAAGTGGCTCTATCTTTTCTTCAAGAGGGCAGCTGTGTACAGGATGAATCGGAACCACAGAGGCCTCTGTGTCATTATCAACAACCACAGCTTTACCTCCCTGAAGAACAGACAAGGAACCCATAAAGATGCTGGTAAGAAAGTCTGGAATAGTTTATCTAATGCAAATTGGGGATCTTAAAATTATTTCTTATTTTCACATTTTCTTTCTGTGACTTTTATCTTCCATATACGTGTAAGGATGATATCATGTTTCTGAGCCTCTTATATATCCCTGGGGCATCACCAGTCTGCTAAAGAGTGGCAAGAATCTTTGACTATTCACAATTCTGAATAGAGGAGAGCATGTACTGGGGGAGAGCCTGCTGGATTGGCACGAGACAACCTGGGCATGAGCTCTAGCTCCACCACTAACTAGGTGTGTGATCACGGGAGAGTCAAGAGACCTTGGCTTCTTCAACTGTGAAACAGGATGAAGCACTGGCCACCGCCGATTCTCAGGACTGTTGTGACAACACTGGGTATTACATGATAGGAGATACATTGTAAGATTTTATGGTTATGAAAATAAAAATAATCCAAAGCTTTAGGCTATTTGCTGTGCAAATTTTGTAACTATTAGCATTGTTTCAGTTTTTTTTTTTCTTTGAGACAGAGTCTTGCTCTGTTGCCCAGGCTGGAGTGCAATGGTGCAGTCCCAGCTCACTGCAACCTCTGCCTCCCAGGCTCAAGCCATTTTCGTGCCTCAGCCTCCAGAGTAGCAGGGATTACAGGCGTGAGCCACCACACCTGGTTAATTTTCGTATTTTTAGTAGAGATGGGGTTTTGCCATGTTGGCCAGACTGTTCTCAAACTCCTGACCTCAAGTGATCTGCCTGCCTCGGCCTTCCAAAGTGCTGAGATTATAGGTGTGAGCCACTGCACCCGGCCTTGTTTCGGTTCTCCATTTTGTTTTGCATCATTTTATTATTTCCTTTTTCTCTCTCTCTCTTTTTTTGTTTTGTTTTTGTTTTTAAACAGAGATCCTGAGTCATGTGTTCCAGTGGCTTGGGTTCACAGTGCGTATACACAATGATGTGACAAAAGGGGAAATGGAGAAGGTCCTGCAGGAGCAGAAGTGCAATCCAGCCCATGCCGATGGGGACTGCTTCGTGTTCTGTATTCTGACCCATGGGAAATTTGGAGCTGTCTACTCTTCGGATGAGGCCCTCATTCCCATTCGGGAGATCATGTCTCACTTTACAGCCCTGCAGTGCCCTAGACTGGCTGAAAAACCTAAACTCTTTTTCATCCAGGCCTGCCAAGGTGAAGAGATACAGCCTTCCGTATCCATCGAAGCAGATGCTCTGAACCCTGAGCAGGCACCCACTTCCCTGCAGGACAGTATTCCTGCTGAGGCTGACTTCCTACTTGGTCTGGCCACTGTCCCAGGCTATGTATCCTTTCGGCATGTGGAGGAAGGCAGCTGGTATATTCAGTCTCTGTGTAATCATCTGAAGAAATTGGTCCCAAGGTGAGAGCTCTTTTTTTCTTCCGTCTGTAATTAATTAGTTTTATTTATTTTTTATTTTACTCTCATTCAACACCTTTGGTAAGGGTGAGAGTTCTAAGTTGTTCTATCCATGTACCTGTTCATCCATCTGCCTACCTTCCTGTTTATCTATTTATCCATCTATCCACCCATTCATCCATCCATCCATCTATCCAGCAGCCTTGTATTGAGTACCAGCCTGGACCTGGAAAGGAAGATACAGAGTTAAAAAAAAGACAGAGTCCTTGCCCTCAGGTTGCTTACAAGCTAGAGGGATAGACAAACAAATAGACAGGGAAGGGCATCCCCAGCTAGTAAGTGCACATTGTGAAGTATAGGTGTTATGGGAACATGCAGAATGAGTACCTTGCCCAGATTTGAAGGATCAGAGGAGGCCTCTAGAAATGACAAATAGATGTTAGGTAAAGAATCAGGTGAAAGATGTGCTGGGCAGAGGGAATAGCATGAACAAAAGCATGGGGGCCTTTTACTTGTTCCTTTATTTATCACTCACTCCTATGTCCTGAGCACCTATGTGCTATCTTTGGACTTTTATTTGCCACTGCTCTGACAGCTTTCCTTCTGTCTCTGCCACGTGCTCTCCTCTTGGCAGCTTTAGCCATACCTAGAGGCCATGGGCACCTCCATGGAAACGTCTCCAAAGTTGCTATCTCTGGCCCACTCATCTCTGAATTCCTGGGGGCAGAGACCCTGTTTCATTCAACTTTATATCCTCAGCCCCTGACCTGATATATTGTGAGCTTGTTAAACATTTGCTGGGCCAATGAATGACTTGCTCGAGCCTGTCTTATTAACATCCCGCTAGATATCCTACCTCTGTTTAGCCCTTGGACCTCACATTCAGCATGTATGTTTCTGAGCTCATCTTCCCAGCTCTCTCCAGGAGCTCCTATTCCTGAATTTCCATTTGAAGGAGTGGCCATAGTGCTCTTCTGGGAATTCAGGATTGGAGCCTTCAGTCAACTTTGCTTTTCTCTCTTCTTTACCAGCCCGTCCATCCTCATCACAGACATCAGAGGCTAATGTCTATGGCTTCAGGAACAAGGCAATATTTATTGAGAGCATACTATGTGCTTACTGTACTGGGTACCGAACTGGGGGCTGGGGGTGCAACTGTGTACAAGAGAGACAAAATCTGCTCTCCAGGGAGCTAAAAGTCCAGTGAAGGAAGGACAGATAATAAAAATATAAGTGAATATTTAAATTATTATTATTTTAAGAATTCAACAGTATTAAAAGGAGACAGTATACATGCATGATTAAGCAATGTCTGGTTTTTTTTTGGTACTCCAGAAATTTCTGTTATTTTTAATCGATACTTCATAACTACATATTTCAGGGTTATAATTTGATGTTTCAGTACATATGTGTGTTGTATAATGATCAAATCAGGCTAGTTAGTGTATCCATCACCTCATGCATTTATCATTTCTTTGTGGTGAGAACCTCTAAGAGCCTCTCTTGTAGCTATTTTGTAATATACAACACCTTACTGACTGACCGATTGATTTAAATATGGGATCTCACCATGTTGCCCAGGCTGGCCTTGAACTCCTAGGCTCAAGCAATCTTCCTGCCTTAGCCTTGTAAGTAGCTAGGATTATATGCTCAAACCACAGTGCTCAGCTCAGAATGCCTTACTGTTAACCATAGTCACCCCACTGTGCAATAGAACGCCAGAGGTTATTTCTCCTATCTAATTGTAACTTTGTACCCATTGACTAACCTCTCATCTTCCCTTCCCTCCTTCCCTCTCTCATCTCCGTAATTGCTGTTCTAATCACTGCTTCTATGATATCAACTTTTTAAACAAAGATTCCACATGTGTGAGAACATGCAGACTTTTTCTGTGTCTTGCTTATTTCGCTTAACATGATGTTCTCTGGGCTCATTCATGTTGTCAGACATGTCAGGATTTTCTTCTTTTTTTTATGGCTGAATGGTATTCTGTCACATATAAATATCACATTTTCTTTATCCATATATCCATTTTTGGACGCTTAGGTTGATTCCATATCTTGGCTATTGTAAATAATGCTGCAGTAAACTGGGAGTGCAGATATCTCTTTGACATATTGATTGCATTTTCTTTTTCTATAGACTTAGTATGGGGATTGCTGGATCATATAGTATTTTTATTTTTAATTTTATGAGGAACTGGCATACTATTTTCCATAATGGCTGTACTAATTTACAATACCACCAACAGTGTGTAAGTGTTCCCTTTTCTCCAGATCCTTGCCAACATGTGTTTTCTTTTGTTTCTTTGATAATAGCCGTTCTAACTCGAGTGAAGTGGCATCTCACTGTGGGTTTTTTTTTTTTTTTTTTTAGACAACATCTCGCTCTGTCAGGCTGGAGTGCAGTGGCGCAATCTCAGCTCACTGCAGACTCTGCCTCCTAGGTTCAAGAAATTCTTCTGCCTCAGTCTCCCAAGTAGCTGGGATTACAGGCATGTGCCACCACGCCTGGCTAATTTTTGTATTTTTAGTAGAGACAGGGTTTTACCATGTTGGCCAGGCTGGTCTGGAACTCCCGATCTCAAGTGATCCGCCCGCCTCAGCCTCCCAAAGTGCTGGTATTACGGGCGTGAGCTACAGTGCCCAGCTGTCACTGTGGTTTTGATTTGCGTTTCCGTGATGATTAGTGATGTTGAGGGGTGGAAGCGGATAAGTAGGAAAACTCCCACCACAACTGTAGGGCTAGAGTGAAGTAGGGCTGAGATTGGGGCTGGGCCTTCCATGGCAGCAGGAAGTCAGGGGCGGAGGCCAAATTGGGCTGATTTTCCTGCTGCTGCTAAGAGAAAACCAATTAATGAAGAAGGTTGGGGGTAGGGTTAAGGATAAGTATTTGTTGAGGCTCTCATGTATTGGATGATGAGAGGAATCGTGCTATAGCTAAAATAAAGCCAATGTCACCAATGCGTTTGTAGAGAATTGCTTGGAGGGCTGACGTGTTAACATCTGCTTGGCCATGTCATCAGCCAATTAGTAGAAAAGATATAATTCCTACATCCTCTCATCTGATAAAAAGTTGGAAATGGTTGTTGGCGGTAACCAGAATTAATATTGTGGTAAGGAAAATAAGTAGGTATTTGAAAAACTGATTAATGTTCAGATCTGCCTTTATATATCATATTGAGAATTCTATAATAGATCAAGTGATAAATAGTGCTACTGGAATAAACATTATGGAGAAGTAGTCTAGTTTGAAGCTTAATGAGAGTTTTAGGGTGTGGATTGTTGTTCAATATCAATATGGTTTCTTGGTCTGTACACATAGATGATGTTGTGGGAATGAGGCTAATGGTGAAAGTGCATGCGATAGCTATTTTTACGTAGTATGGATATGAGTTCTTTTTGTGAGGGTTGATAAAGGTAATAATAATTGGTAAGGTTAAGGAGATTAAGGTTATTATAGTAGTGGAAAAATACATGATTATTACTTTTATTTGGAGTTGCACCAATATTTTTGGTTCCTAAGACCAATGGATAACTCTCATCCTCTAAAAGTTGAGAAAACTATGTTGTTAGGCGTGGAGGCATGAGTTAGCAGTTCTTGGAAACTTTATCGGTAAATAAGTTGCGGACTTCTATTATTAGACCCACAATCTAACGTTTTGATTAAACTATATTTACAAGGTATAAGTCCTATAATAATTTTAGTATTTAGAGATAGTAGGAGAATTGGTGAAAGGTGTATAAGTATTAGTATGTTTTCTCGTGTAAAGGAAGGTTTAATGCTGTTAATATAGTATGTTAGTGTTCCTTGTTGTGTTGTGACAAGTATACAGAGGGAATAAAGGGCTGTGATTAATATATTAAGTCCTATAAGCATGATGTTAGTGTTTGATCAGGAGAATGAAGCCACTGTTACAAGGAGTTCTCCTACTAGATTAATAGTGGGGGGTAGGGCAAGGTTGGTGAGTTTGCTGTAAGTCATCAAAAGGTTACTAATAGAAGTAATGTTTGACGTCCTCGAGAGAGTAATATGATTCAGCTGTGGATTCACTTGTAGTTTGAATTTGCTAGGCAGAATAGTAGGGAAGAAGTAAGTCCATGAGGAATTATGAGGATAATTGCACTGGTAAAACTTCAGGGGGTTTGAATGAGGATAGCCACAATAACAAGTACCATGCGGCTTAAGGAGGAATACGCAATAAGTGACTTTAGATCAGTTTGTCGTAGACAGATGGAGCTTGTCATAATATGCCTCATAAGGATAATATCAGGAAAGGATAGGCTATATGTTCTGTCAGAGGGCTGAGGATGAGGGTAAGTCGTATTATGCGTATCCGCCCAATTTTAGGAGCACTGCTGCAAGTACTATTGAGCCAGCAATAGGGGCTTATACATGGGCTTTGGGAAGTCATAGGTGAAGTCGGTATAGGGGTATTTTTACTATGAAGGGCATTATACATGCCAATCATATGAGATTGTTGGATCAGAAGATTGGTAGTTCTTGATATTAAATGTTATTATTATCATGCTCAGTGAGCCTAGGATATTTTGGGCATAAATAAGTGTAATAAGTAGGGGAAGGGATCCCACTAGTGTGTAAAATAAGAGATATGTACCTGCATTGAGGTGTTCTGGTTGGTTACCCCATCGGTGATAATAATTAAGTTAGGGGTAAGTGTTGCTTCAAAGAGAATATAAAATATAATTAGTTCTGTGGCTGTAAATGCTATGATTAGAAAAATTTGTAGGGAAATCAATATGGAAATACAGAGTTTTTTCCATAGGGGTGATTCATTGGAGAGGTGGTACTGGCTTGCTATAGTTATAAGGGGTGGTAATCAGGCTGTTAAGATTAGAAAGGGTGATGTTAGTGGATCAGAGGAGAAAGTTAATGAGAAGTTGAATAGATTGTCGTTGAATTGGTTAAAGAATAGTAGGGCAATGAAGCTGATGATTAGGCTGTGGGTAGCCGTATTGATTCAAATTATATAATTTTTAGAGAGTCATGTTATTGGTAGTAGTATAATTGTAGGAATAGTTATTTTTAGCATTGAAGTAAATTTAGGTTATGTACGTAGTCTAAGCCATATGTGTTGGAAATTGAAACTAGTAAAGCAAGGCCTACCGTGGCTTCGCAGGCAGCAGATACTGGTAGAATAATGGATATTATATTTGCTAGGGTGAAGTGTATATTTAAAGCTATAAGGGTATTTATGATGAATAATGATAATATTATTCCTTCTAGGCATAGGAGGGATGATATTAGTTGGGACTGATAGATTAATACCCCCAGAAGTGATATGATAAATGCTAATATGATACTTATGTAAATAGAGGGCATTTGGTGTGTTCTATTGTAATCTAATGAAATCATTTATTTTGGCTTAAACTACTTATTTTTTTCTTATACCTGTGGACCATTTGTATGTCTTCTTTTGAGAAATGTCTATTAAAGTCTTTTGCCCATTTTTAAATGGGGTTATTTGTTCTTTTGCTGTTGAGTTATTTAAGTTCCTTATGTATTCTAGATATTAACTCCTTGTGAGATGTATAATTTGCAAATATTTTTTGCTATTTTGTAGATTGTCTCTTCACTCTGTTGTTTTTTTTTTTTTTGCCGTGCGAAAGGGTTTTAATTTGATGTAATCTCATTTGTCTATTTTTGCTTTTGTTGTCTGTGCTTTTGAGGTCTCATGTTAAAAATCCTTGCCCAACCCAATGTCGTGATATGTTTGCCCCATTTTCTTGCAGTAACTTCATAGTTTCAGGTTTTACTTTTAAGTCTTACACATTTTGAGTTGGTTTTTGTATATGGTGAGAGGTAAGTGGTTAGTCTCATTTTTCTGCATGTGGATATCCAATTTTCCCAGCACCGTTTTTTGAAGAGATTCTCTTTTACCTGTTGTGTGTTCTGGGCAACTTTGTCAAAAATCAGTTGGCTGTAGGTGTGTGAATTTATTTCTGGGCTCTATATTCTGCTCCATTGATCTATGTGTCTGTTTTTATGCCAGTACCGTGCTGTTTTGGTAACTCTAGATTTGTAGCATATTTTGAAGTCAGGTGGTGTGATGCCTCCAGCTTTGTTCTTTTTGCTCAGCATTACTTTCACTATTTGGGGTCTTTGGTGGTTCCATATACATATTAGGATTTTTTTTCCTATTTATGTGAAGAATGTAATTTTTTTGTTTGTTTCTGTTTTGTTTTGTTTTGTTTTAGAAATGGGGTCTTGCTATGTTGTCCAGGCTAGACTTGAACTCCTGGGCTCAAGCAATCCTCCCACCTCAGACTCCTGAGTAGCTAGGACTACAGGCATTTGCCACTGCACTTGACTTGTCACTGGTATTTTGATAGGGACTGCATTAAATCCATAGGTCACCTTGGGTAGTATGGTCATTTTAACAAGATTAATTCTTCTAACCCATGAACATGAGATATCTTTCCCTTTATTTGTGTCCTCTTCACTTTCTTTCATCAATGTTTTATAGTTTTCAGTGTTTAATATTTAAATTAATAATATTTTAATTGTTTAATATTTATTTAATAATTTCATGTATTCAATTATTATTTAATATTAATTTAAATAATATTTAAGTTAATTTAAATATTTAATTTTTAAATATTTAATATTTATTTAATTTTATTAAACATTAAAATTTATTTAATATTTAAATATTTAAATTTAAATAATATTTAAATTAATAAGAAAAAATTAGCCAGGTGTGGTGGCATGCACCTGTAGTCCTAGCTATTAGGGAGTCTGAAGTGGGAGGATTGCTTAAGCCCGGAAGTTTGAGGCTATAGTGAGCTACAATAGCAATACCACATTCTAGCCTGGGCAACAGAGCGAGATCCTATCTCTAACAAAAAGAGACAATTTCAGGAAGTGATCCCTGCCATGAACAAATCAAAACAGGATAATGATAGCTTCTTGGTGGAGGTAATATTTCAGGTGAGACTAAATGATAAAAAGGAAATAAACACAGGAAGATTTGGGACTAGAGAGCAGGTGCAAAGCAAGATGCAGGGATTGACAGCAGGTAAGGGCCTGCATCCCTTCCCTGAAAAATAGTGATGGTAAGGATGAGGGGATGAGAGTAGTCACACTAATACTAAAAATGATGGTCAACAGAACAGTGTAGCCAGTGTTCTAAGTGCTTGACCCAATATACATCCTTTAATGCTCTCGGCAACCCCTAAGATGGGGACTTTTATGGTTCCTATCTTAGAGCTGGGAAAACCGAGGCATGGAGCAGTGAGTAACCAGCCTAAGAGCACAGAATGAATGAGTGATGGAGCCACAATTTAAAATTGAACGTGTTTTCAGAACCTGTGCTTGCTTCCAGTGATATGTATTGCTCACCCTGAGAATGTTCTGCTAAATGCTATATGTCCTGCAAGCCCAGGCTCGAATGCTACCATCTGCATGAAGCCTTCTCTCTCCTTCCCAACCAGAAGTGCATTCTCCTCTGAACTTGCAGTGGAACCTTGACCTTTCATTTGGTGTTGACCACATTCTGCCTTGTGTTATGAATATTGTGTATATGCCATCCTCGGTAAATGTTTCATATCTGCATTCTAAGTGTTTAACTTCAGGACTTGTGTCATGTTTATCTTTGTATCTCTCCCAAGACTAGAGATAGAGAGGGCATTGTTGGTATCTGTGGCATCTGCTGCATATTTGTTGATCTAAGACCTGGTACATGGTACCTGGTGTCTTTTCTAAGACCTGGTGTGTGGTTTCTACCTCCTGATTGAAAAAAGTTTCTTCTCTGGGCCAGGCACAGTGGCTCATGCCTGTAATCCCAGCACTTTGGGAGGCTGAGGTAGGCAGATCACCTGAGGTCAGGGGTTTAAGACCAGCCTGGGCAAGCAATATGGTGAAAGCCTGTCTTTACTAATTAGCCGAGTGTGGTGGCAGGCACCTGTAATCCCAGCTACTCGGGAGGCTGAGGCATGAGAATCACTTGCATCCATGAGCTGGAGGCTGCAGTGAGCTGAGATCGCACCACTGCACTCCAGCCTGGGCGACAGAGTGAGACTCTGTAAAAAAAAATTTTGTTTTCTTCTTTGTTGCAGATGTGAAGACATCTTATCCATCCTCACTGCTGTCAATGATGATGTGAGTCGGCGAGTGGACAAACAGGGAACAAAGAAACAGATGCCCCAGCCTGCTTTCACACTAAGGAAAAAACTAGTATTCCCCGTGCCCCTGGATGCACTTTCATTATAGCAGAGAGTTTTTGTTGGTTCTGAGACCTCAAACGAATCTTTGGCTGTATCCTCCAGCCTCCTGCCCAGCACAGGAATCGGTGGTCTCCACCTGTCATTCTAGAAACAGGAAACACCCTGTTTTCTGATACAGTCAATTCTGATTTTCTTTTTCTTTTGACAAGTCTAAATGTTAGAAAACTTTCTTTTTTACTTCCTTTTTTTTGGAGACAGTCTCATTCTGTCACCCAGACTGGAGTGCAGGGGCGCAATCATGGCTCACTGTAGTCTCGACCTCCCGGGCTCAAGCTATCCTCCCACCTCAGCTTCCCAAGTAGCTGGAACCACAGGTGTGTACCACCATGCCTGGATATTTTTTATTCTTTATTTTTTTGTAGAGATGGAGGGATCTCACTTTGTTGCACAGGCTGGTCTCAGACTCCTAGGCCCAAGTGATCCTCCCACCTCTGTCCCCAAAATACTGGGATTATAGGCATGAGCCACCACACCTGGCCAGAAAACTTTCATTTTTTGTTTTTTTGTTTTTTTTTTGTTTTTTTTTGAGATGGAGCCTCACTCTGTTGCCCAGGCTGTAGTGCAGTGGTGCCATCTCAGTTCACTGCAAGCTCCACCTCCCGGGTTCATGCCATTCTCCTGCCTCAGCCTCCTGAGTAGCTGGGACTACAGGCGCCCGCCACTACGCCCGGCTATTTTTTTTTTTTTTTGTATTTTTAGTAGAGACGGGGTTTCACCAAGTTAGCCAGGATGGTCTTGATCTCCTGACTTCATGATCCACCCACCTTGGCCTCCCAAAGTGCTGGGATTACAGGCGTGAGGCACCGCGAAGACTTGGATTGTAGCCTTGGTTTTGGATGTCTACCCTGAAGAGAGAGTAATTGGCTTTGGTTTGTGCAAGTACTTTTTTTTTGAGACAGAGTTGCTCCATCACCTGGGCTGGAGTGCAGTGGTGGGATCACTGTTCACTGCAGCCTTGACCTCCCACGTTCAAGCGATCCTCCCACCTCAGCCTCCCAAGTAACTGAGACTACAGGTGTGTGTTCATGCACAGCTAACTTTCGTATTTTTTTGTAGAGATGGAGTTTCACTACGTTGTCTAAGCTGGTCTGAAACTCCTGGGCTCAAGCGATCCTCCCACCTCAGCTTCTCAAAGTTCTGGGACTACAGGCATGAAATACTGTGCCTGGCCTGGGGACCAGGTACATTTTAAGGTTCCTTGGTGTTCAAAGAACCATGTTCTTAGCCTAGACTGAGCTTAGATTGCCTCTCTAGACAACTACCCCTTAGTTATAATTCTGTGTCCCCTCTGCACAGCCTTGAACGTTGGACAATGAGGTCACAGTCCACCCACCCTCTCTCTCTGATCTCCCCCTTCCTAAGACTTCTCTTCTGCACATCTAGTGAGGTGAAAATTTGGTCTATGCCAGGCCCATTTCCTGCGTTTGTATGAGGAAGGTGCTCACGTAGGAAGTTTTTATTTGGTTAGAGACAGGTTTCCCTGTAGGAAGATGATGGCTCATTTACGCTCAGCTGCTCTGCAAGCAGAAACTTTACAACCTGATGTCATATTCCATGTTGGACTGGGTGCGGTGGCTCATGCCTGTAATCCCAGTACCTTGGGAGGCCGAGATAGGCAGATCACTTGAGGTCAGGAGTTCGAGACCAGCGTGGCCAATGCAGCAAAACCTCGTCACTACTAAAAACACAAAAATTAGCCAGGTGTGGTGGCAAGCACCTGTAATCCCAGCTACTCGGGAGGCTGAGACAGGAGAATCTCTTGAATCCAGGAGGCAGAGGCTGCGGTGAGCCAAGATCACACAGCTGCACTCCAGCTTGGGCAACAGGGCGAGACCTTATTTAAAAAAAAAAAAATTCAGTGTTGGGGTTGGAACCTTTCAGGTGCCATTGACAGAACACCCAATTCAAATTGACTGAAGCATAGAAGGGAATTTATTGCCTTTTTCACATGGAAACCCAGGAGTGGATAGCACTGGCTTCAGGCAAAGCTTGAATCAGGACTCAGTCTACAGGCCAGCACCTTTCTCTTGGCCAGATGTCCTCAGGGCTGGCAGATGCAGTAGACTGCAGTGGACAGTCCCCACCTTGTCACTGCTACTACACTTTGCTCCTCTGGCCCGAGGGATGAGGAGAGAGGCTGTTCTGTTCTGAGAACTGAAGCTGTTCTCAGGATCACTGGGCTCTTCTTGGCAGAGGAGATGTCTGGCTTGCCTGAAGGGAGTGGTTCTGTAAGGACGCCTTGATGCTTTCTTCATTAAGATTTTGAACATTTTTATGTACTTGAGCTTTTTTTTTTTTTTCAATTTCTAGAGGAACTTTTTCTTTGTTAATTCCTGGAACTGTATTTTGAATCCTTGAAGGCGAGCCCTCAGAGGGAGATCCAAAGTCCTGTGGTTAACGCCTTCATTTATAGATGAGGCAGCTGAGGCCTGGGGATGTGAACAACCTGCTCGCAGTCCTCATTTACTGGATTTGACTTCAGCCAGGTGAACTGGAATGCCTTAGGGCGTGGAAGGGCATTAGGAGTGTTTCATTTGATATATGAATGCTCATAAAAAAATGTCAAGGAATGAAGAACGACAACTCTCAGTGGTGCCTGCATTTATAATTATTTATGTGAAAGTCAAATTCATGTACAGTAAATTTGTTATAAGAATATTCACAAGAACACTGTTCTGATGTCTCTGATTGTCACGTGGATTTGAATGTAGCTTGACAGAGGGAATGTCTAATCCATATTGACAGGGCAGGAGCACCGTCATCTTGGACAAACACCGCCACTTTAAGTTCCAGTTCCCTTTCTAGCCTCATGCATTTCAAGGAAATCACTTCTCTTCTAACAGCAAGCAGCCAGAAAGAGAAGAGAGTAAAATACAGATAAGACAGCTCTGGCACAGAGGGAGGTGGGGCGGGGGGAAGTCTCTTGGGTAACTGCCAAACTTTGCCTTCATACAATGGGTTCCAGTAAAACAATGGGCCTTAATAAGCACATTCCTTTCCCTTCAGGTGCACTAAGATAGGGAAGCTAAAAGCAGACTGGAGGGGGGCGGGGTATACCTACAGCTGCAGAAATATTGTATGGGAATGGACACACAACTCTCCCTCCCAGATAAACACAGGAAAGAGACATAGAAGCAATCCAAGCCTCTGATAAACTCTCCTACCCTAAATCCTTAAAAACTCTTAGTCTGTAAGTGAGTGGGCTCTGACCTAACTCGGCCAGAAGCCCCTTTCAAATTTGTTTTCTCTAAAATAAACCTGTCCTTGGCTGTCAAGCCACCTTTCATGTTTCTTTCCTCTTTCTTTAATTCTTACACATGTGTCAGGATGATCTCCCAAAACCGTGTTCATAACAGTCAGGGCTAAAATCTAGTGGTTACAGTCTTTGTCCAGTTGGCAGAACTGACATGTGAAGGCAAGTGAAGGATGGTGAGGTACCGAGGAAAGAGCAAAGGGTCTGGAGATCAAAGCCCTGCATTTCCATTTGGTCCTAGGATTCCTTTGCTCAGATACACTAACTAAATCAAGCTAGCTTTTTTCAGCCTTGTCTGTAGAGAAAACATTAGCTGTTGGGAAGACGGAAAAGAATGTGTATGTGTGCATCTATTTAAATCTAACTGTGCTGAGGTGCATATAAAGGCCTTTAGGTGGTAGGGTCTTCTGGTTGTAACTTCAACAGAAACAGCAGGACTTAAGTTTCTTTTTTTTGAGACGATCTCTGTTGCCAGGCTGGATCATGGCAACCGGCTCACTGCATGCCATTCTCCTGCCTCAGCCTCCCAAGTAGCTAAGACTACAGGCGCCTGCCACCATGCCCAGCTGTTTTTTTGTATTTTTAGTGGAGACGGGGTTTCACTGTGTTAGCCAGGATGGTGTTGATCTCCTGACCTTGTGATCTGCCCGTCTCGGTCTCCCAAAGTGCTGAGATTACAGGTGTGAGCCACCGCTCCCGGCCCCTAAACCGGTTTCTAACAAATCAGCGTAAGGGGTTCCTCTACAGAATCAGTCATCTTGACCATGACACCCACAACGCCCAAATTGCTGCTGGCATTCCTCCACTCAGAATGCACAATTAGAAGCTCAGCACTCTATTGGATCAGGCTGCTATTTCACCATTTGAAGAACCTTCAAAAAGATCTTTAGAGGCAGGGCATGGTGGCTCACATCTGTAATCCCAGCTCTTTGGAAGGCCAAGGCAGGCAGATCACTTGAGGCCAGGAGTATCAGACCAGCCTGGCCAACATGATGAAACCCTGTCTGTACTAAAAATACAAAAATTAGCCGGGTGTAGTGATGTATGCCTGTAGTCCCAGCTACTCAGTAGGCTGAGGTACAAGAATAGCTTGAACCTGAGAGGTGGAGGTTGCAGTAAGCTGAGATCGTGCCAGTGACACTACACTCCAACCTAGGCGACACAGCGAGACTCCCTCTAAAAAAAAAAAATTCCTTAGAAAGTTTGGAAGGATCCTTCCACTAGGGCAGAAGGCATGAGAGAGTAAGAATCTTCACCCCTACCACTCATGCCTTTCTGAAGGCTCAGTCTGGCCACACTGCAAGGGCACAGTGAGCCAGTTTTGGCCTGGGGCTTCTTGCTGCTGCCAAATTAACAATTCCAGCCCTTGGGTTTAGCCACCTGTTGCTGCTAAAAATGTTCGTGAGAGTGATGTAGAGGTGTTTTAGTTCCCATTTTACAGATCAGAAAATCAAGGCCCAGAGAAACTAAGTAGTCTTGGAGATAGGAGCCACGGCCTCTCCACTTGAGTTACCATCTTGAACCATCAACGACAAGCCAACTTTATCAACAGTTCCAGGCCTGTGAGAAATGGGCTTGGTTTATCTTGAAGATTGTAAACAAATAAAAAAATAGACTGCTCCATTACTGATGAGAAATATGAGTCATTCTGCCAGGAATTGAAAGTACAGCTGCCCATAAAAAAGCTATGCCGGTGTCCAGCCTCTCCAGGTCCCTGTGTGTGAAAAACCACTCAGTCAAAGTTCCCCTTTTATTTCTCTTTGTGCTCAGTAGATTGTTGAAATTTCTGGAAAAGACAGTAGAAATCGGGGCAGGAAGAGAACAGTGTGCGGCGCTAAACAGACTCAGATCTCAGCAACCTCCCTGCCCATGGCCATCTCTGCACAGACATCTTGACCCCCATGCACAGGTGGAGCAGCGTTTCCTAGTTCTTTCCAGAGGCTTCCTTCTGCCTGCCCTCCAGCCACATCGCCTGAGATTGACAACGCCCTACAGCAAGACGGAAACCTCCCTTTACAGCACCATCTTGCTATTCTGGAGTCACAAAGTTGATACTTCTGAACTTGGCACTCTTCTGTTCCCCTACTGTTTCACGTGTACCTGTGTCATCTTTCTTGTTTCATCGTAAACATACTTCTAAAATTCCCATTTTCTTTATTTAGAAATAGAACTACAAGCAGATGGTTAAACAATTTAAACAAATGGTCCATGGGAAAAGTGAATTTCACACTGTCCCCCAAAACTTCAGTGCCTTTTATGGAGATAATTATTGTTTCTAATGTTTTGAATATTCTTTTTTTTTTTTTTTTTTTTGAGACGGAGTCTTTCTCTGTCCCCCAGGCTGGAGTGCAGTGGCGCGATCTCGGCTCACTGCAACCTCCACCTCCTGGGTTCACGCCATTCTCCTGCCTCAGCCTCCCGAGTAGCTGGGACTACAGGCGCCCGCCAACACGCCCGGCTAATTTTTTGTGTTTTTAGTAGAGACGGGGTTTCACCGTGTTAGCCAGGATGGTCTCGATCTCCTGACCTCGTGATCCGCCCGCCTCAGCCTCCCAAAGTGCTGGGATTACAGGCTTGAGCCACCGCGCCCGGCTGTTTTGAATATTCTTTCAGAGATAAGCATATGTGTATTTGTGTCCTTCCCTCATTTTCCCCCCACAAACACTAGCAGACTGTTTTGCACCTTGGTTAGCTCATTTAACATATCTTGGAGCCAGGTGGGTGGCTCATGCCTGTAATCCCAGCACTTTGGGAGGCCAAGGCGGGCGGATCACTTGACGTCAGGAGTTTGAGACCAGCCTGATCAACGTGGAGAAACCCTATCTCTACTAAAAATACAAAATTAGCTAGGCGTGGTGGCACATGCCTGTAATCTCAGCTACTAGGGAGGCTGAGGCAGGAGAATCGCTTGAACCTGGGAGGCGGAGGTTGCAGTGAGCCGAGATCGCTCTATTGCACTCCAGCCTGGGCAACAGAACATATAGATCTGCTTGATCCTTTTCATGACTGCTACAGCTCCACTGAATGTATGGATCATCAGTGCTCCAACTAGCACCTTAGGGATGGGCATTTAGGGATCACAAACTTCATAAGAGCAGAAACAATATCTTACCCATCCTCTGTTTCTGATATGGTTTGGATGTGTGTCCCTGCCCAAATCACATGTCAAGGTAATCCCCAGTGTCAGAGCTGGGGCCTGGTGGAGGTGATTGGATCATGGGGATGGATCCTTCATGAATGGGTTAGCACCATGCCTTCGGTGCTGTTCTTGTGATAGAGCTCTCATGAGATCTGGTTGTTTAAAAGTGTGTGGCACCTCTCCACTCTCTTGGTCCTGTTCCTGCCATGTAAGGTGCCTGCCCTTGCTTTGCCTTCTGCCATGAATAAAAGCTCTCTGAGGCTTCCCCAGAAGCAGATGCCACTATGCTTCCTGTACAGCCTGTGGAACTGTGAGCCAATTAAACCTCTTTTCCTTATGAATTATCCAGTCTTAGGTATTTCTTTGTAACAGTGTGAGGATGAGCTAATACAGTTTCCTGCACTGTAACCTAAGACAATGCTTTGCACAAAGGGATGAGACAGATTGCTTAGTAATTAAAATGTAAATACAAACCACAAGCATATCCATTCATGAATTGGGGGACAGCTTTTATCTGATTCTGAGTTCTGATACCTGCTGCTTTGCTTCGTTAAAAATGTGCTAGTTCTCATTCAGCTTCCTATCAGTCATACCACCAACCAACATGTATAACATGTACTATCTGCCAGGTCAGGAGAGAACTTATGGATACAAGAAACGTCCCTCCCTTCTAGGAAATGATAATCTGCTTTGGGAGAGAAGGCAGGTACTTTTTGGCAAAAGTGACATAATAAAATAATTAAAAAAAGATGGATTTTTTTCTTTTTTTTCGAGACACTATCTTTTTTGAGACAGAGCCTTGCTCTGTTGCCCAGGCTGGAGTGCAGTGGCACGATCTCAGCTCACTGCAACCTCTGCCTCCTGGGTTCAAGCAATTCTCCTGCCTCAGCCTCCTGAGTAGCTGGGATTACAGGTGCCCGCCACCACGCCCAGCTAATTTTTTGGTATTTTTTTTAGTAGAGACAGGGTTTCACCATGTTGGTCAGGCTGGTCTCGAACCCCTGACCTCGTGATCCACTCACCTTGGCCTCCCAAAGTGCTGGGATTATAGGCATGAGCCACCGTGCCCGGCCTTTTCTTTTTTGAGATGAGTCTCGCTCTGTCACCCAGGCTGGAGTGCAGTGGCGTGATCTCGGCTCACTGCAACCTCTGCCTCCCAGGTTCAAGCGATTCTCCTGCCTCAGCCTCCCGAGTAGCTGGGACTACAGGCACCCACCACCACGCCCGGCTAATTTTTTGTATTTTTAGTAGAGACGGGGTTTCACTGTGTTAGCCAGGGTGGTCTCGATCTCCTGACCTCGTGATCCGCCTGCCTTGGCCTCCCAAAGTGCTGGGATTACAAGCGTGAGCCACTGCACCAGGCGAAAACATGGATTTTTTAAAAAAGGTGTTAGGATAATCGGGTCCCCACCTGCAAGAAAGTAAAGTCAGAAGCCCACCTCAGACCATGCATACCAGCACAAAAATGCCAAATGGCTTAAAGAGATAAATGTTAAAACAAGTCTAGAAAGGTATTAAAAGAAAGTATAGAAAATACAGCACCAGCAAAAATTTCCCTACACAAGATGTAAAAGCCAGAAGTCATAAAGGAAAAGGTTGATAAATTAGAATAGATAAAAATGTAAAACTTTTGTATAATATAAGACACAAAGAATGAATTTAAAGACATACAATGAAGGTTAGGAAGATGAAGATGTTTTGGAGATGAGTGGTGGTTACACATCAGTATTAATGTACTTAATGTTACTGAACTGTACACTTAAAATGATGAAAATGGTAACTTTTATGTTATGTGTATTTTATCACATAAAAAAAGACATGAAATGAATCAGAGGAGAATATTCGCTACATAACTAAGAATGAAGGCCCTTAATAAAATCTGTAAAACTACACACACTTTTAGGAATAAATCAACGAAGAATTTCTATGAATTAGAAAAAAGTGACAATCCAACTAAAAAATGAATAAGGGATATGAGCAATGTGTTTCACAGAAAAAATAAAAATTGACAATGAAGTTATGAAAAAATGTTCAATCTCCTTAGTAATTGCACAAAACAAACTAAAACAATGAGACACTACCCCTAAGATTAGTAAATGTTAAAGAAAAATAATGATTGGTGAGGGCGTGGGGAAGTGGGCACTTTCACCTACTTTTGGAAATATAAATTGGTGTAACCTTATAGGGAGAGCAATTTCACATTTTTCAAAGACTTAAATGCATAACCCTATGGCAGAGCAATTTATTCCTCTTCCAGGATTTTTTTTCCTTCAAAAACAGTCGTGTGGATGAAAAACACATGTTCACTACTGCACAGTGTATAACAGCCTAAAACTGGAAACTATAATACTCACATTCCCTTCAATAGGGGAATGGATAAATAAATTTTACAAGCTATCTGATAGATACTAGGCATGAGCTAAAAGTTAGGGTCCAGTTAGAGATGGAAAGCACACCAGTAATTTGAAAGGGAAAATGTAATAGGAAGAATTATTAACTAGTAAAAGAAGGCTAACTGCTAAAGGTACAAGAGCACTCAAGCTGTCTGCAGTCAGCAAGCCCCGGCTGGTGAGCAGGAAGCTGCCCGCTGGGAGGCTGCCAAAGTTCCCTGAAGGTGAGCACCACTGGTTCTACAAGCTGCTGGCAGTCATGGCGTTAAAAGCAGGAAGAGAAGCACCAGAACCCGGAAGAGAAATCCAGTCCTCTGCTAGGCCTTGCACCGTCCTTCTGGCGCCCTCTACTGACAAAGCCGGTAAAATTGTGCCGGCTGGCAAAGGAGATCTTTTTATGTATGGGATGTAGCTCGGTGTCACCAAACAAAACTGAGTGGACTTGGAGCTCAGATACAGCACAATGATTGATACTGGCACAGTATACTTACCCTGCTTTTGTAAACAAAATGGTATATGTGATGTCTCTCTTTCTCTCTCTGTATATAAAACGACATTCCTACTTATTATGTATTTATGTCTTTACTCTGCATGCCAGGAGCTAAGTATTTTGCATGTATTAACTCATTTTGTTCTCATAATAACCTTCACATGCAGGAATCATTATAGCTACTTTATGAATGAGCCAAGGAAGGCACTGAGACGTTAAGTAACTTGCCCAAGGTCACGCAGCTAGTAAGTGGCAGAGCAAGAATTACTATGGCTTTATAAGCCTAGAAAAAAGTCTGAAAGAATCAAAATGTTAACAGCGGGGACCTCAAGGAAGCATTGAAGAGGCCATGGGAGAAGTTTTCACTTTGTAAAAAAATCAGTCCTTCAAATAAATAAATACAGTGAGGCTTCCCCAGAAGCAGATGTCACTGTGCTTCCTGTACAGCCTGTGGAACTGTGAGCCAGTTAAACTTCTTTTCATTATAAATTATCCAGTCTTAGGTATGTCTTTATAACAGTGCTAGGATGAGCTAATACAGTTTCCTACACTGTAACCTAAGAAAATGCTTTGCACAAACGGATGAGCCAGATTGCTTAGTAATTAAAACGCAAATACAAACCACAAGTATATCCATTCATGAACTGGGGGACTGCTTTGTGTGCATAGATAAGGTATATTTTTTAAAAAACTTATTTTTCAAAGAAGAAAATAAACTAGTTAATAAACGACAACTCACAGGGCCAGGAAGTGAGAAACAAGTGTGTGATAAATGGTGGAGAATGTGAGCACTCTCCGCAGTGGGTGGGAGGAGACTGGGAGGGCGTTCCCTGGGGCGTGGCAGTGGTTGGAGCAAAGGTTTGGAGGAGGTAAGTCACGTACTCTGAGCTGTTGGTTTCTGTTTCACCTTGTGTCTGAGCTGGTCTGAAGGCTGGTTGTTCAGACTGAGCTTCCTGCCTGCCTGTACCCCGCTAACAGCTTCAGAAGAAGGTGACTGGTGGCTGCCTGAGGAATACCAGTAGGCAAGAGAATTAGCATTTCTGGAGCATCTGCTGTCTGTGAGATTAAGCACTACGTATATTGCTTTATTCACTCCCCACAGCAACCTTACCAAGCAGTTCTTTTCCACGTGAAAAGATGGAGGCTGGGTGAAGCAAAAGGAGGGGTTTAGATTCCTCAGCAAGCGAGAGGCAGAGCCGGGATTTGAATCCAGATCTGTCTGATACTGAAGTCTAGGCTGGTTCCACCTCTCCAGACTGCTTTCCAGGGAGTAAAAGACAGATATTTTACCTTAGCTGGCTGCTTCTAGAAGTCTGACCCTGCTGGCTCAAAACGGCTTTAGTTCCTTGCCCAGAGGCTGTGGGCTGCAGGTCAAGACATCAATAGAAGGAGGGCCCAGCCAGAGAGGCTGACATTGGCTTCTACTCACCGAAATTTCTCCTTCCTTCCAGGAGCAGCGCCTGGGTGCGTCCACTTTCTGGGCACGTGAGGTTGGGCCTTGGCCGCCTGAGCCCTTGAGTTGGTCACTTGAACCTTGGGAATATTGAGGTAAGCCTGGAATTTCCAGAGGAGGTTTGGGGGAAAGAGAAGTGGTGAACACTATTACTATCTAGACACTAGTGGGCCGAGTGGAGCAGATGCCAGTTGGGACCTTCCTGCCCTCTCTTTGGTTATTAATCCATTATTGTTCCCTGTACACTGGTATGAGTGGATCGGGGAAGTATTTAGCCAAGTTTCTGAGACCTGTACTCTGAGCTAAAATGCATTGTCTTCCTATAGTGCGGGACCCCACAACTGTGGAGGAGCCGCAGGGGATGCTGGGTAGTACGCAGACATTATGCACTAAAGGACAGTGGCTCACATAGTGAAAAGTTATTCTTTTTTATTTTTATTTTTTTGAGAGGGAGTCTTGCTCTGTTGCCCGGCCTGGAGTGCAGTGGCGCGATCTCAGCTCACTGCAATCTGCGCCTCCAGGGTTCAGGTGATTCTCGTGTCTCAGCCTCCTGAGTAGCTGGGATTACAGGCACCTGCCTCCATGCCTGGCTAATTTTTTTTTTTGTATTTTGAGTAGAGATGGGGGTCTCACCATGTTGGCCAGGCTGGTCTCAAACTTCTGGCCCCAAGTGATCTACCCACCTTGGCCTCCCAAAGTGCTGGGATTACAGGCGTGAGCCACTGCACCCGGCTAATTTCACATTTTTAGATAATATGACCACGTTATAAAAATTTATGTATTTTTATATAATGTGACCACTATATGAAAGCAATATACTTACGCTTTTATTTCTTGGCTAAGTTCCTACTTATTATGAATTTACTCTGCATGCCAGGAGTTGTTCTAAGAACTTGCATGTATTAACTCATTTGATTCTCATAATAACCTTCACATGCAGGAGTCATTATTATAGTGACTATGAATGAGGAAAGAAAGGCACTAACATAATTGATTTTATGTTACTTAGGTCAAGATTTTATGTTATTTAAGTCAAGGTTAATTGTGTTGTTCAAATCTTGTATAACTCTACTGCTTGTCTGTCTTTCTTACCCATTATCGAGAAGGGAACATAAAAATCTTACACTATGACTGTGGATTGTCAATTTCTCATTTTAAATTAGGATCATTTTTCCTTTATGTCTGCCTTATGTGATATTAGTATAATGATATCAGTTGGTACATCTTTTTCCATCCTTATACTTTCAGTGTTTCTATGTTCTTATACTTGAAATGTGTCTGCCATAAGTGGTGTATTGTTCAAGTTTTTCTTTTATTATAGAAAAATGTATTCTGGAAAGTACTTTTCTTAAAATTATAGTATTTAGTCCATTTTCATTTAATGTAATTGTCAATATAATTGGGCTAAAATCTACTATATTTCCAGTTGTTTTTTATTTGTGGCATCAATTAACTTTACTTTCTTGATTTCTTTTAGACGAATTAAGTAACTTTAGAAAGTTCACCTTACTCCTTTATTAGCTTGTTAATTGTACATGCTTTTAGTATTCTCTTAGTGATTGCACTTGAGTTGTACTACCTAATAGTGCAGCCACATGTTGTTTAAAACAGCTTTACTGAGATACGACTGATATACAACAAATGGCATAGAAAGTATATAATTTGATAAATTTTGACATATGTATGACAAATATATGACAGTCATATAGACACACTCATATATATATTCATGTGCCATTTCAGTCAATGACAGACCACATATATGATGGTGGTCTCATAAGATTATAATACTGTATTTTTACTGTACCATTTCTATGTTTAGACATATTTAGATATGCAAATACTTACCATTGTGTTACAATTGCCTACAATATTCAATACAGTAACATGCTTTGTAGGTCTGCATCTTAGGAGTAAGAGTCTAGACCATATAGCCTAGGTGTGTAGTAGGCTATACTATCTAGGTTTTGCGTAAGTACATTCTATGATGTTGGCATAATGATGAAATCACTGACGATGCTTTTCTCGGAACTTATGCCTGTCATTAAGTGACGTATGACTGTATATATATGGGTGGAACTATCACCGCAGTCAGGATAGTGAACATATATATTACCTCCAAAATATTTCGCATGCCCTCTTGAATCCTGTCCTCCTGCCCCTCCCCACCCTTGCTCCTTTTAGGCATTTAGTTCTGTAAATTTTCTCCTAGCCTTGCTTTAGCGGCATCCCATGCATTTTGATATTTTGTTTTGATTTTAATTTAATTCAATACTACATAGTTTCCTTTTGATTTCTTTTTTGACCCATGGGTTTTTTAGAGTTGTGTTATTTCGTTTCCAAATATTTGGGGATTTTCCAGACACGTTTCTGTTGTCCAGGCCAATAACAAATTCCTGACTCCATGGAGTCAAGGATCTGCCTCCCCAGGGGGAGAGTTATGCCCAAGAACCATCGGTATTTTGTGTTAGTGGTCATTGCCAGAGTGAATTCCACAGTGTTTGTGATAAACCCTAATAATCCCACCAGAGGGCAGCAAGCCAACATGAAAATTCTATTAAAAAGTCTTTTTTTAGACACAGAGTTTGGCTCTGTCGCCCAGGCTGGAGTGCAGTGGTGTGACCTCGGCTTACTGAACCCTTGCCCCACTGCAGACTCAACCTCCCAGGCTCAAGTGATTCTCCCCATCTGCGAGTAGCTGGACTATAGGTGCGCACCACTGCACCTAGTTAATTTTTGCATTTTTTGTAGAGATGGAGTTTCATCATGTTTCCTAGGCTTGTCTTGAACTCCTGGGTTCAAGCTATCCATCTGCCTCGGCTGCCCAAAGTGCTGAGATGACAGGTGTGAGCCACTGTGCCTGAGACGGAAGTTTTCAAGTAAAGAATAAATTTAGCCGAAAAGCAGTGTCAAATTATTTCTATCCCCACACCCCCAAATTAAATCTTCATAGTCTCTGATTCTCTTTGTCATATTCTTAACCATTTGGATTCTTTTCAGTGTGTCTGTGTTTGTTCCTTTTCCCCAGTATGACCCTTTTCTCTCTATTTTTTTTTTTTTTTTTTTTACAGAGTCTTGCTCTGTCATCCAGGCTGGAGTGCAGTGGCGCGTTCTTGGCACACTGCAACCTCTGCTTCCCAGGTTCAAAAGATTCTCCCACCTCAGCCTCCTGAGTAGCTGGGATTACAGATGCCTGCCACCTTGCCCAGATAATTTTTGTATTTTTAGTAGAGATGGGGTTTCAACATGTTGGCCAGGCTGGTCTCAAACTTTTGACCTCAAGTGATCTGCCTGCCTCGGCTTCCCAAAGTGCTGGAATTACAGGCGTGAGCCACCTTGTCCAGACCCTTTTCTCTATCTTTATGAGAACATCTCTCCAGTAGATCTTCAGAGTAAAAAAAAAAAAAAAGAAAAAAAAAGTCCAGCAAGGTCCCGGAGGAAAAATAGAAAATTAGAAGACTGGAGTGAGTCATGGTGATTTTCTGATGTAAAATTTGTATCGAAACCTTACATAAATACTGAAGAGTTCACAAGTTGTAAATGCACAGCTTGGTGACTGATTTTGGTACCCAGACAGTTTTCTTCCCACTTGCACATACTCCCCGCAAGAATGCATGCTGGTTTGTAAAGTCATTAATTTACTGGTGCATCAGTGGATGGCTCTCTGTCTTCTGGCTTTATCTTGGCCCAGAAAGACAGGAATTAACGTTGAGCCTAGTAGTCTTTGGCCTTTGTGCCAAAGCAGTCTGTGGGCCAGCCTTGTGTAGTGATCAAGCAGTGCGTTTAGATGTCAGGCATGACATGGGTTAAAAAGCTAGCTAGGGGAAAAATGGGAAGTGGCCTTTTGAGATCTCATCAAACAACCTTGATATAAACTTAGAGAACAACCTCATGGCAAATGGAGAGCAGCTGTAGGTTTCCGACTGAATGTGTAAGAAGAACGTGAATGAAAGAGATATACTAGGTGGGAGCGGTCAGGGTAGACTTCCTGGAGGAAGTGGACAGTGTTGTGTGGATTCACATTTTGGAGATATCAAAAAGAAAGAGTATTCCAAGCGGGGTAACAAATAACAAGGGAGGCAAAAAAGAAAAGTATGAGGGAACAACAGGATGTTGTCAGGAAACTAAGGCTGAGCTGAAATCCAGATGACCCAGAGGAGCCTTGAGAAGGCTTGTGGCATCTTGTAGGGCAAGTGGGGAACTTGCTCTGTTTGAGAGAATGTGCCTGGAATATATGGGATATAATTTAAATTTTCTAAAGGTTATCTACGAGATAATTTCAGAGAATATTCGCTCCCACCTCAGCGTAGGAAACAATGAAACACTGAAACATTTATTTATTGCTTTTCTTTTTTTTCTTTTTTTTTTTCTTGAGATGGAGTCTTACTCTGTCGCTCAGGCTGGAGTGCAGTGGCGTAATCTCGGCTCACTGCAACCTCCGCCTCCTGGGTTCAAGCAATTCTCCTGCCTCAGCCTCCCGAGTAGCTGGGACTATAGGCATGTGCTACTATGCTCAGCTAATTTTTTGTATTTTTAGTAGAGATGGGGTTTCACCATGTTGGCCAGACTGGTCTCGAACTCCTGGCCTCAAGTAATCTTCCCGCCTTGGGCTTCTAAAGTGCTGGGATTACAGGTGTGAGCCACCGCACCCAGTCTTTTCCTTACTTTTTAAAAATGCATTTGTCTTCAACTATTGGATATCTTCATCCAATTTCTAGTGGTTTTTTTTGGTTGTTGTTGGCTGATTTGATTTTTACTTTTTGGTTAATAACAAACCTTTTGAGGAGTTACATAGACACTTATCAGTTTACTTTTCTAATTTGTTTTCTCCTGAATTCTCAGTTACCTTGGATTGATTGTGCTTTGGGTTCATCTTGCTTTTTCTTAGTGGCTACTTCCTTCAGTTTCCTTCCTCTTCAGTTTGGCAATTTTCTCCCTTTTCAAGCAAGGAGCTCCTCCCTGTTGAGGCATCACGGATGGTGGGCAATCCTTACCCGGATCCTCCCAGAGCTTGCTCTTGGGAAGCTCATACTGCACCGTAATTATGAAACTTTTGATACTGTCCCTGATGGCTTCTGATGCAAGCTGGGATAGCATTTGTCTGTTGATAAGTGAAACCAAGTTCCTGAGATCTGGCTCTCTTTTGCCTTTCTATCCAATACTAGCAAGGCCCTAGTTTCAGAGCATTTTGGGGACTTATGATCCCTTCTAGTTACCTCTGCATCTGTGCCCCTTTTCCCCTCAAATTAGTTCATAGAGATTTTTGAAGCACCCATGTTACTCAAATAGGCCCATTTTTAGCATGTGGGAGGTAAGGCCTAGATGTGAATGCCTCATAAGCCAGGCAGATCGAACTGTGTGTATGCATGCAGATTTGGCCCAGGAATACTCTTCTCCTTCAGGGCCCATTGTCTGCAAGGACAGAAAAGAATTCTTAAAGCCCTTCACTGTCTCACATTTTCTATTATTTTTCTGTCTTTTCCTTTTCCCCCTACCCACAGAGAAACATTAGAATCATTGCCCTTTAGAAGAGCAGAACTATGATGCCTCCTGTCAGGGATGGAACGAGGCATTCCATGCAGATGACAACCCAAAGAGAGCAGGAGTGGCTCTATTTATATCAGACAAAATCGACTTTAAGTCAAAAACTGTCACAAGAGACATTAAAGCATATTATATAATGAAAAAAGCATCAAACCACCATGAAGATATAACAATTATAAATATATGCACTCAATATCAGAGCACCTAAATATATGAAACAAACAATGACAGAACTGAAGGGAGAAATAGCCAGCCATACAAAAATAGTAGGAGACTTCAACACTGTACTTTAAATAATGGGTAGAACATTCAGACAGAAGATTAATAAGGAAACAGGGGACTTAAACAACATTATAGACCAAATGGACTGAACAGAAATACACAGAACGTTCCACCCTACAGCAGCAGAACACACATTCTTCTCAAATGCACATGGAACTTTCTCCAAGGTAGATCACATGTTGGGTCACAAAACAAGTCTTTGCAAATTTAAGAGACTGAAATCATACCATGTATCTTTTCTGACCATGATAGAATGAAACTAAAAATCAATGGCAGAAGGAAAAATAGAAAGTTCACAAATATGTGGAAATTAAACAACACACTCTTGAACAACAATTAGGCCAAAAAAAAAAAAAAAAGAAATTAGGAAATATCTTGAGATAAATGAAAAGGAAAACACAACATACCCAAACTTACAGGATAAAAGCAGTACTAAGCAAAGCAGTGCTAAGAGGGACTTTATTGCAATACACATCTGCAGTGAAAAAGAAGAAAGATCTCAAGTAAATAGTCTAACTTTGTGCCTCAAGGAGAGGAGAAGAAGATGAAGAAGAAGAGGAAGAAGAGGAACTAAGCCCAAAATTAGTGAAGGAAATAACAAAGATTAGAGTAGGAACTAAGAAAATGCAGAATAGAAAAGCAATAGAAAAAAAATCAATAAATTTTTTGAAAAGAATAACAAATTGGTTTTTTGAAAAGATAAACAAAATCAACAAATCCTTAGTTAGGCTAAGTAAGAAAGAGAGAAGACGCAAATAAACAATATCAGAAATGAAAGAGGAGACATTACAACTGATGCCACAGAAATAAAAAGGATCATGAGGCTACAATGAATAATTCTATGCCAACAAACTGGATAATCTAGAAGAAATGAATAAATTCATAAAACCTTCCAATCTACGATAACTGAATCATGAAGAAATACAGTCTGAACAGACTTATAACTAATGTGGAGGTTTAGTCAATAATAAAAAATGTTCCCAAAACGAAGAAGTCCAGGACCAGATGGCTTCACAGGTGAATTCTTCCAAACATCTCAAGAGGAATTAATGCCAGTTCTTCTTAAACTATTTTTAAATATTGAAGAAGAGGGCACACTTCCAAATTTATTTTATGTAGCCAACATTATCCCGATACCAAAGCCAAACAAAGACACCACAAGAAAAGAAAACTGCAGGTCAATATATCTGATGAATATACATATAAAAACTCATGGCCGGGCGCGGTGGCTCACGCTTGTAATCCCAGCACTTTGGGAGGCCGAGGCGGGCGGATCACGAGGTCAGGAGATCGAGACCACGGTGAAACCCCGTCTCTACTAAAAATACAAAAAATTAGCCGGGCGTGGTGGTGGGCGCCTGTAGTCCCAGCTACTCGGAGAGGCTGCGGCAGGAGAATGGCGTGAACCCGGGAGGCGGAGCTTGCAGTGAGCCGAGATTGCGCCACTGCACTCCAGCCTGGGCGACAGAGCGAGACTCCGTCTCAAAAAAAAAAAAAAAAAAAAAAGAAAAAAAAAAAACTCATAACAATATACTAGCAAATCAAATTCAACAGCACATTTAAATGATCATACATCATGACCAAGTGGGATTTATCCCTAGGATGCAAGTATGGATCAACATACAAAAATAAATCAGTGTGAAATGGCATATTAACGGGGTAAAGGATATAAAGATAACATGATCATCTCACTAGATGCAGAGAAAGCATTTGACAAAATTCAATACCCTTTCGTAATTAAAAAAATTTTCAACAAACTGGAAATAGAGTCTCAACATCATCAAGACCATATATAAGAAAATTTTCACTGTTGAGTGTCATGTTAGATGTGAGCTTTTCATATATGGGATTCATAATATGTTTCAAATATATTACAAATCTATAGTAATTGAAACAGCGTGGGAATAGCATAAAGACAAACACATAGGCCATCAGAAGAGAAGAGAGAGCTCAGAAATAAATCCATGCGTATACAGTGCCTTAGTCCACTGAGCCTGCTAAAACAAAATATCATAGACTGGTGGCTTATAAAACACAGAAATTTATTTTTCACAGTTCTGGAGGCTAGGAAATTCAAGTAGCTAGCAGATTTGCTATGTAGTGAGGGCCTGCTTCTTGGTTCATAAATGGCCATCTTCTCCATGTGTCCTCATGGAATTAGGGTGATGGAGCGCTTTGGGATTTCTTTTATAAGGCACTAGTCCCATTCATAAGTGCTCTACCTTCATGACCTAATCACCTCCCAAAGGTCCCACCTCCAAATACCAACACATAGGGGATTAGGTTTCAACATATGAATTTTAGGGGAAACAAACATCAGTCTATTGCATATACTACCTAAAGCAATCTACAAATTTGGTGTGATCTCTATTAAAATCCCAACGGATTTTTTTTTTTACAGAAAAAAACCTCTGAAGTTTAAAAAAGACCACAAACAGCTAAATCAGTTTTGAGGAAGAACAAAGCTAGAAGCACCACACTTCCTGATTTCTAAATATATTATACTCCCATGGTCATAGCAGCACTATTTACAGTAGCCAAGATGTGCAAACAACCTAAATAACTAGGATGGGGAAAGAAAATGTGGTATTCACATAAAATGGAATATTATTCACCTTATAAAAGAGGGAAATTCTATAATATATGATAACATGGATGAATCTTGAAGACATTATGCTAAGTGAAATAAGCCAGTCACCGAAAGACAAATACTGTATGATTCTACTTACATGTGGTATCTAAAGTAGTCAAATTTATAGAATCAAAGAGTGGAATGGTGGTTGCCAGGGGCTGGGGAGGGGGGAAGTGAGGAGTTGCCTGTCAACAAGCATAAAGTTTTAGTTAAGCAAGATGAGTAAGTTCTAGAGATCTGCTGCACAACATTGTACCTATAGTCAACAATACCGTATTGTACACAAACATTTGCTAAGAGGGTAGATCTCACTTAAATGTTCTTACTACAGTAAAATATAATTGATAAAGCAATAGAAAAGGATTCCTATTCATAAAAAGGTCAATACCTAATTTCCATTTAATTAAAAGCAATGAACAGTCAATTTACACACAAGACAATTTCTATTATTGAGGCAGCTATAGGATATAGAAGAAGAAATTTCCCAACTCACTTTGCAAGGTGCACATAGCCTTGAATCCACAAGCATAATGTAAATAATTTACTTTTAAGAAACTGAGACAGAAAAATCCTATAATCATCTCAAAAGATCCTGACATTTCTTTTTGATAATTTAATGCCCCTTTCTGATTTTTATCAAATACTAGGAAGCTAATAGGTATGGAAAAGTCCCTAACTTGATAAAAATACCTACCAGAAGCCCAAATCAAAAATCATATTAATTAGGAAATTTTGGAGTGCTTCTCATTAAACTCAGGAACTTGATAATATCGTTATTAATGTATTGTTCCACCCTGTTTTGGAGGGCCTGGCCAATTTAACAAGTTAGGTGATTTGATAAGTTAGTTTAATATGCATAACAGCATGGCTGTCCCGAGGCATTCAGGAGGCGATGGGCTGAGTCCTGACTGCAGCTCCCTCAAGGACCTGCCACACATGGATTATGCACAAAGTCTGTTCAAGTCTGTTGAGGGAGTGAGGGGTCGGGGGGCAGCAATCCCCTGTTTGGCCTGCCAGGTAAAGCCTTTGTAATTACTAATGTCTGGGCCTGACAGATTACACATAGGATTTTGGCCTGGAGCCCAAATAATTCCTCAACTCCATCCTTTGATTTTTCAGAGCCCAAGTGAGAAACATAGGCTACCCCATCATGGACCTGAATGTGTTGGATTTTGAGGGTCTGTGTTAGGAGCCAGGTTATTAGTCTGCAGTTACAATAGACCATGGTCAGGATCAAGATCACTCCCAGCGTCGTGTACAGATTAATATGGTTGGGGTAGCTTAGGTACCAGAAAAATCCATGTTTACAGAAATGTTTGTCTTCAGCATTCAGTGGCACAGGAACAAAATATTTATTTGTGGGGATACATCCAGCATTTTGTCAAATTCAGTGGGGAACTGCCTGGGACAGGCATATCAATGAATTTAGTGACTTGAAAGTCACACAGTCTATTCTGTAGGAGAAAGAGAAGGAAGGTTAGATTCCCACTTCTCCCTCCTCTGTACCCTGGCTCATGGGTTCTTAGGCGCTCTGGTCCTGTCAGTTGGGGGAATTTTCCCCAACCACTGTGACATGGGTAAGGGTAGCATCTTCCGACTATCCTCCGGGGAGGTGGGCTGTAATCTGGCCTGGATCCTCTGATGACTGAAAATAAAAGTTTCTCTTCTATACGTTGATATCCATCCCTTGAAAATAACCAGGCAAAGCAACAAAGCCACTTTATGGAAAACATTGAATTAGAAGCCTCAAGTTGATAGTGATTATTTTTTGCAGGCAAAAAAATCCATGCTCAGCACCAAAGGGATAACTGATGAAGAGGGTTACTGACTCTCATGCTTTGTTTTTTAATAGCTAATCTAATCTCTCACCTATCTGAGTCTTTAGAAAGGAATTGAAGGGGATGGGGGGCCCTTGTAGGGTTCCCCAGAGAGACAGGCTGTGCAATAAAAGGAAGCAGGTAGACAGTCTGATCAAATATGCAGCGCAAATGATGACTGCCCCTTTGAGGAATTGCCACACTGGGACCCCGGACTGTTCCCCTGAGATGCATAGTCCAGGCCGAGGTTCTTTTATTCCCTCCCGTCAGTCACTTAACCCTGTCCTTCAATTGTCTACTAAAACACCCAATCATCCCTGCTGCTTGGGGGTGATAGAGAGCATAGGGCGTCCATCATATATGCCCCATGCTTGGGCCCATTGATGTGTGGCTTGGGCTACAAACCTGGGGCCATTATCACATGCATTCTATGCCTGGGAATTGACCATCTAAGATCTGAATTGTGTCACCGATTGATTGACCTGACCTCACAAGGAGGTTTTTTTTTTTTTTTTTCGAGACAGAGTCTCACTCTGTCACCCAGGTTGGAGTGCAGTGGCTCAATCTCACTGCTACCTCCACCTCCCAGGTTCAAGTGATTCTTATGCCTCAGCCTCCCAAGTAGCTGGAATTACAGGCATGCACCACCACGCCTGGCTAATTTTTGTATTTTTAGTACAGACAGGGTTTCACCACATTGGCTAGCCTGGTCTCGAACTCCTAACTTTAAGTGATCCGCCCACCTCAGCCTCCCAAAGTGTTGGGATTACAGGCATGAGCCACTGCGTCCGGCCATTGGACTTGATAACCATCCGGAGTATCATGAACAAAGCTAGAAATCTGAGTCTGGTTGCAACCTCATCATCTGCTGCTTCCACTTCCTCATCATAGACCCAGAGGACCACCAGTGTAGCCTGCCAGGGCTCCAGGTTTGGAGTGAGGCATAGGTTCCAGGCAGCTCCTGCTGACCCTGCTGCTGCAGGCTAGGTCAGCTGTCCTTGCTCAGGTGTGAATCATGGGCATGTATCTCCCTGCTGGGTTCTGCTTTGCTGCCCTTTCCTGGCCCTTTGGCCAGAGAGAGCAGGCTTTTCTTTTTGTTGCTTTTCCTTATTTGTTCTTTTTTTTTTTTTTTTCTGAGACGGAGTTTCGCTCTCATTGCCCAGACTGGAGTGCAATGGCGCAATCTCGGCTCACCACAACCTCTGCCTCCCAGGTTCAAGCAATTCTCCTGCCTCAGCCTCCCGAGTAGCTGGGATTACAGGCATGCACCACCATGCCCGGCTAATTTTGTATTTTTAGTAGAGACGGGGTTTCTCCATGTTGAGGCTGGTCTCGAACTCCCAACCTCAGGTGATCCGCCCGCCTCGGCCTCCCAAAGTGCTGGGATTACAGGCGTGAGCCACTGGGACCAGCCATTTGTTCTTTTTAATTTAGTCCTGTTGGCGGTTCTGGATTGCAGGCCTCTTTCGTTTTCAGTCTGGCATGTGTGGGAATAAAAAGACAGCCCAGGGCACAAAACAGGGTGTTGTTCCTGCCTCTGGGTCCCCAGCCAGTCTGCCTCTACTTTCCATCTCTCAGGGTTGTTGTGTGATTGTCTGTTGATTTATTCCCAGGGTATTTAGGTGTCCTTAGAGGGGAGAAGCAGGGAAAAGTGAATCTATGCCATCGTGTCTCAGAACTGGAAGTCCACCCCCACCCCCACACACACTAGAATTGCAGAAGAAAAATGAGAACTTGAGTGAGAAAAACATATTATTATGCAATCATCAAATGTTTGGACAGAAAGTGTTCTTAGACATCCTCTAGTCTAATTTCTCACACTTGGAAATGTGGAAGTTGGGCTAAGACCTGAATCGACCACCCTCACTCTGAGTTCAGCTGCCTGACTCCCCAGCCTGTATTCTTGCCATTGCACACCAGGGTCTGTCCTGCAGCTTTGAAAAAATGTGAACTGCATGTCCTGCTCAGATCCCAGCCCTCCCACACCACTTTGCTAAGAGTCTGTTCTGGCTGCAGAAATTCCAAAAGTTGTGTCAAGAGGAACGCAAAATGTTCTTCATTTGACTTTCATTGTTTTTTGGAATTTTGGAGGGCCACAGAGGGGCAAGAAAGGAGCTGCAATCGCCCTTGGGTAAGATTTGCTTAGAATTTTAGGAAGAAGTTGGCTGGGCACAGTGGCTTACTCCTGTAATCCCAGCACTTTGGGAGGCCGAGGTGTGTGGATCATGAGATCAGGAGTTCAAGACCAGCCTGGCCAAGATGGTGAAACCCTGTCTCTACTAAAAATACAAAAACTAGCTGGGTGCAGTGGCAGGCACCTGTAATCCCAGCTGCTAGGGAGCTGAGGCAGGAGAATTGCTCGAGCTGGGGGGGTGCAGGTTGCAGTGAACCAAGATCACACCACTGCACTCCAGCCTGGGCGGCAGAGTGAGACTGTCTGTATCAAAAAAAAAAAAAAAAAAAAAAAAAGGAAAGAAGAATTTAAGGAAGAAATCTTTCTGATTCTAGAATTATCTAGGCTGTTGAGGATGTGTATCTGGTGGCCACTGGGACATCAGGGTGAGACTTTTCTTTTAACTGCATGTATGTAAATTAGGTTGCTTCTGGAGCCTACTGAGAGCTCACTGGGTCCCCATAGCGTCCATGCTGAAGGCTCCTTCCTTCTGTCTGTGACCTTGACCCTCAGCTCCACATTTCCCCAGGGGCTGCAGGATTTCTCTGAGAATCCTCATTAGCACAACCTATTTTTTTTTTTTTTGAAACAGAGCCTCACTCTGTTGCCCAATGCAGTGGTGTGATCTCGGCTCACTGCAACCTCTGCCTCCCAGGTTTGTGATTCTCATGCCTCAGCCTCCCAAGTAGCTGGGACTACAAGCGCATGCTACCATTCCTGGCTAATTCTTGTATTTTTTTTTTTTTGAGATGGAGTCTCGCTCTGTTGCCCAGGCTGGAGTGCAGTGGTGTGATCTCGGTTCACTGCAACCTCCACCTCCTGGGTTCAAGGGATTCTCCTGCCTCAGCCTCCTGAGTAGCTGGGACTACAGGTGACCGCCACCACACCTGGCTAATTTTTTGTATTTTTAGTGGAGACAGCGTTTCACTGTTTTAGCACGGATGGTCTCGATCTTCTGACCTCATGATCTGCCCGCCTCGGCCTCCCAAAGTGGTGGGATTACAGGCGTGAGCCACTGTGCCCGGCCAACTTTTGTATTTTTAGTAGAGATGGGGGTCTCACTATGTTTGTCAGGCTGGTCTTGGACTCCTGGCCTCAAGTGATCCACCTGCCTCAGTCTCCCAAATTGGTAGGATTACAGGTGTGAGTCACCGTGCCTGGACAGCACAACCTATTAATGAATGACAGCCTTGACTTTTGAGGCTAAAACATTCCACTTCCTTAGTATAGTAATTAAATCTCTCTCTTTTTCTACGATTTCGGTAATAAGCAGGTAAAGAAAAATATCCAGAACAATATAATAGGGAGTAGGGCAAGAAAATCCTGAGGAACCACGCCCTGTGGGTGGATCGAGTGCAGGGGTCCTTGAGTGTTGCTGGTTGCAGGAAGGCCCCAGGAGAAGGGGGCTTTGATGAGCATCCACCTTGTGTGCTGAGTGAATGTCCGTCCAGATGAGGTGCGGATGCAGCTGACAATGGAGGCGATTGTAATGGACTATCCCAAGTAGCAACATCATCAATTTAGGTTTTCAGCCTGAGTGAGACTTTCAGTTAATACTCAACTTAAAACAAGATGCAAATTTTCCTGCAGAAATTCACTGAAAGTGTTTTCACTTTGGCACTAGTGATCTATTATATGAAAGGGCTGAGATGCAGAGAGACACCATTGTGTAATTTCTATTGGCTGCTCTTTTTGTCCGTATCTGTTCACTGTTCTATCCATGCTGTTCTGCCACACCCCTTTTTCACTTACTAACACATGTTGGAGATTGCTCCCTATCATAGCATTTCCTCTCCTATTCTCTAGCCTGCCTCTTCACTCTCTTAATGGTAACATTTTTCTGAAAAGAAGCTCTTAATTCTAAAATGGTCCTGTTGATGTTTTTTTTCCCTTATGGTCAGCACTTTTTGTGTCCTTTTTGAGTTTTTGTCTACTCCAATATCATAAAGACATTCTCTTAGGATTTCTCATAAAGTTTTATTGCTTCCTTTTTTTTTTCGAGAGAGTCTTACTCTGTTGCCCAGGCTGGAGTGCAGTGGTGCGATCTTGGCTCACTACAACCTCTGCCTCCTGGGTTCAAGCAATTCTCATGCCTCAGCCTCCTGAGTAGCTGGGACTACAGGTGCCCCCCACCATGCCCAGCTAATTTTTGTATTTTTACTAGAGGTGGGGGTTTCGCCATGTTGGTCAGGCTGGTCTTGAACCCCTGACCTCAGGTGATCCACCCACCTTGGCCTCCCAAAGTACTGGGATTACAGGCGTGAGCCACCACGCCTGGTCAATTGCTTCCTTTTTATATTTAGATTGACTACCCATCTGGATTTGAATTTTGTGTGGGTAGGAAATCAAGGTTCATTTTGTTTTTATATGGCTATCTTGTTGATCTGTCATTATTTATTATAAAGACGATCCTTTTTTTACTTCACCTCATTGTCACATTTACCTATGTATCAAGTGAGAATAGAGTGTGAGACTTTAAAAAATTAATAGATTATTTTTTAAGAACAGTTTTAGGTTTAGAGAAAAAATAGAGCAGATTAGCTGGGCATGATGGTGTGCACCTGTAGTCCCAGCTTACTCATATGCTTATTTGCCATCTGCGTATATTTTTGTGAGGTGTCTGTTAAGATCTCTTGCCCACTTTTCAATCGGGTTGTTTTCTTATTGTTGAGTCTTAACAGATTAGCTTAATCAGATTGGCTTCGGGAGGCTAAGGCGAGAGGATCACTTGAGCGCGGGAGGTGGAGGTTGCAGTGAGTTGAGATCACACCACTGCACTCTAGCCTAGGTGACAGAGAGAGACCCTGTCTCAGAAAGAAAAAAAAAGAGCAGAAAGTAGAGAGTTCCCATATACCCTCTGCCTCCTACCCTTCTCCCCTCCCCACACTTTCCCGTTATTAACATCTTGCATTAGTGTGGTACATTTGTTACAAGTGATGAACCAATATTGATATTGTAGGGGAGGACAAATCTGTTTTCCTTCTACCCTTCTAAGTTCATGGCTGAGAACCCTATAACAGAAGACAGATTAATAAAAGAAAAGTGCATAAACATATTTAAGTTTTATGTGACATGGAAGCCTTTATAAGGAAATGAAGACTCCAAGAAGCAGTCACAGTTTGATGTAGGTTTGATAAAGGGTGGACAGTTGTGGAGGAGATACAGCAAAGAGTTTGAAGTAAGTGTAATCTGCTGGGGGAAGCTTATCAAGGCCCATTTGTTTAGTTAGATTCCTCTCTGTGTCCCTTCGTCTTCACAGATACCACCAGGAATAGGGAGGGCATCTCTCACCCGAGGGTCTTATGAACTGGCTTCAGGGGAAGGTCAGAAAACCCTTCCTGCACATGCTGCTTTTGCAAATTCCTCCACCTTAAAATATTCAATATGTCATTGTGTTAGTCTGTTCTTGCATTGCTATAAAGAAATACCTGAGGCTGGGCAATCTATAAAGAAAAGAGTTTTAATTGGCTCAGGGTTCCACAGACTGTATAGGAAGCATGATGCTGGCATCTGCTTGGCTTCTGGGGAGGCCTCAGGAAACTTACAATTATGGTGGAAGACAAAGGGGGAGCGAGACATCTCATGTGGCTGGATCAGGGGAAGCGAGAGAGCGGGGAGGTGCCACATATTTTTAAACAACCAGAATATCATGAGAATTCTATCATGCAAACAGCACTATGGGGATGGTGCTAAACTATTAGAAATTAAACTATTAGAAACTACCCGCAAGATCCAATCACCTCCCACCAGGCTCCACCTCCAACATTAGGAATTACAACTGGACATGAGTTTGGGTGAGGACACAAATCCAAACCATGTCAGTCATGGTGCCATATTTTGTGATAGCATGTCCTGAATCCTGTCAATAAATTATTCTGAACTAAAGTTCCATAGTTTCCATTAGGGTTCACTTTTGGTGTACATCCTACTGTTTTGCCAAATGAATAATGCCATGTAGAACCGTTACAATATTATACAGAATAATTTTACTCCCCTAAAAATCCCCTGTGCTGAACTTATTCACACTTCCTCCCCTGAGTCCCTGGCAACCACTGATCTTTTTACTATCTCTATAGTTTTAATCAGAATGACACATAGTTGGAATCATACAGTACGTAGCCTCTCCAGATTGCCTTCTTTCACACAGTAACATTCAATTAAGGCTCTTCCATGCCTTTTCGTGGTTTGATAGCTCATTTCTTTTTACTGCTGAATAATAATCTATGGTATGGATGTGCCACAGTTTATCCATTCATTTATTGAGGGACATCTTGGTTGCTTCCAACTTTTGGCAGTTATGAATTACGAATGAAGCTGGTATAAACATTCATGTGCAGGTTTTTGCATGGACATAAATTTTCAATTTGGGTAAATATCTAGAAACGTGATTGCTGGATCTTGTGGTAAGCATATGCTTTGGCCAGGCGTGGTGGCTCATGACTGTGATCCCAGCACTTTGGGAGGCCGAGGTGGGATCACCTGAGATCAGCAGTTTAAGACCAGCCTGGCTAACACAGTGAAACCCCATCTCTACTAAAAAAAAATACAAAAATTAGCTGGGCGTGGTGGCGTGTGCCTGTAATCCCAGCTATTCAGGAAGCTGAGGCAGGAGAATCACTTGAACCTGGGAGGCGGAGGTTGCATTGAGCCAACATGGCACCACTGCACTCCAGCCTAGGCAATGGAGTGAGACTCTGTGTCAAAAAAAAAAAAAAAGAAAAAAAAAATGGCCAGGCGCAGTGGCTCACACCTGTAATCCCAGCACTTTAGGAGGCAGAGGCAGGTGTATTACTTGAAGTCAGGAGTTCAACACCAGCCTGACCAACATGGTGAAACCCTGTCTCTACTAAAAATACAAAAATTAGCTGGGCGTGGTGGTGCATGCTGGTAATTCCAGCAACTTGGGAGGCTGAGGCAGTAGAATCACTTGAACCCAGGAGGCAGAGGCTGTAGTGAGCCGAGATCACACTTGCCGCTGCACTCCAGCCTGGGAGACAGAGTGAGTCTCTGTCTAAAAAAGCTTCATGACAAACTTCCAGACTTTCTTCCAAAGTGTCTGTATGAGTTTTCATTCCCATGAGTAATGAATGAGAGTTCCTGTTACTTCACATCCTTGCCAATGTTTGGTGGTGTCAGTGTTTTGGATTTTAGCGATTTTGGCAAATATGTAGTGGTATCTCATTGTTGTTTTTATTTGCAATTCCCTAATGACATATGATGTTGAACATCTTTTCATATGCTTATTTGCCATCTGTATACCTTTTTGGTGAGGGTTGTTTGTTTTCTTATTGTTGAGTGTCAAGAGTTCTTTGTATATTTTTGGATAACAGCATAGTTTTTTTGTTTTTTTTCTTTTGAGACAGAGTCTCGCTCTGTCACCAGGCCGTAGTGCAGTGGCATGAACTTGGCTCACTGCAACCTCTACCTCCCGAGTTCAAGCAATTCTCCTGCCTCAGCCTCCCGAGTAGCTGGGACTACAGGTGTGCGCTACCATGCCCAGCTAATTTTTGTATTTTTAGTAGAGACGGGCTTTCACCATGTTGGCCAGGATGGTCTCGATCGCTTGACCTCGTGATCCACCAGTATGGTTGAGTTTTAAGAGTTCTTTTTTTTTTTTTTTTTCTTTTTTTTGAGACGGAATCTCGCTCTGCCACCCAGGCTGGAGTGCAGTGACGCGATTTCGGCTCACTGCAAGCTCCGCCACCCGGGTTCACGCCATTCTCCTGCCTCAGCCTCTCCGAGTGGCTGGGACTACAGGCGCCCGCCACCACGCCCGGCCAACCTTTTTTGTATTTTTAGTAGAGACGGGGTTTCACCCTGGTCTTGATCTCCTGACCTTGTGATCCGCCCGCCTCGGCCTCCTAAAGTGCTGGGATTACAAGCGTGAGCCACCGCGCCCAGCAAGAGTTCTTTGTACACTTTTGGGTAACGGTCTTTTGTTTTGCAAACATTTTCTCCCAATCTGCGGTTTGTCTCTTCACTCTTAACTGTATCTTTTGAAGGGGGGGATCTCAAAGAACATCTGGTCCCCCACAACAACATGTCATGTCAGGTGAGAGATGACTCATTTTCTCAGAAACTAGGATTTTGTGTCATATGTTGTAAACCATGAAAAGTTACTTTTATAACCCACCTTCTAGATCTACTGAGAATATGTGGTGTTATCACTAACAGTTTTGAGGAAAGAAATAATTGCCTAATTCATTTTGTAGTGAATGTGTTTTGTTACTACCACAGATATTCTTAAAATCCTCTTATTATGGAGGGAAAAAACAAGGAATTTTCTTTACAGAAAGTGAGAAGTGAAACCTAATGGAGAAAATATCTGTTTCAGGGAATAACCCTCCCAACATTTGATTTTTTTTTGTTTTAGACAGGGGCTTGCTCTGTCCCCCAGGCTGTAGTGCAGTGATGCAATCATAGCTCACTGCAGCCTTGAACTCCTGGGTTTAAGCAATCCTCCTGCCTCAGCCTCCTGAGTAGCTGGGACCACAGGTGTGCACCACCACTGCATCACAACACCCGACTAATTTTTTTGATTTTTGGTAAAGACAGTATGTTGCCCAGGCTGATCTTAAACTCCTGAGCTTAAGTGATCCTCCCACTTTGGCCTCTCAAAGTGCGAGGATTATAAATGTGAGCCACTGCACCTAGCCTGATCTTTTTTTTTTTTTTTTTTTTTAAGAAACAGTCACTAGTGCTGTATGTAGGTTACATAGCTACGTAGGCCCTTCAGAGTCACTTCACTTTTCTGAGCTTTCGTTTCTTCAATGTCTTCCTGTCTGTAAGACACACGCTTTTCTACCCCTGAGACCAAAAAATGTTACCAGTGAGATCTAATGACATAAAATAGGGAAAATCCTTTAAAACTGCACAGTGCTTAACAAATGCACTGTTATTATATCATTAAAAGTGACTCCTGGGTGGTGGGAATGGTTGCATAACAACGTGAATGTACTCGATGCCACTTAAAACTGGTTACAATGGTAAATTTTATGGTATATATATTTTACCACAATTAATACATTTTAAAAGATGGTTCTTGACAATTATCCTTAGCGTTTGAGGTGCCCCATTTCTTGGGTATGGGCATATAGTGCCTCAAGAATATTGAGGATCCTCACCTCTTCTATGCCCAAACCTTTAAGAAAATTCTGGGCCAGGCGCAGTGGCTCATGCCTGTAATCCCAGCACTTTGTGAGAACAAGGTGGGTGGATCACCTAAGGTCAGGAGTTCAAGATCAGTCTGACCAACATGGAGAAAACCCGTCTCTACTAAAAATACAAAATTAGCTGGGCGTGGTGACACACGCCTGTAATCCCAGCTACTCGGAAGGCTGAGGCAGGAGAATCGCTTGAACCCAGGAGGCGGAGGTTGCAGTGAGCCGAGATTGCACCATTGCACTCCAGCCTGGGCAACAAGAGCAAAACTCCATCTCAAAAAAAAAAAAAAAAAAAAAAAAAAATGAAAATTCTGGAAAAGCTACGTCAGTGACATGAATATTGGAATCAGAGCCTAACAAACTCAATTTCTTCCTTTCTAAATCTGTGGTACAGATTCATGTCTGCAGTAGTTTTTTTGAGAAAGCAGAAGGGGTAGGTATTGGCAATCAACAAGCTGCAGAGTATGCAGATTGAGGTCAGTAATTGTAAACGCCCCATGACTATCTGATCATTTCAATACCAAAAGAAAAACTTAAAATCCCAACTGCTAAAATCTTTGTCTTAGACAACTCTTTGAGCCTCTCCCTACAAGGCCCAGAAAGGAATGAGATAGATGTGAATGGAATCTGTTTTCCCTGCCCTTGCCACGCTCTGGAGGAGGAGTCAAGGGCAGTAGCCAAGGCCAGCTGCCAGTCAAGGAAGGGGGAGCGGCCCCATTGAATCCACAAACCACACCACCCTGGCCCATGGGTTAGTTATATACAACCTCCCACGTTGGCAGCAAACAAAGGGCATGCACATTCAGGGGATTTTGGTTTCACTGTCAGTGTTTATCTTTGAAGGGTGTCACATCCAGATGAATGGGAAGGGTGTGTTGCAGTTGAGCTGAGGTTTGGTCTTTCTTGGCTTTTTTAGGGACACTTACAGGTCCAAATCTGCTTTCAGCCGGCTGGTGGACATGGTAGGAGACACAGCAGTCTCAAGACCAGGCCTCCAGGTGGGAGCTGAGATTCGAGAGGGTGGAAACCACTTGGAGATTGAGTCAAAGCAGACCTGTCCTCATTCTGTGCTGGGCAGGAGCCAGCTCTCCATGTCCCTGCAGCTCCGGCAACACCTCTGGATCTTTCAGCTTCCCTGGGACTAAGGACCATGCACATTATTAATTCTGATATAAATAGTCACACAGACACATGTCTCAAGATGAGGGTGAGAAGTTGGTTACAGCAAATGAAGTAATAATGATCTTTGTGCTTCACAATAGGAATTCAACCAACCTGAGGTTTATAATTCACTTATTAACTCTTTTTATTTTTATTTTTTGTTGAGACGGAGTTTCCCTCTGTCACCCACGCTGGAGTGCAATGGTGTCATCTCGGCTCACTGCAACCTCCGCCTCCTGGGCTCAATTGAGTCTCGTGCCTTGAGTGGCTGAGACTACAGGCACATGCCACCATGCCCAACTAATTTTTTGTATTTTTAGTGGAGATGGGGTTTTGCCATGTTGGCTAGGCTGGTCTCAAACTCCTGGCTTCAAGTGATCTGCCTACCTCAATCTCGTCGAGCGCTGGGATTACAGGGATAAGCCACTGTGCCTGGCCATAATTCACTTATCAGCCCTTCACATATACATATATGATACGACTGGGAGAATCTAGGGTCAGTGCCTTACAAATGGCACAAGTTGAAGCCCTGAGACTCCCACTCCCACCCTGCTCCCCCCATTCTCAGTACTGCTCCTCAGATGCCTCCAGCAGCTCATCCATTTCTGCTAGGCTGGGCCTGGGTACATGCAGGGAGATGTGTAAAGGGGCTAAGAGCAGAAACTCTTGAGTGAGACACTCCTGAGTTCGTGCACTGGCCCTGCCATTTGTCAGCTAATTGATGTTGCATTTAATTGCATCATCTGTATGTAAGCCTAATAATTTGTAGCCATCTTAGAGATGTTGTGAGCTTAAATAACATGGTAGTGAATATTTATTTATTTGTTTATTTATTTATTTATTTATTTAGACAGGGCCTCGCTCTGTCACCCAGGCTGGAGTGCAGTGGCGTGATCATAGCTCACTGCAGCCTTGACCTCCCACACTCAAGTTATCCTCTCACCTCAGCCTCCTGAGTAGCTTGAGACAACAGATGCATGCCACCATACCTGACTAATTTTTAAAAATGTTCTGCAGAGACGGTGTCTCCCTATGTTGCCCAGGCTGGCCTCGATCTCCTGGGCTCAAGCGATCCTCCTGCCTCGATCTTCCAAAGTGCTGGGATTACTGGTGTGAGCCACTGCACCCACAGCCTATTTATTGAGAAATGTGGAAGGCCCAGGCACTATTCTAAGTGCTCCAGCTGTTTTATCTCCCACATTTTTGCTCAGGTAGGAGTTCCAAACCTGGAGCTTGAAGACTCATATTTTTAGAAATTTTGCAGTTAATTCTGAGGTGGGTCAGATTGAGATTCATGGCTATGCATTAATGTTTAGGTGGTGACTAACCACTCAGGGTTTTAGAGACAAACAGACTTCATTCTGTCACTCACTCACTGAGCGTGGCCAAGTCTTTCAACCTCTCTAAGCCTCAGTGTCCTCATCCATAAAATGGGACCAATCATAGCATCCACTTCTCAGAACTGTTCAGAAGTGGAAATGAGCCAGTTTAGGTGGCTGTGTCTGGCATATACCAATGGTTTGATAAGTATTAGCTTGTGCCTTTATTAGGCCAACTCCTTTTTGTTAGGTGACTGAGAAACCAAGGACCTTCTGACCTTTATGCATCGGTCACTATTAGTTTAAATTTATTACTCTTCCATCCACATGATTCATTCCAAATTCGAAGCGTTGGAGAAAGGGAGTTAGTGTGTCATAGAAAAATCTCTGTTTTTGGCTCAGCAGGACTGAGTTTGACTCCATGTAACTGTTTGAGTCTTAGTTTCCTCATCCGTAACATGGGAGAACAATACCCTGAATTGCTGGGAGAATTAGAGATAGTTCATGTCAAGGTGCAACATATAGGTAACGTGTTATTGCTGGTGTTCTGGTTATAAAATGTACAAGATGTGAAAGCAGAAGGGCAGAAAACCCTTTTTAAAAATTCATGGCTGGGCACGGTGGCTCATGCCTATAATCCCAGCACTTTGGGAGGCTGAGGCGGGTGGATCACCTGAGGTCATGAGTTTGAGACCAGCCTGACCAACATGGAGAAACCCTGTCTCTACTAAAAATACAAAATTAGCCGGGCATGGTGGCACATACCTGTAATCCCAGCTACCCAGGAGGCTGAGGCAGGAGAATTGCTTGAACCCGGGAGGCGGAGGTTGCTGTGAGCCAAGATGGTGCCACTGCACTCCAGCCTGGGCAACTAGAGTGAAACTCCGTCCCCCCAAAAAAAATTCAAATGGGAAAGAGAGGCAGATGTCAGAGAACAGGGGAGGGGCTGGGCACGGTGGCTCACACCCGTAATCCCAGCACTTCGGGAGGCCAAGGCACTCCTCCTCTTGAGGTCAGGAGTTCAAGACCAGTCTGACCAACATGATGAAACCCTGTCTCAACTAAAAATACAAAAAAAAAAATTACATTTCAGCTACAGGGCTGGCTTTACCCAGTCCGGCGGGAGGGAGGAGAAGGCTGGTCTGTGACTTCAGTGCTGAGGTTTGGATCAAGGCAGAGGGAAACTTCCTATTCCCAGACCCTTTGCAAGAAAGAATGGCATATTACTTGTCACCGACAGACGTTATTATTACTAAATGGAGTCAGTATAAATGCTTTCCAATAAAGCATGTCCAGCGCTCGGGTTTTTAGTTTGCACGTCCATGAATTGTCTGCCACATCCCTCTTCTGAATGGTTGGAAATTGGGCATCTGTTCCTTTAAATAGGAAACATTTCTTGTTCGAGTGAATCATCTCCGTTCTGCTTTAGGAGTAAAGCTTACCCTGCGGTTCCTTCTGTTGTGAAGTTTTCTCTTTCTCTCGGAGACCAGATTCTGCCCTTCTGCTGGAGGGAAGTGTTTTCACAGGTTCTCCTCCTTTTATCTTTTGTGTTTTTTTTTTCAAGCCCTGCTGAATTTGCTAGTCAACTCAACAGGAAGTGAGGCCGTGGAGGGAGGCAGAAGAGCCAGGGTGGTTATTGAAAGTAAAAGGAACTTCTTCCTGAGAGCCTTTCCCACCCCCTTCCCCGCTGAGCACGTGGAATTAGGCAGGTTAGGGGACTCGGAGACTGCGATGGTGCCAGGAAAGGGTGGAGCGGGTGAGTGCCTGTTGCCAAGGTGGCCTCTTCAACAGGAAACCACAATATTTTTGTTTCTTGACTTGCTCTAGAAACAGGGCTATGGGGGTGGGGAAGCAACTTGGATCTGCTCTTCTGAGGACACCTCTGGGTGCTGCCTGGCCCAGGTCTCCTGTGGGGTTTCTCTCTGAGCCGTTGCCTCTGACTTCGCTACTTTTTCACTCTGAGCAGTCTCCAGTTCCTCTGCTACCTTTTTGTCCTCCGAGCTTCCCTGCCGCCTCGAATGCAGATACATGGTCTCCCTCCTGTGGACCCGTTTGTAGAGTCCAGAAGACTTTATCAATCCACTTTTTTTTTCTTTTTCATTCGGCCCTGGGGCTGATGAGGGTTAAGTACTTTATTCGTCGAATCACGATGCCCTGAGGTTCACAGCCTGCTTCCCCCTCTTCCGTGCCTTAAGGGTTTCCTTTTATCTCTCCACTCCCACCCTTGCCCTCCTGCCCTCTCTCTTGCTCCCCAAAGACAGTTCTCTAATGTTTTGATGTGGATTCGTGAATTTATCTGTATCTTTGCAAAATGTATTTTTCTTTTGTATGTGTACACTGTTTTTTAACTATGCGATCTCAGGCAAGTAAGTAATTCCTCTGTGCCTCTGTTATCTCATCATTAAATGATTAATAATGCCTCGAGAGGTGACTGTGAGGCTTGAAGGAGATAATACGCATACATCACTTACTACATGAGTTAGCAATTATTACTGCATATTAATACTATTGGTATTTTATTTTGCTCATTCCGTTTCTATTTCCTTTTTATTTATTTATTTTTTGAGACAAGGTCTTGCTTTGTCACCCAGGCTGTAGTGCAGTGGTGCAATCACGGCTCACTGCAGCCCCAACATCCTGGGATCAAGCAATTTTCCCATCTCAGCCTTCAGATTAGCTGGGACGAGCTGCTACCACACCTGGCTAATTAAAAAATTTTTATTCGTAGAGATGGTGTCTCATTATGTTGCCCAGGCTGGTCTCAAACTCCTATGCTCAAGGGATCCTCCCACCTTGGTCTCTCAAAGTGCTAGGATTACATGCATGAGCCACGGTGGCCATCCAGGCATTGATGTTATGAGGCTACCTTCACCTAGCCCTCTCTGGTGAAGAGTCCTTTTCAGATACTTCATTCAGTCTTCTCAGCTATGAGTCCCTGCCCTCTGAAAGCTTATATTCTATTTGGGGAAAGGCAAAAGGCAGTTTCAAAGAAGAGAGGTGCTTGATTTTCTTTTCCTACTTTTAACATCAGAAAACATTTCATCTAACTCTCAGTATGAAGGCAATATTTTGTTTACTGATATATCCCTAGAGCCCAACATGGTGAGGGCCCCAGGATTTGCCTCCTTGATAAGATGGTAAACCCATCTTTCAGCTAACTTCATGGTTTCCCCAGCTATACTCATATACAAGGATCACCTTTGGTAAGATGGTAAGTCCATCTTACCATCTTACCAAAGAGTTTTGCATTTTAGAGTTTTTTCTTTTTAGATTTTTTTCATTTTAGAGCTTTTTTATTTCAGAGTTTTTTCTTTTTAGAGGTTTTTCATTTTAGAGTTTTTTCTTTTTAGAATTTTTTTTTATTTTAGAGTTTTTTAGGCTGCTGAAGGTGGAATCTGGTGAGGCCACAGAGATGCTCCTTGGCTAAACCAGGGGCTTTAGCTCTGAAAGTTCGCAGCCACCCTGAGAACCAAGATGAGGGGGCTCTGCAGTGTCCAGTCTCAAGATCTCTCTGAGGTGCTCCATCAAGATTCATTGAATGAAAAAATTGAAGTCTTAATGATGAACCCAGAAAAATCTTTAAATCCTAAATATGAAACGAAAGTGTTCTCAGTTACAATCCAGTCCAACGTCCTCGTTTTGGAATGTGGAAATGAGGCCCCAAAGGTAAAATGGCCCATCCAAAGGCACAGCCAGGGGCCAGTGCTCAGGTGGCCAGGTGCCCTGCATGTGGTCTCCTGGACCACCAGGCCTTTTTCCTCCAGCTTTAGAAGCTTTAGAAGGCACTCTGCTCACTCAGGGGCAAGTGGTAAGCGTTCTTTTCGCTCTAGTGTTTGTGACTCAGGAGTTTCGAAACAGGAAGTAGAGCTGGCTGGCTGTGCCCTTCCGTCCTTCATTAGACGTTTGCTCTTGTCTTAGATGCTCAGATGGTAGCGGATAGGCCTGTGACGAAGGTGCTACCGTCGTGAGAGTAAGGTAAGGATTTGCCTCTTTCTTAAGGTCAGAGGGGCCTTTTGGGAGGAAGGCCTTTGATTCTGGAGTTTTCTAGGCTGCTGAGAGTGAGATCGGGTGGCCTTGGGGCCATGGAGGTGATCCTCGTATGTGAGTGTGGATGGGGAAACCATGAAGTTAGTGTAAGAGGTAGCAGTCCCTCTGAGAACCTTGCCGAGGGCCGTGCAGTTTCCAGATCTCAAGGCCATTCTAGCTTAGATTGATGAAGTCCTAGGAGTTTCTGAAATGCTGCAAGTTTACCTACTTGTATAAAGGCCTCATCCTGATCCCAGCCAAACTTGTGAAATAATAGAAGCCAAAATTTAAATCTCAACTGACTTTGCTGCTACAGCTATCCTCCCACCAACACACATACCCACCAACATACACATTTGCCAACATAAACACACACACACATACACATACACACACCCATGTGGTCCTACTAATTCAATTACTTATTTTTTAAAGAAATTAAAAAAGACTGGGCATGGTGGCTCTCGCCTGTCATCCCAGCACTTTGGGAGGTCGAGGCGGGTGGATCACCTGAGGTCGGGAGTTTGAGACCAGCCTGACCAACATGAAGAAAACCCGTCTCTACTTAAAAATACAAAATTAGCCGGGCATGATGGTGCATGCCTGTAATCCCAGCTACTCAGGAGGCTGAGGCGGGAGAATCGCTTGAACCTGGGAGGTGGAAGTTGTGGTGAGCCGAGATCGTGCGGTTGCACTCCAGCCTGGGCAACAAGAGTGAAACTCCGTCTCAAAAAAAAAAAAAAAAAAAAAAAAAAAAAAAAAGAGAAATTAAAAAGATACAGAACAGTTCAAAAAACAATATAATGGGAAGACTAGATAGACACAATCAGAGACCTGTACTTGTTGGGTTAAGCATTTACAGGTGAAGTTGCAAGTTTCATTCTGTTTGAAAATGATGGGATTATATGTTTTGCTGAGGTTCGGACCCCTTTGCTGGGTTGTTTGAATGCCGTGGCTGCAGCGCCCTGTTATGGACACCATGTGCGTGCGGAATGGATGTCTGTCAGGTTCCAGGGCAGCCCGCAGTCTGAGGCAGCCAGCCTGGATTGGAGGGAGTGGCAATACTACCTACCGGTTAGGGGTTTGGGCCTGAGAGCTTTCAGGTTCTCTCAAGCTTTGGATGAGATGCAGGTTTCTGTTTCCGATGGCGAATGCATGTTTTGCTTTTTAGTTATCACTGCAAGAGCTAGGATGCTGCTAGAATATTACTGGAATGATTGTGATAAGATGGAATGTATTTGCAGTTTAATTGTGGCATGTAATACAGTGGTAGAATGGGACTCTGGAATGAGATGCTGGGGCCTAGATTCTAGCACTTTCTTTGTGAGGCTCTGACCCCCTCTCTCCTATAGTGGATTTGTTAAGAACTTTTGTTTTTGTGGTTTTGTTATTATAAAATTTTTTGAAATGTTGTTCTCTAAAAAAGTTATGATTTTGGGCCGGGCGCGGTGGCTCACGCTTGTAATCCCAGCACTTTGGGAGGCCGAGGCAGGCGGATCACAAGGTCAGGAGATCGAGACCACGGTGAAACCCCGTCTCTACTAAAAACACAAAAAAATTAGCCGGGCGTGGTGGCGGGCGCCTGTAGTCCCGCAGGAGAATGCGTGAACCCGGGAGGCGGGGCTTGCAGTGAGCCGAGATTGTGCCATTACACTCCAGCCTGGGCAACAGAGCGAGACTCCGTCTCAAAGTTATGATTTTATGTTTTTCTTCATGAGATTCTTTCACCGCCTTCCAGTTGCAAGTAGAATGACGTCTAAATCTTTGTGATCTGTCACTGAGTGAGATGCTTAAAACTGGCTGTGGCTCTCTCTCTTACTAGCTTATTTCCAAGCCGTGATTTTTCACAACAAAAAAATGGGGACAATAATAGTAGTTTCTTCAGAGGCTTTTAGTGAAATAAGGTTAAAAAATATTTTTATGTTTATATGGATATATAGGTTATAAACATTTATATATCATTTATTTATATGATTATTATAAACACATATTTATATTTAAATACTTTGGGGCATAAATATATAAAATAATAAATATACTTATGTAATACAAATAGACATATGCATTTACTATTCAGCAGAGATTATATAAAATATATGTATTACATGGCAAAATATTCAAATTTACATATGTTATATATACATGTGGAAAAAAAATTGGTAAAAGGCCACAAAATGTGACCAAAGAATTACTTCCAAATGGCAAGTTTTTAAGTAATTTTTATTTTCTTTTTATACTTCTTTGTACTTTCTCTATGAAACAAGTGTTACTTTTACTATTTTTAGGAACCAAAAATACAAGTACATTGTTTAAAAAATACTAGCTTAACAAAGTTTCTAGCCCATAAGCTAGTGCAGAAAATCTAGGTCCCATAAAACAAGAACGGCCACGTGATGTCTCTCCCTGTACAGTGCTGGATGGCCCGTTGTTAATGGTGTCATAAATCCTTTGCAAGTGACTGTTTTCTAGGTACTATGACTGGAGGGATGTGTAACGTAAGCAAAAAACAAAAAACAGAAAAGGCCGACTATCATCCGACAGTGTATCCTGGAACACCTAGGCCAGAGAAGAAGCCACGTTAGCATTTTCCCTTCTAAATGTCAGTTATGATTTGATGGGGAAACCACTTAAAAAGCATTGTCACGTTGTTGAAAAGGTAATGAAATGAGTGAGATGAGATGGCTGCGGAGGACGGAGCTATGCGCCAATCTTATTATATCCAAATTCATGTCATCTCAGCCTTGGATTGTGTTGATTTTTATTATATACTGTCAGAAAATGCTATAGAATATGTAACAAGAGCCTCAAAAAGGTTTGTTCCTTTTGATCCAATAATACTACTTTTAGGAAATTATTCTAAGAAAATAATTAGAGGTATACTTAAAGATTTGCGTTTTAAGGTCATCCTAAATGTAATCAGGAACTGGCTATGTAAATTATAGCCCATCTCTAAGATTAAATGCTTTACAGATATTAAAACCCATGCTGTAGAAGAAAAACTAAAGACAGGAAAGTACTTACAAGATGTACTTACCAGTGGAAAAATCCACTTATACTACAGAGATATGATGTGTTCAAATATAAGGAAAAATGCGTATGCATAAAATATTTGGTAGGAAAGAGTAAAATATTATTGGGCATTTATATTTGGATGGTGGAATTATACATAATTTTAATTTTCCTTTTCCTTTTTATCTTTTCTGTATTTTCTAAAATGAATACACTAAGCATTGTTATCCTCAGAAAAAAATAATTGAGGGATGGGGGAAAAGAAGTCCTGCTTTCATTTGATTCTTTGGTTGGTTTTATTCTGTAAGATGAGATTTTAACAGAGGTTAGAATGCATTAAAAATTTTAAAGAGTTGACCTAATGGCACTAAACAGGGTTAGATCTAGTTTAGATCTTTTTCAACATATGAATAAGAATGGATTTTTAAATAAAGATTTTAACTAGGTATATTTTTAGAATAAGTAATACATGTACATGGTAAAAATTCAAACAGTACAAACTGTGCAGCAAGGTATGGGAAATAAAGCAGCTCTCACTGTCACCTCCACCCATCAGCCTTCCCACACTGCACGCCCACATCTGTGTGTAATTCTGCTTTTCTTTAACATTACTGAAGGAACTTACTGTGTGTTTTCTGTCAGAGCTCTTCTGTGAATACACAAAATATGTACCGATCAATACATTATGTAGATCACACATGCTCAACCACATTGATCTTCCTATTCTTTCTAGTAGCCAAATAGAGTTCCCTGGAATATGATTAATAGCTTGCCTAAATCTTCTAATGCTGATAAACAGTTGTTTCTGCTCTTTTGTTATTTCAAGGAAGGCTACCATGAATAGCCTTGTATGTGGTTTTGAGTATACTTACGTTTAAGTGAATGTAGGAAAAACTCTTGGCAGTTAAATTGTGGGCCAAACTTTATGTGAATTTTATATTTTGACAGAGATGGCTAAATTACCCATCTGTTTTTTTTTTGTTTTGGTTTGGTTTTGGTTTTGCTTTTTTTTTTTTTAAGAGTTGGGGTATTGCTACCTGGGGTCTTGCCCAGAGTAGACCTGAACTCCTGGGCCACGTTGGTTTATTTTACTGCATTCCCAGCACCTAGAGCAATGATTGACACGTGCCAGCAGTATCTATTGGAAATTCTGGCCAACTTGCAATAGACCTGATTATTTCTACACTGAACATTCTAAGATAGCTATTACTATTCATTCAGGAAAGCCCAGACAATGATCATGCCAGCAGCCTGAGACAGTAGCCAGTAATAGCCGGGTGTGGTAGTTTGCTCTGGTAGTCCCAGCTACTCAGCAGGCTGAGGTGGGAGGATGGCTCTAACCTGGGAGGTGGAGGTTGCAATGAGCCAAGATCACACCACTGCACTCCAGCCTGGGTGACAGAGTGAGACCCTGTCTCAAAAATAAAAATAAAAATAAGAATAAAAAATAAACCCGCAAAACTTTCTGCCCTCACAGAGCTTCCATTCTAGTGAGAGGGTGGTTTATTATCAGGAGGGTGACGCCGATAGGGCTGGGGACCAACTCCCTGCACAGAACAAACATGATCGCAGTGGGGTGGGAGTAGGGGACGAACGAGTGAGGGGCTGGGAAGAATGAGGGCAGCAGAAGGCAGAAGCTTAAGTCCCCAGAGGCTCTGTGGTTTCCATTTCCACACAAAAAAACCACTGCTGCTGTAATCAGCAGGGGGAAAAGATTTTTAAAAATTTTCTTTCAGGGAATGGAAGGAAAGGATATTTTTGAAAGGAAGACTTTGAAAACTAAAAGTTTTGGGTCACTTAAAAACTCAAAATCTTTGGGTCACTTAAAAAATATTTAATCTTGGAGCTGGAGGCCATTATTCTAAGTAATTAGCTGGGTGTGGTGGTGTGTCCCTGTAATCCCAACTACTGGGAGGCTGAGGCAGGAGGATTGCTTGAACCTGGGAGGCGGAGGTTGCAGTGAGCCGAGATCGCGACACTGCACTCCAGCTTGGGTGACAGAGCAAGACTGCATCTCAAAAGAAAAAAAGAAAAAAAAAAAGAGAACTAAATACCATACGTTCTCATTTAAAAGTGGGAGCTAAGCTATGGGGATGCAAAGACATACAGAGGGATATAATGGACTTTGGGGACTGATGGTGGGGTTGAAGGGGAGGTTGGTCCTAATAGGTCCTAGTATGTCCCCTGCCTCCGAGTCTTCCAGCCTGTCCTTTGCACTTTGAATGTTAATTCCCAATTGGATAATGTCATTCTCATTTTTACAGTCCTTTCTTAGCTCCTCATCACCTCCAGGACAAAGCCTAAACTCCTTGCCCCATGGTAATGTGGCCCCTTTGTGACATGGTACCTGGCTAGAGCTTCATCCCTTTGTCCCATCACTCTCCATCCCAGACCCTTTGTAGTTACTTTATTGAGCTCCTTGTGCCTGCCTGAATGGACTTGAAAGTTCTTACCTCCATCTTTTACATGAATTGTTTCCTGTAAGAATTGTGCTTTCTCATATTCTCCCCAAAATCCCTTCCCCGCAGGAAGCCTTTCTCCCAGGCTAAGTTAAGCTTTCTTCCCCTACATCCCTACCACACTCTGGTCACAACCCTCTAACCACTGGCTTGTTTTTTTTTTTTTTTTTTGTGAGACAGAGTCTTGCCCTGTCACCCTGGCTGGAGTGCAGTGGCGCAATCTCCGCTCACTGCAACCTCCACCTCCCGGGTTCAAGCAATTCTCCTGCCCCAGCGTCCTGAGTAGCTGGGATTACAGGCGCGTGCCTCCACGCCCGGCTAATTTTTGTACTTTTAGTAGAGATGGGGTTTAACCATGTTAGTCAGGCTGGTCTTGAACTCCTGACCTCGTGATCCACCTGCCTTGGCCTTCCAAAGTGTTGGGATTACAGGCGTGAGCCACCGCGCCCAGCCCATTGGCTTGTTTGTATGTCTACCTTCCTAAACAGTAAGAGGGAACTTGTCTGGTGTTCTTTTTTTCTCTCCTGTGCTCACAGCACCATGACCAGTATCTAGTAGTTGCAGTAGCCTTTGGTGAACAAGCCAGCAAATGGTACTATTCTTCCTTATCTGAACATACCATTGTATTTTGACTTAGATTATATTCTCCTGCCTTTTGAAAAGATGGACTTCAGCAGAAATCTTTATGATATTGGGGAACAACTGGGCAGTGAAGATCTGGCCTCCCTCAAGTTCCTGAGCCTGGACTACATTCCACAAAGGAAGCAAGAACCCATCAAGGATGCCTTGATGTTATTCCAGAGACTCCAGGAAAAGAGAATGTTGGAGGAAAGCAATCTGTCCTTCCTGAAGGAGCTGCTCTTCCGAATTAATAGACTGGATTTGCTGATTGCCTACCTAAACACTAGAAAGGAGGAGATGGAAAGGGAACTTCAGACACCAGGCAGGGCTCAGATTTCTGCCTACAGGTGGGTGGAAACTCCCATTGTGGGACTGGGAGGTGTGGGTTGAATGGACAACCTCTGAGCTGATTGGAGCTTGTCTTTGTGGTACCCTGCCTAGTGCCTGGGAACCCAGCTGTGCCACAATTCTAAGCTTCTACAGAAAGACAGTGGTGCCTTGGGTGGTCCTGCTAAAGGCTGTAAAACTTAGCTTCTCCCCACCCTAGAGACAGTGGGTAAACAAAGGCGTAAGAGAGAAACCACGTTCAGTATCACTTGGGAGGCTTTGGGAAGATGTCCCACTGGAGCCAGATTAAGAAATTTAGGGGCCTTATGTATAATTCTATAAAAATGCTAAGACCGTAAAATAAAAATTTATTTTTCAAAGTGAAACATCACTTAGAGGTATGCTGAAGTTATAATAGCGTTTTTCTAAATGTTCTCATTTTTTTCCTCTCTTATCTTGGTGCCTCTCGATATCCAGATTGTGTGCTTACTTTGCCCATCCATTGAGTAAAGCATCACAGCTTCCCACCCTGAAATCCCCCTCCCACCTGCTTGCGGATGGCTATGAAAATTTTCAATGAGATTTAAGGGTTTTCTGCCACACTTAAAGACTCGAATGACACAGTTCTTTACAGAGCTGTAAGCCGCTGGCCTGGCACATACAGCTAGGCAGTCCCCACCGAGGCTGCCCAGCTCCCATGAGCCCAGCTGTATGACAGTTCTAAGCTTCTATAGGAAGACGGTGGCACCTTGGGTCATCCTGCCAAAGGCTGTAAAACTCAGCTTCTCCCCACCCTAGGGAGAGTGGGTAACCAAAGGTGTGAGAGAGAAACCCCATTCAGTTACAACTTCATGATGCTGTGACAAGACTTTAAAAACGGAAACACATTGTCACTTTCTCTCTTTCAACATCTCCTATTATTGGACACTACTTAAAGCAATTTTAGCTTTGCTTTCAGGAAACTTCTACTGAAGCCTTTGCTCTGGGCCCATTTCATTGTCTCTGTTTGCTTGTTGATAACTATGGCATGTGAGATGGAAAGGGTTCACAGTCAGGGCTGACAGCTGCTGCCCTCTGATGGCCCAGCCCATGAATGCTCTGGTCTTTCTATTCTCAGAGACGATTTTTTGTTTTGAGGCTTGACTATTTTTTGTTTTGTTTTGTTTTGTTTTTGAGACGGAGTCTCGCTTCATCACTCAGGCGAGTGCAGTGGCACGATCTCGGCTCACTGCAACCTCTACCTCCAGGGTTCAAGTGATTCTCCTGCCTCAGCCTCCTGAGTAGCTGGGATTACAGGTGCGTGCCACCATGCCCAGCTAATTTTTGTATTTGTAGTAGGACAGAGTTCCACCATGTTGGCCAGGCTGGTCTCGAACTCCTGACCTTAAGTTATCCACCCGCCTTGACTTCTCAAAGTGCTGGGATGATAGGTGTGAGCCACCATGCCCAGCCAAGGCTTGATTATTTTGATTTTAAGTGACAAAAGAGATATTCTGGGCTGGGTGAGGTGGCTCATGCCTGTAATCCCAGCACTTTGGGAGGCTGAGGCGGGCAGATCACCTGAGGTCAGGAGTTCAAGACTAGCCTGGCCAACATGGTGAAACCCTGTCTCTACTAAAAATACAAAAATTAGCTGGACGTGGTGGCTCATGCCTGTAATCCCAGCTACTTGGGAGGCTGAGGCAGGAGAATTGCTTGAACCCAGGAGGTGGAGGTTGCAGTAAGCTGAGATCGTGCCATTGCACTCCAGCCTGGGCAACAAGAGTGAAACTCTGTCTCAAAAAAAAAAAAAAGAAAGAGATATTCTGGGTGTATAAGTTTCCTAGGGCTGCTGTAACAAAGTAACACAAACTAGCAGGTTTAAAACAGTTTTTAAAATGTATTTTCATAGTTCTGGAGGCCTGAGTCAGAAATCAAGATGCCAACAGTGTTGGTTCCCTTTAAGAGGCTCCGAGGAAGAATCTTTTTCATGCCTTTCCCTGCTTCTGGTGGGTGCAGGACTCCTCAGTGCTCCTTGTCTTACAGATGAGGCACAGCGGTCTCTGCCTATGTTCCCTTCTCTGTGTCTAAATCTCCCTCTTATAAGGAGACAGTCACTGGATTAGGAATTAGGGCCAACCCTAATCCAGTATGGTCTCATCTTTGTGTGTGTGTGTGTGTGTGTGTGTGTGTGTGTGTGTGTGTGTGTGTTGTGTGTGTGTGTGTGTGTGTGTGTGTGTGTGTGTGTGTGTGTGTGTGTGACAGTCTCACTACATGGCCCAAGCTGGAGTGCAGTGGCATGATCTCAGGTCACTGCAACCTCTGCCTCCTGGGTTGAAGCAATCCTCTCACCTCAGCCTCCTGAGTAGCTGGGACTACAGGCACCTGCCACCACGTCTGGCTAATTTTTGTATTTTTTGTAGAGATGGGGTTTCGAAATGTTGCCCAGGCTAGTCTTGAACTCCTGGGCTCATGCGATCTGCCCACCTCGGCCTCCCAAGTTCTGGGATTATGGGCATGAGCCACTGCGCCTGGCCAGCATGACCTCATCTTAATGAGATTTTATCTGCAAATGTCCTGTGTCCACATAAGGTCGCATTCTCATATTCCAGGTCGACATGAATTTTGGGGAAGAAGGGAGAACACTATTCAACAAGTATACTAGATAGCTTTGGTTTATTAGCATTGTGAAGTCTTCATAAGGAACTTATTCATTAAGGCACCAGTTAGTCCTAAAAACCCACAGCCCCAGAACTAGGAAAGCCGATGGGGTCTCATCTTGTGCCCACCATCTTGGTCCTTTGAAGGTTCCACTTCTGCCGCGTGAGCTGGGCTGAAGCAAACAGCCAGTGCCAGACACAATCCGTACCTTTCTGGTGGAGGATCGATCATCTATTAATAAGGCAGGATCTCTCTTAAAATCTTTAATGTATTGGCTTAGAGATAAAAGGGTCAGTGCAATCCTGACTTACTGCTTGTTCATTATCATTGAATACTAGCCAGGAGCTAATAAATACGCTAGGGTGGCCACTTACCATTATAAGAAAACACTAGACATTTTATTTTCCAGTTATAATTGCTACCTATAAAATAAGTAACTTATAAACTATTCAGGTTCATTACTAAACAGTGATGGCACAAGAAAGCCTGTAGCCTTCAATAATGAGGAAAGCAAAAGGGTAAATACCTTGTAATAAAGGTGAGTCAGAGTAGCTTTGGATTAGATCCAATTTTGGCCAAACTGAAAGCTTTAGATAAACACTTCTAGGGTAGAGAGTCCAGGAGAAGGAGGATAAGGCAGATGGTAATACTGAGTAATTTCTGTTTCTATGCCATTTTCATTTTCAGAGTTTTACTTTTCTAATTAAATTTTAAAGTCAACATGTTTTTGTATTAAAATTATTTTCCTTTACACCATAGTATTGAAAGGTTTGCTGACTTCTTTTTTTTTTTTTTTTTTTGAGACGGAGTCTCGCTCTGTCGCCCAGGCTGGAGTGCAGTGGCACCATCTCGGCTCACTGCAAGCTCTGCCTCCCGGGTTCACGCCATTCTCCTGCCTCAGCTTCTCCGAGTAGCTGGGACTACAGGCGCCCGCCACCACGCCCGGCTAATTTTTTTTTTGTATTTTTAGTAGAGATGGGGTTTCACCGTGGTCTCGATCTCCTGACCTCGTGATCCGCCCGCCTCGGCCTCCCAAAGTGCTGGGATTACAAGCGTGAGCCACCGCGCCCGGCCTGGGTTTGCTGACTTCTAAAACATTCCTGTGTTCACCTATTCGACAAGCATATTCCAACAGCCTAAATGTGCCAGCCTAAATGTGTCTATCACGTAAATGTGATAGGCATAGATTAGGAAATAGTAACACGTATCACTCATTCAGCACTTAGTGTGTTGCCAAAGATTGGTTTAAGTACTTCACATAAACTTATTTGTGTAACCCTCGACACCTTCCTGTGATGTGGTTACGGATAATTATCTTCAGTCTATGGACGAGGAAAAAATGTGTAACATGTCTAAAGTTAACGCTGCTCAAAGATGGTGGAACCAAGGCTCCAACACCAGTAGCCTGGGTCCGCAGCACTCAAACATTGCACCTCACAACCCTCTGGGTTTATGAAAATAAAAAGGGTACGGACCTGGCCATTAGGGGACTTGAACAGTTTCTAAACAGACAGTTCTTTTTTATTTTTATTTTTAGTGTGGTGGCATGATCACAGCTCACTGCAGCCTCAACCTCCTGGGCTGAAGTGATCCTCTCACCTCGGCTTCTGGAGTAGCTGCGACCACAGGTGCATGCCACCACACCCGGCTAATTTTTAAATATTTTTGGTAGAGATGGGGTCTTGCTATGTTTCCCAGGCTGGTCTCAAACCCCTGGGCTCAAGTGATTCTCTTCCTGCCTTGGCCTCCTAATGCGCTGGAATTAGAGGCATGAACCACTGCACCAGACCAACAGACAATTATGCATGTTATCCTTTTGGGGTTACTAAGTCATAATAGAGTGAATGCAGCTTTGAGGATGCTCAGGCAATGCTTGAGCTGATTGTTCGTGGATGGGCGTGTGCAGATAGACAAGGGGATGGAGTGTAGGGGCACCGCGGAAAGGGGCGAGGGGAGGGCAGCTGAGTGTGTTTGGCTTCAGGTCCTTTAGTGTTTGCTGTCTGGTCTGTGATGGGGATGTATTCGGAGACTTTGTATTCCAGAACCGAATGCTTGGCCTTCTTACTGAAGATAACGACTGGGAGAATACTGACCAGTTTTGATTAGGGAAGTCATGAGCCAATGTGCATTTTGAAAAGCATAATTTCCAAAAGGCAAAGCTTTTTTCTATTGCAACAAAATCTTGATTTTACAGAAAAAAAAAAAGGAAAACAAGATTTACCTAACTGAAATAAACTGAAAGAAAAGTTGATAGAACTTTAAATTGTTAAGGGTGGGAAAGTCGGGGAGGAGCCAGTAGACTTCTGTGTCAGTACACCAGCCTCTTTCCAAGGGCTCAACTCATAAACCATGCCATTAACTGGCTTTATGTTGAAGGGAGGCCTTTGGAATCAAGCCCACCGTGACTCCATATATCAAGTGGGAAATTATTTGGGAAAAGATTTCTAAAATCTCTCCATGTCCCACCACAGGGTCATGCTGTATCAGATTTCAGAAGAAGTGAGCAGATCAGAATTGAAGTCTTTTAAGTTTCTTTTGCAAAAGGAAATCTCCAAATGCAAACTGGATGATGACATGGTAAGACCTGGTATCTTACTGAGATTTAGTCCTGAGACTTGGTTAGCCAGGGAGCATTTCTGAGACCAAAGAGAGGGGGTATTTTGGTAAAAGCAACCTGGATTCTAACTTTTTAACTAGAAGAAGAAAGTTGTCAGCACGAGTGTTACAGATGTGATTCCTTTAGACTGAAGTGCGGCTCATGCTAACTATTGGGAGCAAGGAAGAGTCAGAGGCCGGGAGAAGGAGGCTGGTTGTGCAGATGCAGCCCAGCCTGAGACCCGGCAGAGCTGGGAAAGACAGCAGTGGGTCCGAGACACTTCCTCCACTTCTGCAGTCCCCGAAACAACCTGGGACCTGAAACTCTGTGTGTATATTGTGTCTGTGTGTTGTGTGTCTGTGTTTTGTGTCTCTGTGTTGTGTGTCTCTGTGTGTGTTTTGCATGTCTGTGTTGTATGTGTATCTCTGTGTCTGTGTGTGCCTTTCTCTGTGTATAGTGTGTGTCTGTATTTGTGTGTGATGTATCTCTGTGTGTCTCTATAAGTGGTGTGTGTGTCTGTGTATCTCTGTGTCTGTGTGTGTGTGTTCTCTGTGTGGTATGTGTGTCTGTGTGTTGTGTAGTGTGTATTGTATTTATGCCCCTGTGTGTGTATCACTGAGTATACTCTGTGTGTGTTGTATCTGTGTGTGTATGTGCATGTGGTGTCTGTGTGTATGTGTGTTTCTGTGTGTCTGTATGTACTCAGGTCTGGAGAGGCAATGCTGGGGGTGAGGCCGTCCCCAGGGTGTCACCATGATGACCGGGCTGCTGTCTCAGGTTGTTTCACAGTCCCCAAGTAATGCATTCGCAGGAGATTTGAGCACAGGGCCTGGGGACTGGGTGACGTCTGACATGGCTTCTCCTTTATCCTCTCATTTCTGTCCTTCTGGGCCAGAAAACATGGAATCGCTTCTCTGGTAGCCTGCTGGCTGTGAGAGACCAGCAGAAACTGTCAGAAACTTGGGAAGCAAGGGCCGGTCCTTGGTTGGAGAAAGTAGAAGTTAAAAAAAAAAAATCTAATCTAAAAACCAGTAGGGCTCAATCCAGATTCCCAACTTTATTTCTCCTCCTCTTAGAACCTGCTGGATATTTTCATAGAGATGGAGAAAAGGGTCATCCTGGGAGAAGGAAAGTTGGACATCCTGAAAAGAGTCTGTGCCCAAATCAACAAGAGCCTGCTGAAGATAATCAACAACTATGAAGAATTCAGCAGAGGTAGAAACAACCTGACAGCCGGGAATCGGCAAAACCTACTCTAAAATTGAAACTGACAAATCGCTCCATATCACAGTTGTTTCTAATCAAATATTGTTTGGGGTTTCCCCTTTTAATTCAGAGAGAAGCAGCAGCCTTGAAGGAAATCCTGATGAATTTTCAAATGGTAATACTTGGAGATACAGTTTCAAGATTTAGTTAATTTACTCTCTGGTACCTGCGTGTGTCCTCCCCACAGCCTTCTACCACATGCACGTCTTAACGTGCCTGCTCTACTTTTTCTTTTCTTTTTTTTTTTTTTGAGACAGTTTTACTTTGTTTCCCAGGCTAGAGAGCAGTGGCACCATCTCGGCTCACTGCAACCTCCGCCTCCCAGGTTCAAGCAATTCTCCTGCCTCAGCCTCCTGAGAAGCTGGGATTACAGGTGCGCGCACCACCACGTCTGGCTAATTTTGTATTTTTATTAGAGATGGGGTTTTACCATATTGGCCTGGCTAGTCTCAAACTCCTGATCTCAGGTGATCCACCTGCCTTGGCCTCCCAAAGTGCTGGGATTACAGGCATGAGCCACTGCGTCCGGCCGCACCTGCTCTCCTAAGACCTGCAGCCCAGGCTGGCAAGTTTGAAATAGGTGCAGAGTTAGTCAGTAATAAGTAATTTAACATCATTTTTTCTATGTGGCTTTTTTTTTTCTCCTTGACGTGCTGCTCATGTTATGCACTGAGTAGCTGGATTTAAATTATGTTTCATAATTTTCTTGGTTAAGTCACTTCCTCTTTCAACACCTTCTACACTAAGTCACTCCTTTCAACTTCCTTTCACTTTTTCTACCTGGTAAGCGAGGCTGAACCAAGAGAGAGAGCTCTCAACGATCTCCTTCAAAATTTTGATTAATCAAATATTCTTTTTTTTTTTTTTTGAGACAGTGTCTTACTTTGTCCCCCAGGCTGGAATGCAGTGGTGCAATCTTGGCTCACCACAGCCTCGACCTCCCAGACTCAAATGATCCTCTTGCCTCAACCCCCTGAGTAGCTGGGACCACAGGCACAAGCCACCATGCCCGGCTAATTTTTGTATGTCTTGTAGAGATGGGGTTTCGCTATGTTGCCCAGGCTGATCTTGAACTCCTGAGCTCAAGCCATCCACCTACCTGGGCCTCCCAAAGTGCTGGGACTATAGGCAATTAATAAAGTATTCTTTCTGATTAGAAAAATTATATATACTAATTAAAGATGATTTTAAATTCAGAGAAATTTTTACAAGTCCAAGAATGCCATCACTCCATTCATATTAATATGAATATTTTTATTGTATTTTTACCTCGGCTCTTTGTGGTGTGTGTGTGTGTAAAATACGTTTTGGATCACTCAAATGTATTTTAAAGATTAATGTCTATGCAGGCTGTCCTTCCCTTTCCCCTCTGCCTGCTGAGCCCAAGGCCTTAAGAATACTTTAAGGAGTAAAGTACTAAATCATTAATTCATCCTGAGCTAGTGGCTTTATTAATGAGCATCTCACAAATACCACAAAAATTCAACCTGGCCATGTGGAGCAATATAAAATTATGGCATTTCTTGGTATGCTTTTCTCTTTGGCGAGGAGACAACTTGATCTTGTGTTTCCAGAAGCATGTTAATTGCCCTGCTTGCAGAATCTCTCTGGCTTGAAAGGAGATTATATTCATGGCAGTCTGTGAATTTTCATTTCATTTCATTTATTTATTTGAGACAGAGTCTCACTCTGTCGCCCAGGCTGGAGTGCAGTGGTGCGATCTCAGCTCACTGCAACCACTGCCTCCCAAGTTCAAGTGATTCTCCTGCCTCAGCCTCCTGAGTAGCTGGGACTACAGGTGCCTACCACCACGCCTGGCTAATTTTTTTGTACTTTTCGTAGAGACAGGATTTCACCACGTTGGCCAGGCTGGTCTCGAACTCCTGACCTCAAGTGATCTGCCCATCTTGGCCTCCCAAAGTGCTGGGATTACAGGCATTGTGCCCACTTGTGCCCATTGAGCCACTGTGCCCAGCTTGAATTTTCATCTTAAAAAAGACCTTATGTTGTCCTATGTGCTACATATTTCATTACCAGTGTACCTTTCCTGCCATGTCTCATTCTAGATGTGTCTCTTCGTTGTTTGCAGTGGAGGAGTTGTGTGGGGTAATGACAATCTCGGACTCTCCAAGAGAACAGGATAGTGAATCACAGGTAGATGGAAACCTCCAAATCCTTTTTCTTTTTACATTAGAGATTCTAGTTATTTAATTTGTTAGCTTTTTTTTTTTTTTTTTTTTTTTTTGCTGCCAGATAAACTGATAAGGGGCAGAAACTTACTGAAAATTTTGAGAACTGTAGAAAAAATTAACAAAAAAAACAAGTTAAAAATATGACTTAATTTTTAAAATGTGACTCCTTCAGTTTTCTATGCATTTGAATTTTATTTTAAGACCCGAGATGAAGATACTGGAATAGTTGGAGGGTGGAGGGGGTAAGAAGCCTCCTACCAAATCTTCTAGCAGCCGTGCCAGCCTGGATGGGGGAGTGGTTTGGAGAAAGAGTCTAGCAGGAATGGAAAAAGCAAAGCCTTTTCCTTTAGCTTAACGTTTCAAAAATGCTTCTCCTTTGTGATTAGGTGTAAGCAGCAAACTCTCATAATCTAGCCATCTCAGTGAACCAGCAGAAACATGTACTTTTTAGGCATAATAACTTCTCTTTATGTAACCAATAATCCACCAAATACATCCTGACTTATTAGCCCATTTGCTCCTCCTCACGGGAGGAGGAAGAGGAAATCCTGAATATCTGAAGTAGGCTTGAGAGAGATTATTCACTAGTGTGGGCTCCTGAGAAAATTACCAGACCTCTTTCATCTGAAAGTCAAGGATTAACCCAAGTAGTGTGGTACTTTCTAAACAGTATAGCATGCTACAAGCATTGTCCCCACTGAACAGCTAAAAACACTGTCTTAATATTTTAGTAAATCTTAGTATCTTTTTCCTTTTTTAATGTTTTATTGAGACAGAGGTCTTGCTACGTTGCCAAGCCAGGTCTTGAACTCCTGGCCTCAAGCAATCCTCCTGCCTTGGCCTCCCAAAGTCTGAGATTATAGGTACTAGCCACTGTGCCTGGCCAAATCTTGGTGTCTTAATATCTCAGTAAATACACTTAATATGCTTAACAAATACTTAGAACACTTAACAGTAAATAATAAAAACTTAACATACTTGGTACAAACTTAATCAAATATTTAATATCTTAGAGTTAACATATTAAGATAACAGGTTACTTGCCCAAAGTCATAAGGTGAAGTTGAGGCAGGAATTGGGCTTCCTAGCCTGGAATCCTTTTCTCCACCTCAAGGGGCTACTCAGACCTCCAACTAAATGCTGAGTATCTCAGCACTGAAACAGCCCTAGGAGAATGAATAGGACACAGGGCCATCCCTGGCCAGTACTATCAGGTACTACAGTTTGAATACCATAACCTACAGTGTAGCCAGGACCTCCCTGACCAGCCCATCTCTTCCCAGCAGCCACCGTGGTCCTGAGAGCTGGGTTAAGCCATCACCTTTAAAATCCTGGGACCACACTGTGCAATGCATGAATGGGAGACCCTCAGCTGTTAGCCATGAAGCACAGATGAGTTCAGTAGACAGTCAAGAGAATCACAAGTCATGGCGTGGGGGCAGCCAAAGACATTCATTCATTCAGTGACTCTTGATTGAGCTCTCACAAGTTAATACACCGTAGTCCCTGGCACAGATGTTATCAACCTCAAGGAGTCTTCTGTATAGTATGGGAAGCAGAAATTAGAACAAACAATAATACAATATGATGACAACAATATTAATATATGTGCAAAGTGCTCAGGAGGCCCAGGTATTGGGACACTGACTTTACAACAATGGGGCAGCAGTCTGAGGGGTCCTGTGTGAAGGAAATAGGTAGAAACTAGTTCTTCAAGGAAACGACCCCAAGTTGGGGTGGTGCAATGGAAAGCACGTCCTCGTACTAGGGAGTTGTTTGTTTACATCTCTAGTGTTTAACCCACAGAGTCAGCTCCTGGGTTGGGTTTTTGTTTTCCAGACTTTGGACAAAGTTTACCAAATGAAAAGCAAACCTCGAGGATACTGTCTGATCATCAACAATTACGATTTTACAAAAGCACGGGAGAAAGTGCCCAAACTTCACAGCATTAGGGACAGGAATGGAACACACTTGGATGCAGGTACAGTAGAACCCAAAAGAGAAAAGTGAAATATTTCTTATGCCTTTTTTTTAAATCAAAAGGGAGAGAACAAAAGCTATACCAAAAGGGCCACGTTTCAAGAAAATGGATTTAAACATATTTCCCTGTGGAGGTAAAGAACATTCTTATGCCGGGCGCGGTGGCTCACGCTTGTAATCCCAGCACTTTGGGAGGCCGAGGCGGGCGGATCACGAGGTCAAGAGATCGAGACCACGGTGAAACCCCGTCTCTACTAAAAAAAAATACAAAAAATTAGCCGGGCGTGGTGGCGGGCGCCTGTAGTCCCAGCTACTCGGAGAGGCTGAGGCAGGAGAATGGCGTGAACCCAGGAGGCGGAGGTTGCAGTGAGCCGAGATTGTGCCACTGCACTCCAGCCTGGGGGACAGAGCGAGACTCCGTCTCAAAAAAAAAAAAAAGAACATTCTTATACATTTATCAGTTTCTTGCTTTTTTTAAAATTAATTTTTTAAATAAAAGCAATGTATGTGTAAATATAAAATATCAAATCTTACTAAAGACATAATGAAAAGCAGTAATAAGCTTTGTTTTGAATTCAGCTAAATGCATAGTGCTTCTGTGGAGTGCATTAGGTGATGAAATTGCTGTGGTATCAAAGCTTTTATAGAGGCTGCATTTTTACAGGTTGGGCTGTTAAGTGCAGCAGAAATTGTGGGTTCTTAACAGAAATAACATTTTCAAGTATTAAATATTAAACTGGTTAGCAATTCTTTTGCTAAGCCAATTTAAGCTAAGATCAGAACTTACAAGTTAAATGAAAAAACAATTTGTAGTATGTGAATATAAAAAGTGACTACAACAACAAAAAATAAAAATCACCTATCACCATTGAGATATTAATAATTTTGATTTGATCAAAGAACTTTTGAATATAGTGTTCATCAGGCATGACATCAATTATTGATTTGTTTTGCAAATGGAGGTAAGTTTAGAAAATTAATGTAGACTGATTATAATCATCAGGACTCTGTAATGGCCCCTATTAACTTTTTTTTTTTTTTGAGACAAAGTCTCACTCTGTTGCCCAGGCTGGAGTGCAGTGGTGCGATCTCAGCTCACTGCAGCCTCCATCTCCCCGGTTCAAGTGATTCTCCTGCCTCAGCCTCCCAAGTAGCTGGGACTACAGGCACACACCACCACACCCAGCTAATTTTTGTATTTTTAGTAGAGAGGGGGTTTTGCCATATTAGCCAGGCTGGTCTTGAACTCCTGACCTCAAGTGATCCACCTGGCTCGGCCTCCCAAAGTGCTGGGATTACAGGTGTGAGCCACTATACCTGGTCCCTGTTAACATATGATTTGTTTATTTAAGCAAATCTAAGCCTTTAAAAAGGCACAGAGATTAAGTCCATTGATTACATCATTCGTCATTATGTGCTTGGTATTGAAAAAACATTTCGGACCCTTGATTTATATTCTTTTAAAATTAAAACATTTCTATTAAAGTAACATTTGCTTCTATTTCTGGCAGTTCATTTACTTATAATGGTCCCATGATCGACTAGTCTCTGGTAGGCATTCGAGTCTGTGTGTCCTGCTTTTTCTGTTCCTGTTCTTATGTTTTAATGCTGAATGAGTAAAAGCAGGAGACCCAGCTGCAGAAGTCATTTCTCCTGAGAGACTCCCTTCTGTCCTGCTTCAGTGCCTTCAGACTTGCTTTACAGTCATTTTTTTTTAAATCAACATTCCACATTTCCAAAGGATCAGAATTTTTTTCACAGAACCAACACACTGTATTAGTCTTGCCAAAGTGCTTCCAAATCAACAAGGCCCTATTGCATTTCAGTTATTTTTTTTCTATTCCTAATGCTAGACTGTATTTTTTTTTTTTTTTTTTTTTTGAGACAGAGTCTCACTCTGTTGCTCAGGCTGGAGTGCAATAGCATGATCTTGGCTCACTGCAACCTCTGCCTCCCAGGTTCAAGTGATTCTCCTGCCTCAGCCTCCCAAGTAGCTGGGATTACAGGCATGTGCTACCACACCCAGTTAATTGTATTTAGTAGAGATGGGGTTTCACCATGTTGGTCAGGCTGGTCTTGAACTCCTGACCTCAGGTGATCCATTCGCTTTGGCCTCCCAAAGTGCTGGGATTACAGGTGTGAGCCACTGCGCCTGGCTGAGACTGTCTTTTGACTGATGACTTATGTTTAGCTCTGATGTGCTGACAGGGACAAAATGCTGGAGAAGGAATAAAAAAGGAATAATCCAACAAGGATCAAGAGAACAGGAATGGAGACAATAGCTAATGAAAGGTTTCCAACAATTTGGGGGAGTTGAAAAAAAAGAGTAGAGGTAATTGACTTAACAGAGAAAGCTACAACCTCACTGATTACAGAAGGGAACACAGAAAGGAGGCAAGCCTATTTACCCCACAGAATCCTGGAAAAATTCAGCAATTGGAGGTACAAAGTGTAGGTGAGGCAATGAGCAGAAAACAGGAAGATTCTTTGAAAGCCTATATAAGCCTATACAATCCTCTGATTCATACCTCCCTCTCATAGAGCCAGGAACTATTCTTATTCTACCATCATAAGGAACAGGAAGTTTGTTTTCTCATAAAACTGAACCAGAGAGGCTCTACACTTTGGTGTGCCAGGCCCAGCAAAGGAAGCAATGAAGCATTTTACTGAACACAGAGACTGAAGAAAACCTACTGGTGGCATGGAGTCAGACCTCTAAACCAACTTGGTTCCAAGACACTGGCAGCAGATACAGATTTACCTCTGGAGAAGCTGAAAGCTGACATCTGGAAGTCTCCTAATGAAATGATCAGGTCCCAAACCAATCATCTTGCTATGAAGTCCGTCAGTGAACAAACCACATCCACAAACACAGAGCTTTCAGTCGACTTTTTAATGGACTAATTAGTCAATTTATGAATGGACAACCAAAGGTCAGCAGGCATTTGAAGAAAGGCTCTAATACAAAAGAGAGGCAGCTGGGTACGGTGGCTCACGCCTGTAAATCCCAGCACTTTGGGAAGTCGAGGCAGGCGAATCGCCTGAGGTCAGGAGTTCGAGACCAGCCTGACCAACATGGTGAAACCCCATCTCTACTAAAAATACAAAAATTAGCCGGGCATGGTGGCGGGTGCCTGTAATCCCAGCTACTACAGAGGCTGAGGCAGAAGAATCACTTGAACCTGGGAGGTGGAAGTTGCAGTGAGCTGAGATCATACCACTGCACTCCAGCCTGGGTGACAGAGCAAGACTCCGTCTCAAATAAATAAATAAATTATTAGATAAATGAGAGGCAATGCAAACAACAAGAAAAACATGAAACAGAATATGAATGAAACAAAGATAATGTTGAGAAAAAAGCAACCTTTTTTAATGCTTAATATTGGTATTTAGTATTCTTAGAGAGTTAAAGGTCCATAAAAGAACAAGATGTTATGAAAAAGGGACAGAACGAGAAAGACTCCTTGAAAATTAAAAATATGAGCACCAAAATGAAAAATTCAATAAAGTAGAAGATAAAGTCTCAGAAAGTAGGATAAAAAGACAAAAATAGAAAATAGAAGCAAAAGATAAGAAAATTTGAAGCTAAATCAAGGATGTCCAATTTTTGACAATAAGAGTTCCAGAAAGAAAGGACAGAGAAAGGGGAAATGGAACTTTCCAAGAACGAAATGACACAGTCTCCAGATTGAAAGGGTATAATGGATTAAGATTCACTTCCAAACATATCATACCCTAGAAGCTTCTGGAAAGAGAAAAAAGTAAGCCAAATATGTAAAGTATCAGGAATGAAAAGGTCTTCTCTCTAGTAACACTGAAAGCTAAAAGACTGTGAAGAAAGGCCTTTGGAATTCTGAGGAAAAATGCTTTTGAAAATAGAACTTAGTAAAGACTCATACAAGGGCTCAAAAAATGTACTCCTCATGGTTATGATCCAGCAAAGGAAACTGATAAGACAGAGGAAGTCATAGATGGAGGAAACAGGGAACCTACTATGGAAGAGACAGAGGGATGTCCCAGGAGAAGAGAAATTCATCTGGCCTATGGAACAGCCAGTTGGTATTACAGCAGAAGGATGCAGTGCTCTGGATGAAAAGTTTTCCAGGAAGAAATAAAAATGAGTCAGATAAGCAGCCTAAAAATATTGAAAGATTTTGGCCAGATCCATTAGAGCACTTGGAGAAAAAATAGTGTTAAGCATATAGGAAACAAAGCAGATGAAAAAATAATACAATTACGAATTCCAGGAAAGGCAAAAAGGTTAATAAGAAAGGAAACATAATGAAAGAACATTATGTTTACATAGTCTTAATAATAGAAATATTACTATGGGCCGGAGGTGGTGGCTTATGCCTACAATCCCAGCACTTTGGGAGGCCAAGGGGGGTGGGTCACTTGAGGCTGGGAGTTTGTGACCAGCCTGGCCAACATGGCGAAACCCTGTCTCTACTGAAAATACAAAAATTAGCTGGGTGTGGTGGTGCGTGCCTGTAGTCCCACCTGCTTGGGAGACTGAGGCAGGAGAATTGCTTGAACTTGGGGGGCAGAAGTTGCAGTGAGCTGAGATTGTGACACTGCACTGCAGCCTGGGTGACAGAGTGAGACCTTTTCTAAAAATATATTTTAAAAAATTAAAATATTACTATGGATTCAACCAAAAATTGTAAATAATTGAGTAAGAACACCAAATGCTTATTCTCCATAATAAGAACTCAATGTGAAAGTCTAAAATTTATAAATGAGTAATTAGCAGTGTACCCAAATTCATTACAAAATGGAGGTTAATGTGAAAACAAAGTGGTTAAAAACTGAAAGTGGTTGCCTTCATGGAATGTGACTAGGTAATAGGGAGGGATAGAGAGGGGATAACCTTTTGTAAAAGGTCTTCTAGTTCTATTTTATTAATTCACATCTTTTATTTTGCTATACATACATAATTTTGAGAAGGTTTAGGATAAAATAAGTTGGATCTTTTATTCAAAAATTGTTTTTTTTCTGATTATGTAAATAATGTAATCGTTTTTAAAATTGGTTGAGTAGTAAGCCTAAATGATAGCTTACCCATCTTGTAAACTAGTTTAGTAGAGAAAACAGACCAACAATAACACTCTCTCCTTTCTCATTTGCTTCAGGGTTTGAGAATGTTTTTAGCTGGTGGCAATAAATATTAGAAGCCTGCAGAATCCAGCTACAAATATAGAGAGTTTTGGTCTTGAATTTCTGGTTCAAATTCTTATCTATCAAGGTTATGCCCACTGTGCTCTCCAGCTCTGGTCTGTGAATTACTGTGGTATAACGTGACTGTTCCAATTTCACTTTTCAGGGGCTTTGACCACGACCTTTGAAGAGCTTCATTTTGAGATCAAGCCCCACAATGACTGCACAGTACAGCAAATCTATGAGATTTTGAAAATCTACCAACTCATGGACCACAGTAACATGGACTGCTTCATCTGCTGTATCCTCTCCCATGGAGACAAGGGCATCATCTACGGCACTGATGGCAAGGAGGCCCCCATCTATGAGCTGACATCTCAGTTCACTGGTTTGAAGTGCCCTTCCCTTGCTGGAAAACCCAAAGTGTTTTTTATTCAGGCTTGTCAGGGGGATAACTACCAGAAAGGTATACCTGTTGAGACTGATTCAGAGGAGCAACCCTATTTAGAAATGGATTTATCATCACCTCAAGCGAGATATATCCCGGATGAGGCTGACTTTCTGCTGGGGATGGCCACTGTGAATAACTGTGTTTCCTACCGAAATCCTGCAGAGGGAACCTGGTACATTCAGTCACTTTGCCAGAGCCTGAGAGAGCGATGTCCTCGGTAAGTTTTGTCTACTCAGCCCTCCTCACTGTTACACTACCTTGCTCCGCTACTCCATCACCACTACTATCTACTCATATTCAGGACCTATTAGAAAGTGCTATATGGTTTAGATAACATTAACGGGTCAGAGAACTGTCCAAGGGGAGTGGTTTCCATTCATCTCTAAATGTCTGGCTGTAGATCACATAGCTGCACTTCCCAGGTCAGTTACAAAGTGGAAGAGTGGCAAGTGTTAACATCCTTAGTTTATAGATGGAAAAGCTGAGATGCTTTATTCCTTTATTCAGCACCTCAAAGGACAATCAGGGTATCACAGAGCAGGAAAGGATGGGAAAGTCATATAGTCCAGCTCTCTGTCTTTAGGCCAAAACATGACTGAGCCAATTCAGCTAGTTTTGGAAATCTTCCAAGAAGGCAGTAACCCAATTCAATGTTTAAACATCCTCCAACTCTGTCAAAAGTTCTATAATAGCAAACCATCCTCAAAACCTCTTGGTGCATTGTGGGAGATAAATAGCAGGTTCCTTCTAGCCCCGTATTTCATGTTTTGAGTATATGAATAGTGAGAATTTCCCGTAACTTAGATCATGAATCTAACTTAGATTTTGTAACTTAGATCATGAATCCTGCAAGGTTTCCGGGACTAGCTACCGAGGTAGAAGAAGAGGTTGCCTAACAAAAATGCTAAGAGATCCTGGTGAGAAGAAGGTGGGAGTAGCTGCAGGAGACGTTATACTTTCACTTGCCTTAAGTTTAATTGCACCAAAGATGAATCTGCAGATGCAATGTCAATTGGAGGCAGAGAGTACTGGGGGGCATTGAAGCAATGGGGAGCCAAGTAACGTGGAGAAGAGTGAGAGACACACAGGTCAGGAGAGAAAGAAACCAACTCTAATACTGACACCGAGGTTTCTGATGGTCAAAAGAGTTCCTGAATAAACCAAAAGTAAGTTATTAAGCTCCGAGACAACCCATTTACCAGGAAAGCTGGGGTAGGTCTTGGTTTAGCAACTTATTGTTTCAAATGACTGATATTTTGAGAGAAAGAACTACAGAACTATCTCTGAGCACAGCAGAAGAGACAGTTCATCAGTTGCTTTCCCCCACAGACAGTCACAATGTTATGTGATGTATTTCAGAGGTGATGATATTCTCACCATCCTGACTGAAGTGAACTATGAAGTAAGCAACAAGGATGACAAGAAAAACATGGGGAAACAGATGCCGCAGCCTACTTTCACACTAAGAAAAAAACTTGTCTTCCCTTCTGATTGATGGTGCTATTTTGTTTTGTTTTGTTTTTTTTGAGACAGAATCTTGCTCTGTCGCCCAGGCTGGAGTGCAGTGGCACGATCTCGGCTCACTGCAAGCTCTGCCTCCCGGGTTAACGCGATGCTTCTGCCTCAGCCTCCCGAGTAGCTGGGACTACAGGCACCCACCACCACGCCCGGCTAAATTTTTGTATTTTTAGTAGAGACGGGGTTTCACTGTGTTAGCCAGGATGGTCTTGATCTCCTGACCTCGTGATCCACCCGCCTCGGCCTCCCAAAGTGCTGGGATTACAGGCGTGAGCCACCGCGCCTGGCCAGTGATACTATTTAGATACATAACACTATGTTTATTTACTAATTTTCTAGATTTTCTACTTATTTATTAATTGTTTTGCACTTTTTTATAAGAGCTAAAGTCAATAGGATATTAACAACAATAACACTGTCTCCTTTCTCTTATGCTTAAGGCTTTTGGGAATGTTTTTAGCTGGTGGCAACAAATACCAGACATATACAAAATCCAGCTACGAATATAGAGGGCTTATGATTCAGACTATTATCTACCAACATTAAGCCCACTGTTAATATTCTATTAACTTTAATTCTCTCAATGCTAAATTCCACACTACCACATTTAAAAAATTAGAAAATAGCCACGTATGGTGGCTCATGTCTATAATCTCAGCACTTTGGGAGGTTGAGGTGGGAGGATTGCTTGAACCCAAGAGGTCAAGGCTGCAGTGAGCCATGTTCACACCACTGCGCTCAAGCTTGGATGACAGAACAAGACCCCATCTCAAAAAAAAAAAATTTTTTTTTAGTAAAACAAAATTTGATTGAAATCTTTTAAAAATTCAAATTATTTTACAAGTTTTAAATAATCTCTCCTCAAACTTGCTTTATGCCTTCTTATCGCTTTTATGATGTATATATACTTGGCTAACTATATTTGCTTTTTTGCTAACAATGCTCTGGGGTCTTTTTATGCATTTGCATTTGCTCTTTCATCTCTGCTTGGATTATTTTAAATGATTAGGAATTAAGTTATCTTTAAAATGTAAGTATCTTTTTTCAAAAACATTTTTTAATAGAATAAAATATAATTTGATCTTATTGCTCCTTAGAGATTTTTTGTGTTTGGTTTTGGTTTCTGCCAATGACATCCCACAGGTGGAAAACATCTGGACCACAGACATGTTCTACTTGAGTCTCCCATGATTGGCACACACAGTTGTATTTTTAAAATTTGTTGTCAACGTTTAAAAATTAGGAGATATCACATAAAAACCAGAATAACTTCTTTTAAAAAATCATAATATCTGACAATATTGACCTCATGCTTTTGCATGGCAAAGGTCTGAGAAGCACCTTCTTCAGATGGGACAGTGCTCTGTGGGTCACTCTTCCCCACCTGCTGTGCCCCAGCCCTGCCCAAGCCCCTCTACTGAGGCTGCTGTTGGTTGCCACTTATCACTGTGCTTGTGCAGTTGTTTTCCTTATGTCTAGCCCACTTCACTTTTTTATGTTGCCTGCCCTGTGGGTGTCTGAATTCCGGTGATGGTCCAGAGAAGGTGGTAAGAATCATCAGAAACCCTTCCTAAGTCATAGGTTAGGGAACATGATTGAGAGGTAGGGAAGTAGGGGGCATGGGTGTGAGAGAAAAATATTTTAGAATAAAATCAACACATCATCTTTTTTTGCTACCTAAATGCCCCAGGGGACAAAGGTACATCTCCCAAATATAGTAAAAGTTCAATAGGAAGAAGGCCTTCAAATCAGTTTCTAACGAAATACGTAAAGGTGGAAGAAAAATAGTACAAAACTCAGAGAAAGCTCAGCTCCCAGTACGGAGAGCATCATTTTTCAATGAAGTGTCCATGAGAAGCTGTGAAATTCAGATGAGAATTCAAACATTTTCAGCCACTCAGAGAATCAGAGCAACCCAAGAACTAAACTCATTATATGCATTTTCTCAAGAAAACCCTCCCAGGAGTTTCCTGGGCCTACAGAAATGGTGTGCCAACCATCTTCAACAATGGAGAGCAACTTTTTGTTTATGATTCTTGTCCTTTCTTGCTATCATCTTCCACAGTGTCAGAATCATCCTTAGAAACAGTAATAGAGGCCAATCTCCCAGAACATCCTCCATAAATTTCTTCATTCTTAGAAATTATCTTTTGCCTGTAAAAAGAAAGGAAAGATGTATCAATGTCAACTCAAAAGCTAGAAAGAGTATAGGATATTTGGAGTGCAGGGAGAGAAATGTGCCTTCGTTCCTTCACCACAGCAGTCTCTCACTCATTACTTGCAGTGGTTTTGAATTTAGTGAGGTATGGTGTTCAGGTGACTAAAGTCCTATATGAGGAATTTTCTACTAAATCAATGCAATAAATAACTTTCCTCTATTAAAGAAGTATTGACCAAAACTTATTTTAATGATTTAAGATGCAGCTTCAGGTAACAGTACAGCTTCTGATCCAAAGCTGATTTCCATAGGAACCAGAAGCAGCTGCATGTAATGGCAAGACCATCAGACTCCCAGGGGAGATGGATTTAAAAACCACCCTCAGTCATAGAACTGAGAAAACTCAGAAACTGGGAGATAAATTTCCTGTGCATAGAAACAAGGACACAGGTGAATGGGAGAAGTGTAGACACATCTCCACTCCACCTCAAGTGAACTATCTGGCTTTGTGTCGCTGGCCCAGAGTGACATACCTCCCTCCCGAAAACACCTGTGCCTTGACATAACTAGGGAGCACTTGGTCTATCTTCCTAACCCATTCCTCACTCAAACTCCTTCCCACTCCTAAAGACAACTCAGCTATGTCTTTTTCAGCAGCAGCCGCACTTCAGATGAATGTTCTCTTCCATCAGGATCTGTATGGTGTGCTTATACTTTTCTTCAGCTTCAGCAAACTTGGTTTGAAGCATTTTCTCCAGATTTCCCACTATAGCTTTCTGAAAGACATATATTTTAATAGCCATCTTCCCCAACCCAGAGCCATCCAGGGCAGAGCTATATGGCAGAGCTGGATGGAGACCTGGGTTCTTCCCCCAACCCCCATCCCCACTCCAGTAAGGACTCACCTCTTTCTGGAGTTCCAGCTGGGTATAGTAGAGGTTTGTGTTAAGTGACTCTAGGATAAGGGCTTGTGCATGCAATTCTTCCTCCATGACCTGCATAAGAAGAAGTTGTTGCAGGACATCATGCCGATGTCTATTTATTTAGTCTCGTCTCCAGGGCACCTGGACTGTAATGCAAGGGAGCAACTTGAGCTACTTTTGCATCACTCATGGCCACTCACACCGTGTCAGTTCTGCCTCCTCTCTGTCTCACCCATCTATATGCTTCTCTTCAGCCTCACCAGAGCTCATATGAATGGTTACAATGGCAATCAATCAGTTATTCATTCACTAAGCAAGTCTTTATTAAATACCTACTACTGATTACAACTATACGACACTCTGGAAAAGGCAAAACTATAGAGAAAGAAAAAAGATTAGTGGTTTCTAGGGATTTGGAGGGGAAGGGAGGGATGAATAGGTGGGGCAGAGGGCACTTTTAGAGCAGTGAAACTATTCTGTATGACACTATAATGGTGGATACATGACATGATATATTAGGCAAAACCCACAGAATGTACAACACAAAGAGAGAACCCTCATGTAAACTACGGACTTTAGTTAATAAGAATGCATCCACATTGGCTCATCAATTGCAACTAATGTGCCACCTCAATGCAAGATACTAATAATAAAGGAAACTAGTGGTGGGGTGGGGTGGGGTGGGGTAGTGTAGTATATGGGAACTCTCTGTACTTTCTGCTCAATTTTTCTGTAAACCTAAAACTGCTCTAAAAAGTAGCTTCTTGAAACAAATGCACAAACAAACTTCCACTAAAGAATGAATAGAAGCCTGTGCAAAGGTCCTTAGAATGCAAAATGCTCGGGGGTGGAGCCAAGATGGCCAAATAGGAACAACTCCAGTCTACAGCTCCCAGTGTGAGCGACACAGAAGATGTATGATTTCTGCATTTCCAACTGAGGTACTGGGTTCATCTCACTGGGGATTGTCGGACAGTGGGTGCAGGACAGTGGGTGTGGGACAGTTGGTGCAGCGCACCGAGCGTGAGCTGAAGCAGGGCGAGGCATCACCTCACACAGGAAGTGCAAAGGATCAGGGAATTCCCTTTCCTAGCCAAGGAAAGGGGTGACAGATGGCACCTGGAAAATGGGGTCACTCCCACCCTAATACTGCACTTTTCCAATGGTCTTAGCAAACGGCACACCAGAAGATTGTATCCCATGCCTGGCTCGGAGGGTCCGACACCCACGGAGCCTCGCTCATTGCTAGCACAGCAGTCTGAGATCAAACTGCAAGGTGGCAGTGAGGCTGGGGGAGGGGCACCCACCATTGCTGAGGATTGAGTAGGTAAACAAAGCAGCCAGGAAGCTTGAACTGGGTGGAGCCCACCACAGCTCAAGGAGGCCTGCCTGCCTCTGTAGACTCCACCTCTGGGGACAGGGAATAGCCAAACAAAAGGCAGCAGAAACCTCTGCAGACTTAAATGTCCCTGTCTGACAGCTTTGAAGAGAGTAGTGGTTCTCCCAGCATGCAGCTTGAGATCTGAGAATGGACAGACTGCCTCCTCAAGTGGGTCCCTGACCCCTGAGTAGCCTAACTGGGAGGCACCCCCCAGTAGGGGCAGACTGACACATCACATGGCTGGGTACTCCTCTGAGACAAAACTTCCAGAGGAACGATCAGGCAGTAACATTTGCTGTTCACCAATATCCGCTGTTCTGCAGCCTCTGCTGCTGATACCCAGGCAAACAGGGTCTGGAGTGGACCTCCAGCAAACTCCAACAGACCTGCAGCTGAGGGTCCTGACTGTTTGTTAGAAGGAAAACTAACAAACAGAAAGGACATCCACACCAAAAACCCATCTGTATGTCACTGTCATCAAAGACCAAAGGTAGATAAAACCACAAAGATGGGGAAAAAACAGAGCAGAAAAACTGAAAATTCTAAAAATCAGAGTGCCTCCCCTCCTCCAAAGGAATGCGGCTCCTCACCAGCAACGGAACAAAGCTGGACGGAGAATGACTTTGATGAGTTGAGAGAAGAAGGCTTCAGACAATCAAACTACTCCAAGCTAAAGGAGGAAGTTCGAACTCATGGCCAAGAAGTTAAAAACCTTGAAAAAAGATTAGACAAATGGCTAACTAGAATAACCAACGCAGAGAAGTCCTTAAAGGACCTGATGGAGATGAAAACCATGACACGAGAATTATGTGACAAATGCACAAGCCTCAGTAGCCGATTCGATCAACTGGAAGAAAGAGTATCAGTGATGGAAGATTAAATGAATGAAGTGAAGCGAGAAGAGAAGTTTAGAGAAAAAAGAATAAAAAGAAAAGAACAAAGCCTCCAAGAAACATGGGACTATGTGAAAAGATCAAATCTACGTCTGATTGGTGTACCTGAAAGTGACGGGGAGAATGGAACCAAGCTGGAAAACACTCTGCAGGATATTATACAGGAGAACTTCCCCAATCTAGCAAGGCAGGCCAACAATCAGATTCAGGAAATACAGAGAATGCCATAAAGATACTCCTCGAGAAGTGCAACTCCAAGACACATAACTGTCAGATTCAACAAAGTTGAAAAGAAGGAAAAAATGTTAAGGGCAGCCAGAGAGAAAGGTCGGGTTGCCCACAAAGGGAAGCCCTTTAGACTAACAGCGGATCTCTCGGCAGAAACTCTACAAGCCAGAAGAGAGTGGGGGCCAATATTCAACATTCTTAAAGAAAAGAATTTTCAACCTACAATTTCATATCCACCCAAACTAAGCTTCATAATTGAAGGATAAATAAAATACTTTACAGACAAGCAAATGCTGAGAGATTTGGTCACCACCAGGCCTGCCTTAAAAGAGCTCATGAAGGAAGCACTAAACATGGAAAGGAACAACTGGTACCAGCCATTGCAAAAACATGCCAAATTGTAAAGACCATCGAGGCTAGGAAGAAACTACATCAACTAATGAGCAAAATAACCAGCTAACATCATAATGACAGGATCAAATTCACACATAACAATATTAACCTTAAATGTAAATGGGCTAAATGCTCCAATTAAAAGACACAAACTGGCAAATTGGATAGAGTCAAGAACCATCGGTGTGCTATATTCAGGAAACCCATCTCACATGCCGAGACGCACATAGGCTCAAAATAAAGGGATGGAGGAAGATCTACCAAATGGAAAACAAAAAAAGGCAGGGGTTGCAATCCTAGTCTCTGATAACACAGACTTTCAATCAACAAAGATCAAAAGAGACAAAGAAGGCCATTACATAGTGGTAAAGGGATCAATTCAACAAGAAGAGCTAATTATCCTAAATATATATGCACCTAATAAAGGAGCACCCAGATTCATAAAGCAAGTCCTTAGAGACCTACAAAGAGACTTAGACTCCCACACAATAATAATGGGAGACTTTAACACCCCACTGTCAACATTAGACAGTTCCACAAGACAGAAAGTTAACAAGGATATCCAGGAATTCAACTCAGCTATGCACCAAGTGGACCTAATAGACATCTACAGAACTCTCCACCCCAAATCAACAGAATATACATTCTTTTCAGCACCACACCACGCCTATTCCAAAATTGACCACATAGTTGGAAGTAAAGCACTTCTCAGCAAATGTAAAAGAATAGAAATCACAACAAACTGTCTCTCAGACCACAGTGCAATCAAACTAGAACTCAGGATTAAGAAACTCACTCAAAACCACTCAACTACATGGAAACTGAACAACCTGCTCCTGAATGACTATTGGGTACATAATGAAATGAAGGCAGAAATAAAGATGTTCTTTGAAACCAATGAGAACAAAGACACAACATACCAGAATCTCTGGGACACATTCAAAGCAGTGTGTAGAGGGAAATTTATAGCACTAAATGCCCACAAGAGAAAGCAGGAAAGATCCAAAACTGACACCCTAACATCACAATTAAAAGAACTAGAAAAGCAAGAGCAAACACATTCAAAAGCTAGCAGAAGGCTAGAAATAACTAAAATCAGAGCAGAACTGAAGGAAATAGAGACACAAAAAACCCTTCAAAAAATTAATGAATCCAGGAGCTGGTTTTTTGAAAAGATCAACAAAATTGATAGACCACTAGCAAGACTAATAAAGAAGAAAAGAGAGAAGAATCAAATAGAAGCAATAAAAAATGAAAAAGGGGATATCACCACCGATCCCACAGAAATACAATCTACCATCAGAGAATACTACAAACACCTCTATGCAAATAAACTAGAAAATCTAGAAGAAATGGATAAATTCCTCGACAAATACACCCTCCCAAGACTAAACCAGGAAGAAGTTGAATCTCTGAATAGACCAATAACAGGTTCTGAAATTGTGGCAATAATCAATAGCTTACCAACTAAAAAGAGTCCAGGACCTGATGGATTCACAGCCGAATTCTACCAGAGGTACAAGGAGGAACTGGTACCATTCCTTCTGAAACTATTCCAATTGATAGAAAAAGAGGGAATCCTCCCTAACACATTTTATGAAGCCAGCATCATCCCGATACCAAAGCCTGGCATAAATATAACCAAAAAAGAGAATTTTAGACCAATATCCTTGATGAACATTGATGCAAAAATCCTCAATAAAATACTGGCAAACCGAATCCAGCAGCACATCAAAAAGCTTATACACCATGATCAGGTGGGCTTCATCCCTGGGATGCAAGGCTGGTTCAACATATGCAAATCAATAAATGTAATCCAGCATATAAACAGAACCAAAGACAAAAACCACATGATTATCTCAATAGATGCAGAAAAGGCCTTTGACAAAATTCAACAACCCTTCATGCTAAAAACTCTCAATAAATTAGGTATTGATGGGACGTATCTCAAAATAATAAGAGCTATCTATGACAAACCCACAGCCAATATCATACTGAATGGACAAAAACTGGAAGCATTCCCTTTGAAAACTGGCACAAGACAGGGATGCACTCTCTCACCACTCCTATTCAACATCGTGCTGGAAGTTCTGGCCAGAGCAATCAGGCAGGAGAAGGAAATAAAGGGTATTCAATTAGGAAAAGAGGAAGTCAAATTGTCCCTGTTTGCAGATGACATGATTGTATATCTAGAAAACCCCATCGTCTCAGCCCAAAATCTCCTTAAGCTGATAAGCAACTTCAGCAGAGTCTCAGGGTACAAAATCAATGTACAAAAATCACAAGCATTCTTGTACACCAATCACAGACAAACAGAGAGCCAAATCATGAGTGAACTCCCATTCACAATTGCTTCAAAGAGAATAAAATACCTAGGAATCCAACTTACAAGGGATGTGAAGGACCTCTTCAAGGAGAACTACAAACCACTGCTCAATGAAATAAAAGAGGATACAAACAAATGGAAGAACATTCCATGCTCATGGGTTGGAAGAATCAATATCGTGCAAATGGCCATACTGCCCAAAGTAATTTATAGATTCAATGCCATCCCCATCAAGCTACCAATGACTTTCTTCACAGAATTGGAAAAAACTACTTTAAAGTTCATATGGAACCAAAAAAGAGCCCGCATCGCCAAGTCAATCCTAAGCCAAAAGAACAAAGCTGGAGGCATCACGCTACCTGACTTCAAACTATACTACAAGGCTACAGTAACCAAAACAGCATGGTACTGGTACCACAACAGAGACATAGATCAATGGAACAGAACAGAGCCCTCAGAAATGATGCCGCATATCTACAACTATCTGATCTTTGACAAACTTGACAAAAACAAGAAATGGGGAAAGGATTCCCTATTTAATAAATGGTGCTGGGAAAACTGGCTAGCCATATGTAGAAAGCTGAAACTGGATCCCTTCCTTACACCTTATACAAAAATTAATTCAAGATGGATTAAACACTTAAATGTTAGACCTAAAACCATTAAAATCCTACAAGAAAACCTAGGCAATACCATTCAGGACATAGGCATGGGCAAATGGGATCTAATTAAACTAAAGAGCTTCTGCACAGCAAAAGAAACTACCATCAGAGTGAACAGGCAACCTACAGAATGGGAGAAAATTTTTGCAACCTACTCGTCTGACAAAGGGCCAATATCCAGAATCTACAATGAACTCAAACAAATTTACAAGAAAAAAACAAACAACCCCATCAAAAAGTGGGCAAAGGACATGAACAGACATTTCTCAAAAGAAGACATTTATGCAGCTGAAAAACACATGAAAAAATGCTCATCATCACTGGCCATCAGAGAAATGCAAATCAAAACCACAGTGAGATATCATCTCACACCAGTTAGAATGGCCATCATTAAAAAGTCAGGAAACAACAGGTGCTGGAGAGGATGTGGAGAAATAGGAACACTTTTACACTGTTGGTGGGACTGTAAACTAGTTCAACCATTGTGGAAGTCAGTGTGGCGATTCCTCAGGGATCTAGAACTAGAAATACCATTTGACCCAGCCATCCCATTACTGGGTATATACCCAAAGGACTATAAATCATGCTGCTATAAAGACACATGCTCACGTATGTTTATTGCGGCACTATTCACAATAGCAAAAAGTTGGAACCAACTCAAATATCCAACAATGATAGACTGGATTAAGCAAATGTGGCACATATACACCATGGAATACTATGCAGCCATAAAAAATGATGAGTTCATGTCCTTTGTAGGGACATGGATGAAACTGGAAAACATCATTCTCAGTAAACTATCGCAAGGACAAAAAAACAAATACCGCATGTTCTCACTCATAGGTGGGAATTGAACAATGAGAACTCATGGACACAGGAAGGGGAACATCACACTCCGGGGACTGTTGTGGGGTTGGGGGAGTGGGGAGGGACAGCATTAGGAGATATACCTAATGCTAAATGACGAGTTAATGGGTGCAGCAAAACAACATGGCACATGGATACATATGTAACAAACCTGCACATTGTGCACATGTACCCTAAAACCTAAAGTATAATAATAATAAAAAAATAAAAAATAAAAAACCACTCAACTACATGGAAACTGAACAACCTGCTCCTGAATGACTACGGGGTACATAATGAAATGAAGGCAGAAATAAAGATGTTCTTTGAAACCAATGAGAACAAAGACACAACATACCAGAATCTCTCAGACACATTCAAAGCAGTGTGTAGAGGGAAATTTATAGCACTAAATGTCCACAAGAGAAAGCAGGAAAGATCTAAAATTGACACCCTAACATCACAATTAAAAGAACTAGAGAAGCAAGAGCAAATACATTCAAAAGCTAGCAGATGGCAAGAAATAACTAAGATCAGAGCAGAACTGAAGGAGATAGAGACACAAAAAAACCTTCAAAAAATCAATGAATTGAGGAGCTGGTTTTCTGAAAAGATCAACAAAATTAATAGACCACTAGCAAGACTAATAAAGAAGAAAAGAGAGAAGAATCAAATAGATGCAATAAAAAATGATAAAGGGGATATCACCACTGATCCCACAGAAATACAAACTACCATCAGAGAATACTATAAATACCTCTATGCAAATAAACTAGAAAATCCAGAAGAAACGGATAAATTCCTGGACACATACACCCTCCCAAGACTAAACCATGAAGAAGTTGAATCCCTGAATAGACCAAAAACAGGCTGTGAAACTGAGGCAACAATTAATAGCTTACCAACCAAAAAAAGTCCAAGACCAGATGGATTCACAGCCAAATTCTATCAGAGGTACAATGAGGAGATGGTACCATTCCTTTGAAACTATTCCAATCAATAGAAAAAGAGGGAGTCCTCCCTAACTCATTTTATGAGGCCTGCATCATCCTGATACCAAAGCCTGGCAGAGACACAACAAAAAAAGAGAATTTTAGACCAATATCCCTGATGAACATTGATGCAAAAATCCTCAATAAAATACTGGCAAACCGAATCCAGCAGCGCATCAAAAAGCTTATCCACCATGATCAAGTGGGCTTCATCCCTGGAATGCAAGGCTGGTTCAACATACACAAATCAATAAATGTAATCCAGCATATAAACAGAATCAATGATAAAAACCACATGATTATCTCAATAGATGCAGAAAAGGCCTTTGACAAAATTCAACAACCCACTCCTATTCAACATAGTGTTGGAAGTTCTGGCCAGGGCAACCAGGCAGGAGAAGGAAATAAAGGATATTCAATTAGGAAAAGAGGAAGTCAGATTGTCCCTGTTTGCAGATAACATGATTGTATATCTAGAAAACCCCATCGTCTCAGCCCAAAATCTGCTTAAGCTGATAAGCAACTTCAGCAAAGTCTCAGGATACAAAATCAATGTGCAAAAATCACAAGCATTCTTATACACTAATAACAGACAAACAGAGAGCCAAATCATGAGTGAACTCTCATTCACAATTGCTTCAAAGAGAATAAAATTCCTAGGAATCCAACTTACAAGGGATGTGAAGGACCTCTTCAAGGAGAACTACAAGCCACTGCTCAATGAAATAAAAGAGGACACAAACAAATGGAAGAACATTCCATGCTCATGGATAGGAAGAATCAATATCGTGAAAATGGCCATACTGCCCAAGGTAATTTATAGATTCAATGCCATCCCCATCAAGCTACCAATGACTTTCTTCACATAACTGGAAAAAACTACTTTAAAGTTCATCTGGAACCAAAAAAGAGCCCGCATTGCCAAGTCAATCCTAAGTCAAAAGAACAAAGCTGGAGGCATCACACTACCTGACTTCAAACTATACTACAAGGCTACAGTAACCAAAACAGCATGGTACTGGTACCAAAACAGAGACACAGACCAATGGAACAGAACAGAGCCCTCAGAAATAATGCCATATATCTACAGCTATCTGATCTTTGACAAACCTGACAAAAACAAGAAATGGGGAAAGAATTCCTTATTTAATAAATGGTGCTGGGAAAACTGGCTAGCCATATGTAGAAAGGTGAAACAATCCCTTCCTTAAACTTTATACAAAAATTAATTCAAGATGGATTAAAGACTTACATGTTAGACCTAAAACCATAAAAACCCTAGAAGAAAACCTAGGCAATACCATTCAGGACATAGGTATGGGCAAGGACTTCATGGCTAAAACACCAAAAGCAATGGCAACAAAAGCCTAAATTGACAAATGGGATCTAATTAAACTAAAGAGCTTTTGCACAGTAAAAGAAACTACCATCAGAGTGAACAGGCAACCTACAGAATGGGAGAAAATTTTTGCAATCTACTCATCTGACAAAGGGCTAATATCTAGAATCTACGATGAACTTAAACAAATTTACAAGAAGAAAACAACCTCATCAACAAGTGGGTGAAGGATATGAACAGACACTTCTCAAAAGAAGACATTTATGCAGCCAAAAGACACATGAAAAAATGCTCATCATCACTGGCCATCAGAGAAATGCAAATCAAAACCACAATGAGATAGCATCTCACACCAGTTAGAATGGCCATCATTAAAAAGTCAGGAAACAACAGGTGCTGGAGAGGATGTGGAGAAATAGGAACACTTTTACACTGTTGGTGGGACTGTAAACTAGTTCAACAATTGTGGAAGTCAGTGTGGCGATTCCTCAGGGATCTAGAACTAGAAATACCATTTGACCCAGCCATCCCATTGCTGGGTATATATCCAAAGGATTATAAATCATGCTGCTATAAAGACACATGCACACCTATGTTTATTGTGGCACTACTCACAATAGCAAAGACTTGGAACCAACCCAAATGTCCAACAATGATAGACTGGATTAAGAAAATGTGGCACATATACACCATGGAATACTATGCAGCCATAACAAATGATGAGCTCATGTCCTTTGTAGGGACATGGATGAAGCTGGAAACCATCATTCTGAGCAAACTACTGCAAGGACAAAAAACCAAATACCGCATGTTCTCACTCATAGGTGGGAATTGAACAATGAGAACACATGGACACAGGAAGGGGAACATCACACACTGGGGCCTGTTGTGGTGTGGGAGGGATAGCATTAGGAGATATACCTAATGTTAAATGACGAGTTAATGGGTGCAGCACACCAACATGGCACATGTATACATATGTAACAAACTTGTACATTGTGCACATGTACCCTAATACTTAAAGTATAATAAAAAAATGCAAAATGCTCATTCTGTTTGAAGACCCAAAGGAACACCAATATGGCTGGAATAGAGATAGTAAGGATAGAGGGCCATGGTGAGAAAATACAGGGGAGCCTGGTTTCACCTGAGAGGATAAGGTAAGCCAAGAACCATGGGTACCTACTGAAGGGTTTTAAGCAGAGAAGTGAATGCACGTATATTACTGCTTACATTATGCTCCATGGGGATGGATTGGAAGGGCAAGAGGGAAAACAACGGAACTAAGGAGGAGAATAGTACAGTCGTGTAGGTGAGAAATAATGGACTAGGGTAAGGTGACAATGGAGGGACGTGGATGAATTTGGAATATGTTATAGAGGATCAGCTGAGGCTGCTGAGTTGATTTGGGAGAGTGAAAGGAAAGAAGAAATCAAGGATGACTTCAGGTCTAGGCTCAGAACAGCTGAGGGAGTTGATAATTTCGGGGCTAAATCTCTGGTGGAAAATTGAGAGTGTGGAACTGGGCATGTTAATTTTGAGGTGTCTGTATGTCACCTGTGTTGAAATGTCAAATGGGCAGTTGGATGTACAAGCCTGGAGCTCAGGAGAGAGGCAAGGCTGGAGTATCAACCCAAGTTATCAGCACAGAGATGGCTTTTACATCTGTGTGAACAGATGAGGTCACCAAAGGAGAAATGGGAGATAAAGAAGAGAAGTGGGGCCTGGGAACAAGCCTGAAAATACTCCAGGACTTAGAAAGTAGGTGGGAGAACAATGGGTGCCATTGAAGGGTTTTAAGCAGAGTTCTAGTTCTAGTAAAGGAGATTGAGAAGGTGTGACCAATGAGGTGAAGGAAACGCAGAAGCCCATGAAAGCTAAGACAGGTGAATGTTGCAAGGAGAGAGTGATCAATTGCACCTGATACTGCTCATGTCAAGTGAGGTGAAGCATTCCTTGGATTTGGCAACTCGGAATTTACTTGTGATTTTAACAAAAACAGTTTCCATGGCTGGGATGGGAGCAGAAGTCAGGTTGAGGTGTAAAGGGGAGGTGACCCTTCTAATAGGTTCTGCCTCCCATCATTTTGCCTCTTCAGATTCTCCTTCACATTGCTGCCACAGTTATTTTCCCAAATGATACTCTCTCCTCAAGAACCTCCAGTGGTGTCCCATTTAGAGAAAAGCAAGTGTTGGGCAGGGCCCTTAAATCGGGTGGCTTCTGAGAAGGTGGCATTTGAATAAAGAACAAGAGGAGGAAAGGAAGTTAGTCATGTGGATATCCAGGAAAGAGCTTTTCAGGAAGAGAGAATATCAAAGACCCCAAGGTAGGAACATCCTGGCCTGTTAAGGGAACAGCAAGGAGGCAAGTGCCTCTGGGGTGGAGTGATGGAGGGAAGAAATAGAAAGAGACGAGGTTAGAGGAAGGAACCATCAGCGAGGAGCAGGTGGAACAATCCCCAGGGCCAACACAGGGCTGGGAACAGTTCATGGTCCCACTAGGCAGAGTAGAAAATCCTTCTCATACAGAGGGTGTGGTGTCGAATACTCAGAGGGTATTACCTCAGTAGTGGGGGAAAATTAGTTCCACACTAAAGACTGCTTTAGTTCTGCCCAAAAAAGCTTAAAAAGCAAGGCTCAAAAGGATCAAACTGTTTCCAGGCAACTTAACTGCATCCCAGGGCAAAGCTCAAGAATATCTAAAGGAATATAAAAATATTCAGCACCCAACAAGGTAAACGCCAAAATGGCTGACATCCAAGCCAAACTCACCAGGCTTGCAAACAAGGAAATATGACCATAAATGAGGAGAAAAATCAACGAAGAGAAACAGACCCAGACATGACACAAACGACAGAATTCGTAGACAAACTCGTGAAAATAGTTATTATAATACACTGGGTATACCTTCCTCCAAAGCCCATTTCTTGAACTTGTAGGACACCACAGTCTGTTTGCCTCTCCATGATGCTGAAGCCCTGCCTCGGCTCTAAGATAGAATTCATTTACAATGCCTTTATAATGACTAATATTTTCTCAAACATGTCTATTCTGGATCCAAGTCAAATTCTCAGTGATGGAAGAATCACACATCACCTTGTGGATTTGAACAACTCCTCTTCAGTTGTCTCCCACAGACTGCCACAATTTGTCCCAGAATAGAGTCCCTGAGGAAGTTACCATGTGTGAGGTACACTCAGAGTTTAAGGAGGAGCTTGGTGACAGAGTTCCAAAGGAGGCACTTTTATACTTTTCAGAGCTCAAAGGGAAGAACTTGGTGTTTTATAACTGAAAGATCATTTGTGGTTTGAACTTCACTAGAAATGAAAGTCATTTAACACTGAAGATCACATAGTATATTGCTGATCTATTTGTTCAAATCAGACTTTAAAAAGACCCACTGGCTTTATTTTACAGATAATTTCAAAAATTCTTTTTAATTTATTGAATCCAGTAAACTCAGCTTTAGGTCTTCCATTTCTTATTGGTTTTGGGGAAATTATCATTGATTCCATTATACTGACAGCTTGTTATTTTACTGGTGTATTTGTAATATACCAAGTCCACAGGAAAGGATGAAAAAGCTTACCTCTTTGGTTTTTCTCAGCTCTTCTAATTGCAAGGTGTCACTTTGATGTTGCTTCAAGAGCTCCTAAAAACAATTTTATTAGGAAAAGGTTAGCACTGTGGTTCTGGCACATCTTCTAGGGAGTTAAGAAAGCCAGACTAGGATTCAGGAATATAATATTCACCAAAGCTTAGACACTGCTATAATGAAGCACACATTATAAACTAGTGACATGAGATGTTGAAGTTAATGAAAATCTTACTTATGTTCAACCTTATCTCACTGACAAATATTAAAAGAAATTATATTTTCATCAAAAGCTTTTCTTAAATCAGTGTATAGATTCAATACTCTTAAGAATTAATCTCACCACAGATTGATCTTTATATTCAATGAAATCCCAGTCAAAATATCAGCAAGCTTCCTTGATAAGCTAATTCTAAATTGACAAGCTAGTTCTAACATTTATGTAAAAATACAAAGAATGTGGAAAGGCAAAATAATCTTGAAAAACAATAGCAAAGCTAGATAATCTTTGCTACCCGATTTCAAACTTCAGTAGTCAAGACAATGTGTTGTTGACCTAAGTATAGAAAAATAGTCAAATTAAACAGAATGGAGAGTCCTATACCCCCAAATACAGCAAAGACACTATAATAGTCTGATCTCACATTTCTATGAAGAACTACCTGAGAGACTGGGTAATTTATAAAGAAAAGAGGTTTAGGGGGGAGGTTCCAAGATGGCCAAATAGGAACAGCTCCAGTCTACAGCTCCCAGCATGAGTGACGCAGAAGATGGGTGATCTCTGCATTTCCAACTGAGGTACCAGGTTCATCTCACTGGGGCTTGTCAGACAGTGGGTGCAGGACAGTGGGTACAGCCCACGGACTGGGAGCCGAACCAGGGCGGGGCACTGCCTCACCTGGGAAGCGCAAGGGGTCAGGGAATTCCCTTTCCTAGCCAAGGGAAGCCGTGACAGATGGCACCTGGAAAATTGGGTCAACCCAGAATTTCATTTCCAGCCCAACTAAACTTCATAATTGAAGGAGAAATAAAATCCTTTACAGAGAAGCAAATGCTGAGAGATTTGGTCACCACCAGGCCTGTCTTACAAGAGGTCCTGAAGGAAGCACTAAACATGGGAAGGAACAACTGGTACCAGCCATTGCAAAAACATGCCAAATTGTAAAGTCCATCAATGCTAAGAAGAAACTGCATCAACTAACGAGCAAATAACCAGCTAACATGATAATGAGAGGATCAAATTCACACATAACAATATTAACCTTAAATGTAAATGGGCTAAATGCTCCAATTAAAAGACACAGCCTGGCAAATTGGATAGAGTCAAGACCCATCAGTGTGCTGTATGCAGGAGACCCATCTCACGTGCAGAGACACACATAGGCTCAAAATAAAAGGATGGAGGAAGAACTACCAAACAAATGGAAAACAAAAAAAGGCAGGGGTTGCAATCCTAGTTTCTGATAAAACAGATTTTCAATCAACAAAGATCAAAAGAGACAAAGAAGGCCATTACATAATGGTAAAGGGATCAATTCAACAAGAAGAGCTAACTATCCTAAATATATATGCACCCAATACAGGAGCACCCAGATTCATAAAGCAAGTCCTTAGAGACCTACAAAGAGACTTAGACTCCCACACAATAATAATGGGAGACTTTAACACCCCACTGTCAACATTAGACAGTTCCACGAGACAGAAAGTTAACAAAGATATCCAGGAATTCAACTCAGCTCGGCACCAAGTGGACCTAATAGACATCTACAGAACTCTCCACCCCAAATAAACAGAATATACATTCTTCTCAGCACCACATCGCACGTATTCCAAAATTGACTGCATAGTTGGAAGTAAAGCACTTCTCAGCAAATATAAAAGAACAGAAATCCCAACAAACTGTCTCTCAGACCACAGTGCAATCAAACTAGAACTCAGGATTAAGAAACTCACTCAAAACCACTCAACTACATGGAAACTGAACAACCTGCTCCTGAATGACTACTGGGTACATAACGAAATGAAGGCAGAAATAAAGATGTTCTTCGAAACCAATGAGAACAAAGACACAACATATCAGAATCTCTGGGACACATTTAAAGCAGTGTGTAGAGGGAAATTTATAGCACTAAATGCCCACAAGAGAAAGCAGGAAAGATCTAAAATTGACACCCTAACATCACAATTAAAAGAACTAGAGAAGCAAGAGCAAACACATTTAAAAGCTAGCAGAAGGCAAGAAATAACAAAGATCAGAGCAAAACTGAAGGAGATAGAGACACAAAAAAACCTTCAAAAAAATCAATGAATCCAGGAGCTGGTTTTTTGAAAAGATCAACAAAATTGATAGACCGCTAGCAAGACTAATAAAGAAGAGAGAAGAATCAAATAGATGCAATAAAAAATGATAAAGGGGATATCACCACTGATCCCACAGAGATACAAACTACCATCAGAGAATACTATAAACACCACTATGCAAATAAACTAGAAAATCTAGAAGAAATGGATAAATTCCTGGACACATACACCCTCCCAAGACTAAACCAGGAAGAAGTTGAATCCCTGAATAGACCAATAACAGGCTCTGAAATTGAGGTAATAATTAAGAGCCTACCAACCAGAAAAAGTCCAGGACAAGATGGATTCACAGGTGAATTCTACCAGAGGTACAAGGAGGAGCTGGTACCATTCCTTCTGAAACTATTCCAATCAATAGAAAAAGAAGGAATCCTCCCTAACTCATTTTATGAGGCCAGCATCGTCCTGATACCAAGGCCTGGCAGAGACACAACAAAAAAAGAGAATTTTAGACCAATATCCGTGATGAACATCAATGCAAAAATCCTCAATAAAATACTGGCAAACCGAATCCAGCAGCACATCAAAAAGCTTATCCACCATGATCAAGTGGGCTTCATCCCTGGGATGCAAGGCTGGTTCAACATACACAAATCAATAAACGTAATCCATCATATAAACAGAACCAATGACAACAACCACATGATTATCTCAATAGATGCAGAAAAGGCCTTCAACAAAATTCAACAACCCTTCATGCTAAAAACTCTCAATAAATTAGGTATTGATGGGACGTATCTCAAAATAATAAGAGCTATCTATGACAAACCCACAGCCAGTATCATACTGAATGGGCAAAAACTGGAAGCATTCCCTTTGAAAACTGGCACAAGACAGGGATGCCCTCTCTCACCACTCCTATTCAACATAGTGTTGGAAGTTCTGTCCAGGGCAATCAGGCAGGAGAAGGAAATAAAGGAAATAAACCCCATCATCTTGCCCAAAATCTCCTTAAGCTGATAAGCAACTTCAGCATCAGGATACAAAATGAATGTGCAAAAATCACAAGCATTCCTATACACCAGTAACAGACAGAGAGCCAAATCATGAGTGAACTCCCATTCACAGTTGCTTCAAAGAGAATAAAATACCTAGGAATCCAATTTACAAGGGATGTGAAGGACCTCTTCAAGGAGAATTACAAACCACTGCTCAATGAAATAAAAGAGGACACAAACAAATGGAAGAACATTCCATGCTCATGGGTTGGAAGAATCAATATTGTGAAAATGGCCATACTGCCCAAGGTAATTTATAGATTCAATGCCATCCCCATCAAGCTACCAATGACTTTCTTCACAGAATTGGAAAAAACTACTTTAAAGTTCATATGGAAACAAAAAAGAGCCTGTATTGCGAAGACAATCCTAAGCCAAAAGAACAAAGCTGGAGGCATCACGCTACCTGACTTCAAACTATACTACAAGGCTACAGTAACCAAAACAGCATGGTACTGGCACCAAAACAGAGATATAGACCAATGGAACAGAACAGAGCCCTCAAAAATAATACCACACATCTACAACCATCTGATCTTTGACATCCTGACAAAAATAAGAAATGGGGAAAGGACTCCCTATTTAATAAATGGTGCTGGGAAAACTGGCTAGCCATATGTAGAAAGCTGAAACAATCCCTTCCTTACACCTTATACAAAAATTAATTCAAGATGGATTAAAGACTTAAATATTAGATCTAAAACCATAAAAACCCTACAAGAAAACCTAGGCAATACCATTCAGGACATAGGTATGGGCAAGGACTTCATGTCTAAAACACCAAAAGCAATGGCAACAAAAGCCTAAATTGACAAATGGGATCTAAATAAACTAAAGAGCTTCTGCACAGCAAAAGAAACTACCATCAGAGTGAACAGGCAACCTACAGAATGGGAGAAAATTTTTGCAATCTACTCATCTGACAAAGGGCTAATATCCACAATCTACGAATAACTTAAACAAATTTACAAGAAAAAAATCGAACAACCGCATCAACAAATGGGTGAAGGATATGAACAGACACTTCTCAAAAGAAGACATTTATGCAGCCAACAGACACATGAAAAAATGCTCATCATCACTGGCCATCAGAGAAATGCAAATCAAAACCACAATGAGATACCATCTCATACCAGTTAGAATGGCCATCATTAAAAAGTCAGGAAACAACAGGTACTAGAGAGGATGTGGAGAAATAGGAACACTTTTACACTGTTGGTGGGACTGTAAACTAGTTCAACCATTGTGGAAGACAGTGTGGCAATTCCTCAGGGATCTAGAACTAGAAATACCATTTGACCCAGCCATCCCATTACTGGGTATATATCCAAAGGATTATAAATCATGCTGCTATAAAGACACATGCACATGTATGTTTATTGCGGCACTATTCACAATAGCAAAGACTTGGAACCAACCCAAATGTCCAACAATGATAGACTGGATTAAGAAAATGTGGCACATATACACCGTGGAATACTATGCAGCCATAAAAATGGATGAGTTCATGTCCTTTGTAGGGACATGGGTGAAGCTGGAAACCATTCTCAGCAAACTATTGCAGGGACAAAAAAACAGACACTGCATGTTCTCCTTCATAGGTAGGAATTGAACAGTGAGAACACTTGGACACAGGATGGGGAACACCACACACCGGGGCCTGTCATGGGGTGGGGGGAGGGGGGAAGGATAGCATTAGAAGATATACCTAATGTAAATGACGAGTTAATGGGTGCAGCACACCAACATGGCACATGTATACATATGTAACACACCTGCACGTTGTGCACATGTACCCTAGAACTTAAAGTATAATATATAAAAAAAATAAAAAAAATAAATAAAAGAGGTTTAATTGGCTCACATTTCTGCAAGCATGGTTGGGGAGGCCTCAGGAAACTTACAATCATGGCAGAGGTAAAGAGGAAGGAGGCCTGTCTTACATAGCTGGAACAAAAGGAAGAGAGAGAAGGGGGAGGTGCTACAACCTGATCTTTTGAGAACTCACTATCGCGAGAACAGAAAGGGGGAGAATCTGTCCCCATCATCCAATCACTCCCACCAGACCCCTTCTCCAACGTTGGAGATTACAATTGGATATGAGATTTGGGCAGGGACACAAATCTAAACTGTATCAGACACTAAGGCAACTCAATGGGCAAAGGAAAGTATTTTTAAAGAATGATGCCAGGATAACTGAATATCCATAAGACAAAAATGACCCATGACTCTTACACTTCACTTCATACACGAAAATTATTCAAAATGGATCATAGAATCATAAAAGCTAAAATTTTAAAGCTTCTAAAAAATAGAATATCTTCACGACCTTGGAATAGGCAACGATTTTATAGAGAGGACACAAAAATCTGTAACCATAAAAGAAAAAAAAAGATCACTGCCTTTCATCGAAATTTAAAGCTTCTGTATATCAAAATATATCGTTAACAAAATGAAGAGGCAAACCACAGGCTGACAGACAATATTTACAACATGTATATCTGACAAAAAACTTGTATCCACAATATAAAAAGTACTCCTACATATCAAAAATAAAAATACAAGCACCTCCTACTTTTTCAAATGGGAAAAGACTTGAACAGGCACTTTATGGAAGAAGATATATGAATGGACCAATAAGCATATGAGAAAATCCCCAACATAATTAGTCATCAGGGAAACTAAAACCATAATGAAGTACCACTTCATGCCCACTGGAATGGCCAAAATTAAAAGACTAGCAAAACTAATTTTTGTGGAGGATATAGAGCAACTAGAATTTCAATATATCTAAGATGCAAGAATAAAATGGTACAACTACATTGGAAAATAGTTTTGGCAAGAGTTCCTATAAAGTTAAACCTGTACCTGACCTGGCGCCCAGTAATACCACTACAGCTATAACAGCTACAGTGAAGAATGAAAAGGATATTCAGAGATGGGATTTTGGCAAAATAAGGAATTTCAATTTCTGCATGTTTAGCATTCTGTTATTTCCAGTTAATTAAAATTTTTGTTCTAAGAACCCTTTGATAAGACTGTCTAGACTGTGGGAAGATTGTCCAGCTAAAGGACAGCAAGACTGTCAGTCTATTTGCATACGTTTCCAGAAAGCTGGGAGAGGAGGATTATGCCCAGAAAGACAAAAAGATCACCTAATTATGGAGGCACACCTGGGGACTTGGGCGTACCACCTGGACTACACATTCAATCACCAAGGTGCTTTGGGCTGAGTTACCTCCTTCTCTCGAATGAAGTTCTCAAAGACAGCACTGCAGGATTCATTTATTTTCTTCTCTTCTTCTCCTGACTCCAATTCGAATTTTTTGGTCATCTTTTTTTCTGTGGAAGTGACAGGAAAGCACATATATGTGTAAAGATGGGAAAAGCAGGTGCAACGAGAAACCCAGAATATCTAAAGATAAAAGCAATTCCAGACTGTGTCAGACTCAAGGTCATTGCAGCCTGGTGTTCAGCCTCTGACACTCACCTGAAGGTGCTTGAGGGTGAGGTGAGCACGGTGGTTGTCCTCAATCACATTAGTCATATGGGATTTACCACCAACATCTCTGGTTCTTTTGTATGTAGTTTATTTTTAATCTGTTGCTTTTTATTTTGTCCATTCCCTCTGCTGACGTAACCACTATGCTATCATGGATATCTTTATCTTAAAATAAAGCTCTTAGCTAACGTTACTTTGCCAGCAATAAAATTCATCCTGTACTTAGTGCTGGGGTAGAAGTAGGCTTCAGCTATTTTCCTGGGCAAGGAAACCTGCCAGTAGAGCCCCAGTATCAAACAAGAGGAAGGAGGGGTGAAAGGAAACACAGATTTCTTCAGTATTGCAATTCTGGGGATGGACAGGGAGTCTCTGGTCTGACAGGGTAAGCCTCTGACTGAGCTGGATGGTGAGCAGCTAAATTCTGGTCTTCCAAAACTGGTGGTTACGTCTTTACTTAGACTTTGGCAACATGGGATGACAGTCGTATGAGTAGCTAGAATCTGGGATATGACTTGGGTTCTATTGCACTAGAATTCTAGGTAAAGCCCCAGACAGGAGCAGCTCCCCCTCCCATTCCCCAGCCTTAACTCCAGGGTCTTCATATTACCTTCTGGCAGTCCAGAGTGCCCACCAGAATGTGAATTAATTTTCCTACGGGGTGTCTGCATTTAAATGAGTAATTTGTTAAAATCAACTAAATCTGAAATGAATGTGGTTGGCGTGGAATGTGGAATAGATCTATAGAGGTCCCACTCCGACCTCAACTAGTCTTCTAGGCCTGGAGTAGTCTCTACAAATTCTCTTCTTTTTTCCTTTTATGAACACGTTCAGTGGGGGTGGGAGGTGCACCTATAGAGTACTTTGTATGATGCAAGCTCTGTGTTAATTGTTGGAAATATTAAAAATATTTACCAAGTGTGACTTCCTTCTAGAAGACGTGGGAATATAGAAGCTCTTAGTATAATGGATTGTGTTGTTCCTATCTGCCCCCTGCCCACATGCAAGTGAACATTTCACATTCTAACTAAAGAACTCTTGAAACTTTATGTTCATCTATTTCTAGATAATAAGTCTGCACTCCCTACAGGGATTCTAGCATTTGTTCCAGCCATCATGGGCAAACTTGGACCAAATGAGTTTCAGAAGGTACAGGCTTAGACTCTCTTAGATCAGATGCCTGAACTTCAAAAAACACCCTACCCTTGTTCTCATTTTGCTTTCATGAAAACTCTGGGCACCTTCCATTCAGGTATCCATGCCAACCACATTGATAGATTCATGTGGCCCATCACCCTTGGTAAGCCCAAGGCTACCTTCCTCAAGTCAAGACCAAACTTCATGGCAGTTTTTTAATGCACTTGTCATCAGAAAAGCTAGAGTTTCTGTACTCACTTTGCTGTAGCAGGGTATTTTCTCGCTCCAACTTCTCATCCTTCCTCCATTTTGCCTTCTGTTTTGACCACTTCTCTTCCATTTCATCATAAATACTGTCCTGGGGAGGTACAAAGGCACCATGAAGAAAAGAGTCCTAAAATGAAGGTGACCTGGAGAGGCTGTAAAACTCAACTCAGGGAGGACTCCTCTTGGCACTGCACAGTGGGCCAGGGCCCAGCACCATGTTCTGTGCATCTTCCCTTACCTGGGGCCCTCACAGAGTAGGTCCTCCATGGGTGACTGGTGAGAAGTAAATTCCAGCCCAGCCCAACAGAGAGCTTATGGAACCCAAAGGTCAAGGGCAAACTATGCACAGTGTTTGCCCCACTAGAACTGAACTTCCTTTGAAGACAGGTAGAGTTCTCCATGTTGAAGAATCATGTCAGCTCCCCCTAAATCACAAATCCCTCTTCAATAGCACAAGAAGAAAGGAGGCTGGGTGCGCTGGCTCACACCTGTAATCCCAGCACTTTGGGAGGTGGAGGCAGGCAGATCACAAGGTCAAGAGGTCGAGACCATCCTGGCCAACATGGTGAAACCCCGTCTCTACTAAAAATACAAAAATTAGCTGGGTGTGGTGGCACACACCTGTAGTCCCAGCTACTTGGGAGGCTGAGGCAGAAGAATCACTTGAACCTAGAAGGCAGAGGTTGAAGTGAGCCGAGATCACACCACTGCACTCCAGCCTGGTGACAGAGTGAGACTCCGTCTAAAAAAAAAAAAAAAGAAGAAGAAAGGAAATGCCTAGTAGTTAATTTGAACACTTAGAAAATAAGGGGATGTTTTTCAGAGAATGTCCACTTTTTCTTAGCAAATCTAACTTTCTTTTGTGGTTGAGGTTAGATAAGCCTAATCTAATACCAATACTGTTGCTTGGTTCAGATTTCATGAACATGGAACCCTAGGAGGGGGAAGGCCCTGGACCTGGATGCCGCTAGCAGGGTCCAAGGACGCTGACTGCCTTATTTTTCAGGTTAGCAGAAGGATTCACACCTGACCTATTCTATTTACCACTCACAGGTCTTAGGCTCTGCTCTATGATATTTTCCCTGAATATACCAAGGAGTATCTTAAAATAATGAGTTTTAGACACAGGCTCAAAACTGAAACTGTAAGTGGTAAATAGAACTTTAGAGGTGGTACTGGTGTTTAACTTTTGATAGAGCAACCAAGTGTCCTTGTCTGCCTGACACTTAGGGGTTTCCTGGGACTCTGGACTCTCAGTGCTAAAACCTGGAAAGTCTCAGGCTAACTAGAACTGGTTGGTCACTATACTTCACAACTAAATAGGATGAAGGCTTGAGGCTTCAGTCCTTTCCCGCCCCACTAGCCATCTCTTAACTCTCTTCATCTACCTAGTAAGAATCATACCGTAACTTTGTTTTCCTGGGCCTTCATCAAATGAGCTGATTAAATGGATGGGTTTTATTCTGAGATGACGGGAGCACTCCATGCTTTGCTTGTGGCAGTGCAGAGTGATACATTTTTTTGGATGGCAATTTGGCCATATATATTAAAGGCCTTAAAAATGTTCATTCCAAAACAAGAACAAACTAACCCCAAAGCTAGGAGAAGAAAAGAAATAACTAAAATCAGAACAGAACTGAATGGAATCAAGATTCAAAAATCCATACAAAGAATCAATGAAACAAAAAGTTGGATCTTTGAAAGGATATGCAAGACCGATAGAGTGCTAGCTACATTAGCAAAGAAAAAAAATGACGATCCAAACAAGCACATTCAGAAAGGACAAAAGTGACATTACAACCAATCCCACAGAAATATAAAAGATCCTCAGAGACCATTATGAACATCCGTATGCATACAAACAAGAAAATCTACAGGAAATGGATAAATTCCTGGAAATACAACCTCCAAAGATTGAATCAAGAAGCAATTGAAACCCCAAATAGACAATATTGAGTTTTGAAATTGATTCAGTAATAAAATAATCTAACACTCAAAAAAAAAAAAATCCTGGGACCAGAAAGATTCACAGCCAAATTCTACCAAAAGTACAAAGAAGAGCTGGTACCAATTCTACTGAAACTATTCCAAAAAAATGAGGAGGAGGGACTCCTCCCTAACTTATTCTATGAAGCTGGCATTATCCTTATACCAAAATCTGGCAAAGACAAAAAAAGAAACTACAGGCCAATATCCCTATGAATATAGACTGAAAAAACGCTCAACAAAATACTTGCAAATTGAATCCAGCTACACATGAAAAAGTTAATTCATGGCCAGGCACGGTGGCTCATACCTGTTATCCTAGCACTATGGGAGGTTGAGACAGGAGAATTGCTTGAGCCCAGGAGTCTGAGCAACATGATATGAGACCCCATGTCTACAGAAAAAATAAAAAATTAGCTGGGTGTAGTGGTCCCAGCTATTTAGGAGGCTGAGGTGTGAGGATCACTCCAGCCCAGGAGGTTAAGTCTTCAATGAGCTGTGATTGTGCCGCTGCACTCCAGCCCAGGTGACAGAATGAGACACTGACTCAAAAAAAAAAAAAGTTAATTCACCATGATCAAGTAGGCTTCATTCTCACAATGCAAGGTTGGTTCAACATACGTGAATCCATAAATGTGATTCACCATATAAACAGAATTAGAAAGAAAACCCATATGATCATCTCAATAGACATGGAAAAAGCCTTTGATAAAATCCAACATCCCTTCATGATAAAAACTCTCAGCAAATTAGGTTATCAAAAGAACATACTTCAAAATAATAAGAGCCATTTATGACAAACCCACAGCCAACATCCTACTGAATGGGCAAAAGCTGGAAGCATTCCCCTTGAGAACTAGCACAAGACAAGGATGCCCACTCTCACCACTCTTATTCAACATAGCACTGGAAGTACTAGCTAGAGCCATTAGGCAAGAGAAAGAAATAAAAGGCATCCAAATAGGAAAAGAAGAAGTCAAATTTTTCTGTTCACTGATAATATAATTCCATATCTAGAAAACTCTAAAGAATCTGCCAAAAGGCTCCTGGAACTGATAAACAAGTTAAGTAAAGTTTCAGGATACAAAATCAATGTACAAAAAATCAGTAGCATTTCTATACACCAATAATGTCCAAGCTGACAGCCAGATCAAGAATGTAATCCCATTCACAATAGACACAAAAAGAATAAAATCCCTAAAAATATAGCTGACCAAGGAGGTAAAACGAGAACTATAAATTGCTGCTGAAAGAGACAACACAAACAAATGAAAAAACATTCCATGCTCATGGATCAGAAGAGTCAATATTAAGGTGGTCACACTACTTAAAGCAATTAAGAGATTAAATGCTATTCCTGTCAAACTACCAACATCATTTTTCACAGAATTAGAAAAAATTATTGTAAAATTCATACGGAACCAAAAAAGAGCCTAAATAGGCAAAGAAATCCTAAGCAAAAAGAACAAAGCTGGAGGCATCTCATTACCTGACTTCAAACTATACTATTAATATAAGGCTACAGAGATGGTGGACGGGAGGCAGGACTAGGTTGCAGCTCCCACTTGGATGGACAGAGCAGCATGTGGAGTCTTGCATCGTGAACCTTTGCTCCAGAACTACTGCAGGAATAATTTAGGAAAGCCAAGAGAATCCACAGACCCTCTGAAGGTAGTGGATTGCTCCTGCAGGACCCGGGAGATGCCCCAAATACTGTGAGTGCCCAAAATGTGGAAGTAGGAAAGGGGGATTGTCCACCTTCAAACACACAACCTCACCGGGGAACCTGAAGGTCTAGATCATGGGAGAAGATTCTGACCTTACCTGGAGCTGAGTCAATTTAGAGAACCAAGTGAAATACAGGGGTAAAGGAAGTAGCAAGAAAAGCCCTGTGGGCTCTCTGGGTTCCCAGGGAAGACATTTCTGACTTGTCTCACAGGGCTACCTGGGGAGGACTGCCAGAGGAACTCAGAAAACGTCACAGGGAGAAGGAAAACTCCAGATGAATTTTGTAACAATTCTAACCGAACAGGAAATCTCCTGGCCAGAACTTGGGGGAAGGCATGAATCTGGTGTGCAGACTCCACAGTCAGGGAAGCACAAAAGCACTACTTGCTTTTGCAGCTGGGAGGCTGGTAGCCTGGGGCAAGTTCTCAGCCCTGTTTGCCCACTGCCTGGAAACAGACTTGGTACTACTGGGTTGGGGGCATGGTGGGAGTGAGCTCGATCTTCTGGGTTTCGTGGGAGCTAGGTGAGGTCTGTGACTGCCAGTTTTCCTCCACTTCCCTGACAACCTGCATGACACAGCAGAGATAGCCATAATCCTCCTGGTAACATAATTCCATTTACCTGGGAACCACACCTCCATCCTCACAGCAGCTGCAGCAAGACTCGCCCAAGAAGAGTCTGAGCTCAGACACGCCTAGCCCTGCCCCGACCTGATGGTCCTTTCCTACCCACCCTGGTAGCTGAGGACAAAGGGCATATACTCTTGGGAGTTCTAGGGCCCCACCCACCGCCTGATCCTCCCCATACTACCACAGCTGACGCTGTCTTGAAAGCATCACTTCCTGGCAGGAGGCCAACCAGCACCAAAACAGTGCATTAAATGACCAAAACTAAGGACCCTCACAGAGTCCATCTCACTCCCCTGCTACCTCTACCAGAGCGGGTGCTGGTATCCACAGCTGAGAGACCCACAGATGGTTTACATCACAGGACTCTGTGCAGACAACCCCCAATACCAGCCTGGAACCTGGTAGGCCTGCTGGATGTCTAGATCCTAAAAAGAGATAACAATCACTACAGCTTGGGCTCTCAGGAAGCCACATCCCTAGGAAAAAGGGGAGAGTACTACATCAAGAGAACACCCCATCGGACAAAAGAATCTGAACAACAGCCTTGAGCCCTAGACCTTCCCTCTGACAGAACCTACCCAAATGAGAAGGAACAAGAAAACTAACTCTGGTAATATGAAAAAACAAGGTTCTTTAACATCCCCCCCAAAATCACACTAGCTTACCAGATATGGATCTAAACCAAGAAGAAACCCCTGATCTACCTGAGAAAGAATTCAGAAGGTCCGTTATTAAGCTCATCAAGGAGGCACCAGAGAAAGGCAAAGCCCAATTTAAGGAAATCAAAAAAATGATACAAGAAATGAGGGGCAAAATCTTCAATGAAATAACATAAATAAAAAACAATCAAAACCTCAGGAAACAACAGACACACTTATAGAAATGCAAAATGCTCTGGAAAGTCTCAGCAATAGAATTGAACAAGCAGAAGAAAGAACTCAGGGCCTGAAGGCAAGGTTTTGAATTAACCCAATCCAACAAAGACAAAGAAAAAAGAATAAGAAAATATGAACAAAGCCTCCAAGAAGTCTGGGATTACGTTAAATGACCAAACGTAAAAATAATTAGTGTTCCTGAGGAAGAAGAGAAATCTGAAAGTTCGGAAACACATTTGGGCAATAATCAAGGGAAACTTCCCCACCCTTGCTAGAGACCTAGATATCCAAATACAAGAAGCTCAAAGAACACCTGAGAAATTTACCACAAAAAGATCATAGCCTACACACATTGTCATCAGGTTATCTAAAGTTAGGATGAAGGAAAGAATCTTAAGAGCTGTGAGGCAAAAGCACCAGGTAACCTGTAAAGGAAAACCTATCAGACTAACAGCAGATTTCTCAGCAGAAACCTTACAAGCAAGAAAGGATTGGGGCCCTATCTTCAGCCTCCTTAAACAAAACAATTATCAGCCAAGAATTTTGTATCCAGCAAAACTAAGCTTCATAAATGAAGGAAAGATACAGTCTTTTTCAGACAAACAAATGCTAAAAGAACTTGCCATTACCAAGGCAGCACTACAAAAACTGCTAAAAGGAGCTCTAAGTCTTGAAACAAATCCTGGAAACACATCAAAACAGAACCTCTTTAAAGCATAAATCTCACAGGACCTATAATACAAAAAAAAGCAAAAACAAAAACAAAAACAAAAAAAACCCAAGGCATACAGGCAACAAATAGCGCAATGAATGGAATGGTACCTCACATCTCAATACTAACATTGAATATAAATGGACTAAATGCTCTACTTAAAAGATACGGAATTGCTGAATGGGTAAGAATTCACCAATCAACTGTCTGCTGCCTTTAGGAGACTCACCTAACACATAAGAACTCATAAACTTAAGGTAAAGAGGTGGAAAAAGACATTCCATGCAAATGGACACCAAAAGCGAGCAGGAGTAGCTATTCTTATATCAGACAAGACAAACTTTAAAGCAACGGCAGTTAAAAAAGACAAAGAGGGACATTATATAATGGCAAAAGGCCTTCTCCAACAGGAAAATATCACAATCCTAAATATATATGCGCCTAACACTGGAACTCCCAAATTTATAAAACAATTACTCCCAGACCTAAAAAATGAGATAGACAGCAACACAATGATAGTGGCAGACTTCATTACTCCACTGACGGCACTAGACAGGTCAAGAAGACAGAAAGTTAACAAAGAAACAATGGATTTAAAATATACCCTGGAACAAATGGACTTAAGAGATATTTACAGAACATTCTATCCAACAACCCCAGAATATACATTTATTCAACAGCACATGGAACTTTCTCCAAGATAGACCATATGATAGGCCACAAAACAAGCCTCAATAAATTTAAAATTGAAATTATATCAAGCATTCTCTCAGACCACAGTGGAATAAAACTGGAAATCAACTCCAAAAGGAATGTTCAAAACCATACAAATACATGGAAATTAAATAACCTGCTCCTGAATGATCATTGGGTCAACAATGAAATCAAGATGGAAATTTAAAAAAATTCTTCAAACTGAATGACAACAGTGACATAAAACCTATCAAAACCTCTGGGATACAGCAAAGGCAGTGCAAAGAGGAAAGCTAAAAGCCCTAAACACTTATATAAAAAAGTCTGAAAGAGCAAAAACAGACAATCTAAGGTCACACCTCAAGGAACTAGAGAAACAAGAACAAACCAAACACAAACCCAGCAGAAGAAAGGAAATAACCAAGATCAGAGCAGAACTGAATGAAATCAAACAAACAAACAAAAAATACAAAAGATAAATGAAACAAAAAGCTGGTTCTTTGAAAAGACAAATAAAATTGATAGATCATTAGCAAGATTCTCCAAGAAGAGAGAAAATCCAAATAAGCTTAATTAGAAATGAAAAGGGAGATATTACAACTGACACCACAGAAATACAAGAGATCATTCAAGGCTACTGTGAACACCTTTACGTACATAAACTAGAAAACCTAGAGGAGATGGATAAATTCCTGGAAAGATACAACCCTCCTAGCTTAAATCAGGAAGAATTAGATACCCTGAACAGACCAATAACAAGCAGTGAGATTGAAATGATAATAAAAAAATTACCAACACAAAAAAGTCCAGGACCAGATGGATTCACAGCAGAACTCTACCAGACATTCAAAGAAGGATTGGTACCAATCCTATTAACACTATTCCACGAGATATAGAGGGAATCCTCCCTAAATCATTGTATGAAGCCAGTATCACCCTAATACTAAAAACAGGAAAAGACATAATCAAAAAAGAAAACTACAGACCAATATCCTTGATGAACACAGATGCAAAAATCCTTAACAAAATACTGGCTAACTGAATCCAACAATATATCAAAAAGATAATCCACCATAATCAAGTGGGTTTCATACCAGGGATATAGGCTTAACATACTCAAGTCAATAAATGTGATACACAAAATAAAAAGAATTAAAAATTAAAATCACATGATCATTTCAATAGATGCAGAAAAAGCATTTAACAAAATCCAGCATGCTTTATGATTAAAACTCTCAGCAAAATTGGCATACAAGGGTCTACCTCAATGTAATAAAAGCCATCTATGACAAACCCACAGCCAAAATCATACTGAATGGGGAAAAGTTGGAAGCATTCCCACTGAGGACTGGAACATGACAAGGATGCCCACTCTCACCACTCCTCTTCAACATAGTACTGGAAGTCCTAGCCAGAGCAATCAGACAAGAGACAGAAATAAAGGCACCCAGATCAGTAAAGAGGAAGTCAAACTGTTGCTGTTTGCTGATGATATAATTGTATACCTACAAAACCCTAAAGATTCCTCCAAAAAGCTCCTAGAACTGATAAAAGAATTCAGTAGAGTTTCCAGATACAAAATTAATGTGCACAAATCAGTAGCTCTGCTATACACTGACAGTGACTAAGGTGAAAATCAAATCAAGAACTCAACCCCTTTTACAATAGCTGCAAAAGAAAAATAAAATTTTTAGGACTATACCTAACCAAGGAGGTGTAAGACCTGTACAAGGAAAACTATAAAACACTGCTAAAGAAATCATAGATGACACAAACAGATGGAAACACATCCCATGCTCATTGATAGGTAGAATCAATATTGTGAAAAAGATCATACTGCCAAAAGCAATCTACAAATTTAACGCAATTCCCATCAAAATACCACTATTGTTTTTCACAGAACTAGAAAAAAAAAATCCTAAAATTCATATGGAACCAAAAAAGAGCCCACATAGCCAAAGCAAGACGAAGCAAAACAAAACAAAGCAAAACAAACAAACAAAAAATCAAAAAACAAAAAACCCAACAAATCTGGAGGCATCACATTACCTGATTTCAAACTATATTATATGGCCATAGTCACCAAAACAGCATGGTACTGGTATAAATATAGGCACATAGACCAATGGAACAGAATAGTGAACTCAGAAATAAACCCAAATACTTACAGCCAACTGATCTTTGACCAAGCAAACACAAATATAAAGTGGGTAAAGGACATCTTATTCAACAAATGGTGCTGGGATAATTGGCTAGCCACATGTAGGAGAATGAAACTGGATCCTCATCTCTCATCTCACACAAAAATCAACTCAAGATGGATCAAGGACTTAAATCTAAGACCTCAAAATATAAAAATTCTAGAAGATAACATCAGAAAAACCCTTCTAGACATTGGCTTAGGCAAGGATTTCATTACCAAGAACACAAAAGCAAATGTCATAAAAACAAAGATAAATGGCTGGAACTTAATTAAACTTAAGAGCTTTTGCATGGCAAAAAGAATAGTCATCAGGGCAAATAGACAACCCACAGAGTGGGAGAAAATCTTCACAATCTATACATCTGACAAAGGACTAATATCCAGAATCTCCAATGAACTAAAACAAATTAGCAAGAAAAAACAAATAACCCATCAAAAAGTGGGCTAAGGACATGAATAGACAGTTCTCAAAAGAAGATATACAAATGGCCAACAAACATGTGAAAAAGTGCTCAACATCACTAATGATCAGGGAAATGCAAATCAAAACCACAGTGAGATACCACCTTACTCCTACAAGAATGGCCATAATCAAAAAAAAAAAAAAAATACATGTTGGCATGGATGTGGTGAACAGAGAACACTTCTACACTGCTGGTGGGAATGTAAACTAGTACAACCGCTATGGAAAACAGCATAGAGATTCTTTAAAGAACTAAAAGTAGAACTACCATTTGATTCAGAAATTCCATATATATATGATAGAATACTACTCAGTCACAAAAAGTAATGAATTAATGGCATCAACACAACTTGGATGAGATTGGAGACTTATTCTAAGTGAAGTAACTCAGGAATGGAAAACCAAACATCATATGTTCTCACTCATAAGGGGAAGCTAAGCTATGAGGATGCAAAGGCATAAGAATAACAGAATGGATTTTGGGGACTCAGGGGGAAAGAGTGGGAAGGGGGTGAGGGATAAAAGACTACAAATTGAGTGCAGTGTATACTGCTCGGGTGATGAGTGCACCAAAATCTCACAAATCACCACTAAAGTACTCACTCGTGTAACCAAACACCTCCTGTTCCCTAATAACCTGTAGAAATAAAAAAAAAAAAATAAGGCTACAGTAACCAAAACAGCTTGGTACTGATACAAAAACAGACACATAGATCAATGGAACAGAATAGCAAACTCAGAAATAAAGCTGCACACCTACATCCATCAGATCTTCAACAAAGTAGACAAAAACAAGTGGTAGGGAAAGAGTTCCCTATTCAATAAATGATGCTGGGATAGCTGGCTAGCCATATGCAGAAAAATAAAACTGGACCCCTACCTTTCACCATATACAAAAATCAACCCAAGATGCCTTAAAGATTTAAACATAAGACCTCAAACTCTAAGAATCCTAGAAGAAAACCTAAGAAATACCATTCTGAACATTGGCCTTGGGAAAGAATTTATGACTAAGTCCTCAAAAGCAACTGCAACAAAAACAAAAATTGACAAGTGGGACCTAATTAAACTAAAGAGCTTCTGCACAGCAAAAAACCCATCAATGAAGTAAACAGGCAACCTACAAAAAAAAAAGAGAAAATATTCACAAACTATGCATCTGACAAATGTCTAATATCCAGTATCTATAAGTAACTTAAACAATTGAACAAGCAAAAAACAACCCCGTTAAAAAGTGGGCAAAAGACATGAGCAGACACTTCTCAAAAGAAGAAGAAATTTGTTTGTGTTTTTCCAAAATGGCAGATTAGAGGCATTGCTAGCATGCTTCTCCCACTTGGAAAAACAAAATAGTTGTAGAGATTCACACTGAACTTTTTTCAAGGAGCAATGCAGAAACTGAACAGGAAAACCAAAGGAATCTACAGACCCTTTGAAGGAAGCAGGAGGCTGCAGGTTACACTGTGAATCTGGCGAAGGGCTGTGAGTTCCCAGAGTGTGAGAGGGGGGACTCACCCTGCATTACTCCTAGAATACACACCCCCACTGTGGATCCCGAAAGTCCAGACCATGGGAGAAGGCCCTAACCCTACCCAGCACAGGAACTGACTTGGGGAGGGATGTGGAATATAAAAGTGGGAGCAGTGGCAGGAAGATTCTTGCACGCACTCCCAGGTTTCAGCATGGACAGAGGGAAGCCATTTCTTACTGTTCCTCACAGGGAACCCTGTGGAGGACAGCCAAAAAGTTCAGGCAGTGGTTGCAGGTTGAAAGAAGCCTCCAACTGGGTTTCATGATATAACCTTTGGTGGGGATGAACTCCCTTGGCCAGAGCCAGGGTGGAGGAGAGTGAAAAGTGGGCTGCAGCCATGAGTGCAGGAACTGCCAGTGCAGGAACTGGGTGCCTGGCTTTGCAGTGGACAGGGAGGGGCTTGGCCTGAAAGCTGTGATTGCTATCTCTGCAGGGAACATATATGACTCAGGACAGTTGCAAGTTCTGAGTGCAGGCTAACTGGAACTTAGCTTGCTGCTGCCAGTGGAACACTGTGGGAGTGCATCTGTCTTGCCAAGTGCATGGGATCTGTGTAGGGCTCACAGCCACCTGCTTCTCCCCACTCTGCACAAACCCTTCTGTGTGACAAAGGCAGCAACACTACCTTTTGGAACATCAACCCAGTGGCCTGAGAACCACTCCCATTCCCTGACTTCCACAGGGGCTGCTGCTTGCCCTGCACAGGGAGACTCAGAGTGCAAACCCACCTGAACCAACCCTCACCTTGCTTTGCCCTGTCACCTGCCCTGGTAGTTTAACACAAAGGACAGAAACTCTTGGGGGCTATATAGCCCCACTCATTGCCTGAGAAACCAGAGTAACCCCTCTGGACAACATAAAGCAAGCAAAAGTCCTATTGCTACTATTGCAGCTGGTTCTTTTTTGCAAGCACCACCTCTTGGCTGGAGGCCAACCAACAGTCCATTACAGCATCTCCTGGTAGAATAATAATTCACCTAGGAAGAAGATGGCTGTGTAATCTAAGCTATCATCACTGCCTGCACCACTCTGGCTAACCAGGAGGTGCTGATTTTGTCCACATGACCAGTTCATTACTACTAAAACCAGTGTTCGAGAAAGCCAACACACTAAGGCTATCAATAACCAAGGACTCTCACGGAGTCTATTACCCTGCCACACCCATTAGAACTGGTGCTGCTACCCACTGTTGGGAGACTTGAAAAGAGGTCACATCACTGGATCCCTTGCAGATATTCCCTAGCACCAGCCTGGAGTGTGGTACCTTCACTGGGCAGCTAGACCCAGAGACCCTGTTGCCTTAGGAGTGGGATTTCCCGATCCTAGAGGAACAGGGAGTGCATCACATCAAGAGAACACCCTGTGGGACAAAATAATGCAGACAGCAGGACTTAAGAACCAGATCTTTCTGCTGGTGGGAAGTTTCTTTCAGCAGAGGCACAGTTGCAGTGCTGGGCTCGGCAGGAAAGTCTTCAGCAATAACCCAACAGACAGACCAGCCCCCCACCCATTGTCTACCACTGCAGGCACAGTTGGAGCTTCTCCCATTGGAGCTCAGTGTGAGTGCAACTACAGACAGCCTTTTTGGAAGACATCAGGGTGACTGCATCCCCATAGGAGGGGCACCCTCTAGGTTTAGGCTTGCATGAGAGACAGTCACAATTTTTCTCTATTTGGAACATCAAAATTCCTGCAGATGAAAAGAGGTGCCTGTCTGGGGATGAAAAGCTGGAGCACTGAAATAGGAGTGTGTCTGAGAGGGATAACTTTCCTGCTAACCTGGCAGGCGAGCTGAGGTGGCTCCAACCCTTACCCCTGGTAAGACCTCAGTGCAACTCACTCCTCCAGCCACTTCTGTCAAGGCTGAGACCTCTGCCCATCACTGGGTATTGCATTTACCCACCTGCTTTAGCCACAGCTGATTCCTACCCAGGGACACCTCCCTCACTGGCCTGAAGCTGGAACCAACAAACTAGTAAATAAAACACTGGAGAAAAGGCCAGGTGCAGTGGCTCATGCCTGTAATCCCAACACTTTGGGAGACTGAGGAGGGTGGATCACTTGAGGTCAGGGGTTTGAGACCAGCCTGGCCAATATGGTGAAACCCTGTCTCTACTAAAAATACAAAAATTAGTTGGGTATGGTGGCAGGTGCCTGTAATTCCAGCTACTTGGGAGGCTAAGGCACAAGAATCACTTGAACCCAGGAGGCAGAGATTGCAGTGAGATCATGCCACTGCACTCCAGCCTGGGTGACAGAGTGAGACTCGGCCTAAAAAAAAAAAGAAAAAAAAAACTGGACAAAAATACATAAATAAAAAAGGGCATGCCATGGGGGAATGAGATAAGCTTTAAGAGACCTCTATCATTACAGCCCCATAGGAGACAGTGATCTTGCTAATATACCAAGCACATTGCTACTCCAACCAGCATCTAAGAAAGCCACATAAAAAAACTCTCTATAACCAAGGAACTATTACAGAATCTTCACCCCTGAAAGCACCAAAAACCAAATTAGGCCATAATATGATAAGCATTAAAGTCACATCCTTAAGTGGAAAAAAGAAATTAAAAAACAAACACAAAAAGAAACACAGTCAAATCAAACATAAATTCAAGGATAATTAGAAGAAATAATCTACCCAAATGAGGAGGAACCAGAAAAGTAACTCTGGTAATATGAAAAAACAGGGTTCTATAACACCCCCAAAAGATAACACTAGCTCTCCAGCAATGGATCCAAAGCAGGACGAACTCTTTAAAATACCGGATAAAGAATTCAGAAGGTCAATTATTAAGCTACTCAAGGAGATTTCAGAGAAAGATGAAAACAATTATAAATTTAAAAAGCATTTCAGGATATGAATGAAAAATTTTCTAGAGAGATAGATATTATCAAGAAAAAACAATAAGAATTTCTAGAAATGAAAGACACACTTAGGGAATTACAAAATGCAGTGGAAAGCTTCAACAATAGACTAGAACAAGTAGAAGAAAGAATTTCAGAGCTTGAAGACAAGGTTTTTAAACTAACCCAATCAGACAAAAATAAAGAAAAAAGGATCAAAAGAAATGAACAAAGTCTTCAAGAAATATGGGATTATGTTAAACAGCCAAATCTAAGAATAACTGGTGTTCCAGAGAGAGAAGAGAAAATAACAAGTCTGGAAAACTTATTTGAGGGAATAATTGAGGAAAACCTTTCTGGCGTGGCTAGAGATCTAGATATCCAAATCCAAGAAGCTCAAAGAACTCCTGGGAACTTAATTGCAAAAAGATCTTCACCAAGGCATATAGTCATCAGGCTATCTAAACTCCATGTGAAGGAAATAATTCTAAGAGCAGAAAGACAAAAGCATCAGGTAAGCTACAAAGGAAAACCTATCGGAATAACAGCAGACTTCTCAGCAGAAACCTTACAAGCCAGAAGGTATTGGGGTCTTATCTTCAATCTCTTTAAACAGAAAAAACTGTCAGCCAAGAATTCTGTATCCTGTAAAACCAGGTTTTGTAATTGAAGGAGAAATAAAAGTCATTTTCAGATAAACAAATGCTGAGGGAATTTGTCACTAGCAAACCAACACTACGAGAAATGCTACCAGCCTGTCCACATGGCAAAACCCTGTCTCTACTAAAAAATACAAAAATTAGCCAGGTGTGATTGTGCATGCTTGTAATCTCAGCTACTCAGGAGGTTGAGGCATGAGAATCTCTTGAACCCAGGAGACAGAGGTTGCAGTGAGCCAAGATTGCACCATTGCACTCCAGCTTGGGTGACAGAGCCAGACTCTATCAAAAAAAAAAAAAAGAAAAGAAGGAAGGAAGGAAGGAAGGAAAGAAAAGAAAGAAAGGTGGGCTAAAAGGAGTTTTAAACATTGAAACAAAAGCCAAATATGCACCAAAATAGAATCTCTTGAAAGCTTAAAACTCAAGAAGTCTATAAAACAATAACAGAATGAAAAAAGAAAAACTATATACATAACAATTAACATGATGAAGAGAACAGTACTTCACATCTCAATATTCATGTTGAATGTAAATGGCCTAAATGCGCCACTTAAAAAATACAGAATGGCAGAATGGATAACAAAAATCACAATCCAAACATCTGCTGTCTTCAAGAGACTCACCTAACATGAAAGGATTCAAATAAACTCAAGGTAAAAGGGTGGAAAAAGATATTCCATGCAAATGGACACCAAAAGCAAGCAGGAGTAGCTATTCTTATATCAGACAAAACAAACTTCAAAAAGCAACAACAGTAAAATAAGACAAAGATGGTCAATATAATGATAAAAGGATCAATCCAACAAGAAGATATTACAATCCTAAATTTACATGCATCTAACACTGGAGCTTGCAGATTCATAAAACAATTACTACTAGACCTAAGAAATGAGATAGACAGCAACACAGTAATGGTGGGATACTTTAATATACCACTGACAGCACTAGACAAATCTTTGAGACAGAAAGTCAACAGAGAAATAATGGACTTAAATGACATGTTAAAACAAATGGACATAACAGCTATTTACAGAACATTCTACCCAAGAACTGTAGAATGTATTTTCTTCTCATCAGTACATAGAACAGTCTCTAAGATAGGCCATATGATAGGTCACCAAACAAGTCTCAATAAATTTTTAAAAATTGAAATAATATGAAGTATCTTCTCAGGCCATAGCAGAATAAAACTAAAAATCAACTACAAAGGGAATCCTCAAAACTATACAGATACATGGAAATAAAATAATCCATTCCTGAATGATATCTGGGGTAAACAGTGAAATCAAGATGGAAATTTAAAAAATTTTTGAATTGAATGATAGTGACACAAGTTATCAAAACCTCTGGGATAGGTGGGGTGCAGTGGCTCATGCCTGTAATTCTAGCACTTTGGGAGGCCAAACAGGTGGATCACTTGAGGCCAGGAGTTCGAGACCAGGCTGGCCAACATGGTGTTGAACCCCCCCATCTTTACTAAAAATACAAAAATTAGCTGATGTGGTAGCAGGCGCCTGTAGTCTCAGTCTCAGCTACTTGGGAGGCTGAGGCAAGAGAATTGCTTGAACTTGGGAGGCAGAGCTTGCAGTGAGCCAAGATGGTGCCACTGCACTCCAGCCTGGTTGACAGAGTGAGACTGTCTCAAAAAACTAAAAACTAAAAAAACTTCTAGGATACAGCAAAAGCAGTGCTAGGAAAGTTTATAGTGCTAAATGCCTGCATCAAAAAGTCTGAAAGAGCACAAACTGACAACTTAATGTCACACTGCAAGGAACGGGAGAAACAAAAAAAACTAAGCCAAAAGGTAGAAGAAGAAAAGAAATAACGAAGATCACAGCAGAACTAACTGAAATTCAAACAAAAAATACAAAAAGATCAATGAAACAAAAAGCTGGTTCTTTGAAAAAATAAAATAGACTAGATTAGCCAAGAAAAGAAGAAAAGATTAAACAAGTAAAGAAGAGAAAGAAGATCTAAATAAGCTCAATTAGAAATGAAATTGGAGACATTACAACCCACAGAACCACAGAAATACAAAAGATCACTTGAGACTACTATGAACACCTTTTTGTATACAAACTAGAAAGCCTAGAGGAAATAGACAAATTCCTGGAAATGTACAACTCTCCTGTATTAAATCAGGAAGAAACAGAAACCCTGAACAGGTGAATAACAAGCAGCAAGATTGAATCAGTAATTTAAAAATTGCCAAGAACAACAAAAAAAGCCCAGGACTAGATGGATTCACAGCTGAATTCCACCAGATGTTCAAAGAAGAATTGGTACCAATCCTACTGAAATGATTCCAAAAGATTGAGAAAGAGGGAATCCTCCCTAAATCATTCTGTGCAGCCAGTATCACCCTGATACCCAAACCAGGAAAGAACACAACAAATAAAAAAAAAAACTACAGACCAATTTCACTGACGTTGAACATAGATGCAAAAATCCTCAATAAAATACTAGCTAAACAAGCCCAATAGCACATCAAAAAGATAATTCAAGTGGATTTTGTCCCAGGGATGCAGGGATGGTTTAACACACACAGGTCAATAAATGTGATACATCACATAAACAGAATTGAAAACAAAAAACATATGATCGCCTCAATAGATTCAGAAAAAGCATTTAATCAAATCCAGCATCCTTTATAATTAAAACTCTTAACAAACTAGGCATAGAAAGGACCTACCTCGAAATAATAAAAGCCATATATGACAAACCCACAGCCAACGTCATACTGAATGGAAAAAAGTTGAAAGCATTCCCCTTGAGAACTGGAACAAGACAAGATGGCCACTTTCACCACTGTCATTCAACATAGTTCTGGAAGTCCTAGCTAGAGCAATTAGACAGGAGAAAGAAATAAAGGGCATCCAAATTGGAAAAGAAGAAGTCAAACTATTGCTGTTTGAAGATTATATAATTGTATATCTAGGAAATCCTAAAGACTCCTCCGAAGACTCTAAGATTTGATAAACTAATTCAGTAAAGTCTCAGTTTACAAAATCAGTGTACGCATATCAGTAGCACTGCTATACACCAACAATGACCAAGCAGAGAATCAAGTAAAGAACTGATACCCTTTTACAACAGCTACAAAAAAATAAAATACTTAGGAATGTACTTAACCAAGGAGGTGAAAGATCTCTACAAGGAGGACTATAAAACACAGCTGAAAGAATAGATTATACAAACAAATGGAAATGCATTCTATACTCATGGATTGGAAGAATCAATATTGTGAAAATGACCATACTGCCCAAAGTAATCTTGCATTACAGATCCAATGCAATTCCTATCAAAATACCAACATCATTTTTCACAGAATTAGAAAAAAAATTCTAAAATTCATATGGAACCAAAAAAGAGCCAGAATAGCCAAAGCAATACTAAGCAAAAAGAACAAATCTGGAGGTATCACATTACTAGACTTCAGATTATACTACAAGGCTATAGTTACCAAAACAGCATGGTACTTGTATAAAAGTAGGCACATAGGCCAAGGAAACAGAATAGAGAACCCAGAAATAAAGCCAAATATGTACAGCCAACTTATCTTTGACAAAGCAAACAAAAACGTAAATTGGGGAATGATACTTTATTTAATAATTGGTGCTGGGAGGATGGGCAAGCCACATGTAGAAAAATGAAACTGGATCCATATTTCTCACCTTATACAAAAATCAACTCAAGACGGATCGAAGACTTAAATATGACCTGATGCTATAAAAATTCTAGAAGACGTTAGAAAAACTCTTCTAGTCAATGGCTTAGGCATATAATTCATGACTAAGACACCAAAAGCAAATGCAACAAAACCAAAAATAAATAAATAGAACCTAATTAAACTAAAAAGCTTCTGTACAGCAAAAGAAACAATAAACAGACAACCCACAGAATGGGAGAAAATATTTGCAAACTATGCATCTGACAAAGGACTAGTAATCAAAATCTACAAGGAATTCAAACAAATCAGCAAGAAAAAAAACAAATAATCCCATTAAAAAGTGGGCAAATGACATGAATAGATATTTCTAAAAAGAAGATATACAAATGGCCAACAAACATGAAAAAGTGCTCGATATCACTAATCGTCAGGGAAATGCAAATTAAAACCACAATGAGATACCACCTTACTCCTGCAAGAATGGTCATTATTAAAAAGTAAAAGAACAATATATTTTGGTGTGGATGTGGGGAAAAGGGAGCGCTTATATACTGCTGATGGGAATATAAATTAGTTCAACCTTTATGGAAAACAGTATGGAGATTTCTTAAAGAGCTAAAAGTAGATTTACCATTCAATCCAGCAATCCCACTACTGGATCTCTACCGAAAGGAAAATAAGTCATTATATGAAAAAGACACTTGTACATGTATGTTTATAGCAGCACAATTCACAGTTGCAAAGATGTGGAACCAACCTAAGTGCCTGTTGACTAATGAGTGAATAAAGAAAATGTGGCATATATACACCATAGACTGCTACTCAGTCATTAAAAGGAATGAAATGTCTTTTGCAGCAACTTGGATGGAGCTGGAGGCCATTATTCTAAGCGAAGTAACACAGGAGTGGAAAACCAAAAACTGTATGATGTCACTTAAAAGTGGGAGCTAAGCCATGAATATGCAAAGGCATATTCATTAATGAACTTTAGAGACTCAGAAGGGGGAGGTGGTAGAGTGGCTTGTGATAAAAAAAAACAAAAAACTACACATTAGGTACAATACACACTACTCAGATGATGGGTGCACTAAAGTCTCAGAATTCACCACTATATAATTCATCCAGGTAACAAAAAAAACCATTTGTACCCCCAAAGCTATTGAAATAAAACTTTTTTAAAAACCCCAAAGTAAAAAAAGTTGGAACAATTTTCTTTTCTTTTATATAATTTTTGCACGTGTTAGCTTTAGGGTCAAATTTATTTCTCTTTTATTTTATTTATTTATATATATTCTTTGAGACAGAGTCTTGCTCTGTTGCCCAGGCTAGAGTGCAGTGGCACAATCTCGGCTCACTGCAACCTCTGCCTCCCAGGTTCAAGCGATTCTCCTGCCTCAGTTTCCTGAGTAGCTGGGATTACAGGTGTGTGCCACCATGCCTGAATAATTTTTGTATTTTTAGTAGAGAGAGACAGGGTTTTGCCATGTTGGCGAGGCTGGTCTCAAACTCCTGACCTCAGGTGATCTGCCTGCCTTGGCCTTCCAAAGTGCTGGGATTACAGGTGTGAGCCACAGCACCCGGCCTATGGTCAAATTTAAATGAGCTATTTTTAAATATAAACTTCGGATTTCTGAATAAAGATTTGATAAGTTAAAAATGGGCTGAAAACTTGTATTTTGAAATAAATTATAGAACCCCAGAATTCTAGAACTAAATCTACAGTTTTTCAACATTCTAAATGGAATTTTTTCTTTTTCACTTCTTTTTTAAATGTCAGTTTAATTGAGTAAAATGTGCCCTTGTTCAGTATACATTTAATGTGTTTGACAAATGGATAGTTATGGAACTACCACTACATCATCTCCAGTAATTCTCTCTTGTCCCTTTGTAGTCAACCCCTCCCCCAATCCCAGTCCAGCCCATGGTAAATACTAATCTGCTTTTTGTCCCCCAATTTTTACTTTTTCCAATCATGTAAATATTTCTTGTCATAAATAGAATGTAATAGTGTGTAAAAAACAAGAAGACATACAAGTGGTCAGAAAATATAAAAAATGCTTCATGTCACTAATCATCAGAGAAATGCAAATCAAAAACCACAATGAGATACCAGCCCACACACATTAGAATGGTTATTACTAAAAAGTCAAAAAACAACAGATGCTGGTGAGGTTGGAGGAAAAAGGGAATGCTTATACAGCATTGGTAGGAATGTAAATTAGTTCAGTCACGGTGGAAAGCAGCTTGGAGATTCTCAAAGAACATAAAACAGAATTACCATTTGACCCGGCAATCCCATTACTAGGTATATATCTAAAAGAAAATAAATTTTGCTACCAAAAAGACACCTTCACTTGTATGTTCATCACAGACAATTCACAATAGCAAAGACATGGAATCAACCTAGGTGCCCACTGACAGTGGACTGGATAAACAAAATGTGGTACATACACAATGGAATACTATGCAGCCATAAAAAAGAACAAAATCATGTCCTTCACAGAAACATGGATGGCCCTAGAGGCTATTATCCTAAGCCAATTAACGCAGGAACAGAAAACCAAATGCCATGTGTTCTTGTAGACACTGGGGGCTATTGGGAGAGAGGAAGAGGGGGAAGGGTTGAATAACAGTTGGGTACTATGCTCGCTACCTGGGTAATGAGATCATTCATATCCCAAACCTCAGTATCACACAATAACTTGTACATGTATCCCCTGAATCTAAACTAAAGGTTGACTTTTTTTTAAAGTTCATTCCTTTTGACCAAGCACTCTACTTCTAGAATCAAAGATATTCAAAGTGGTATTATCTGTTACAGCAAGCAATTGGAAACAACTCAAATGCCCAATAATAGGGGAACAGTAAAATTTTAGAACCCAATGGCAATTTCATTAGGATAATATCGAGTCATTATAAAGGAGGGAAAAGTTTCTTATATGCTTGATAAAGAAGATATATAAAAAAATAGTTGTTATACAATATACAATATGATCTCAACTGCAGTTCTAACAAAGTACAAATATTAACAGGGGTTGTCTTTGGGTAGTGATATTTCTTTTTGTTCCATTACAAAAAATGAGAAGCTATTACTTTTGTAATCACAAGCATATTTTGCAGTAGTGCTCTTCAGGATTTGGGTGCCTGATTTGCCATGCATGGAAGCCATCGGGTTCATCCTCTCCCTGGGTGCAGCTAGTGCCACTTAGGTCCAAGGATGCTGGGAATCTCAGGACATTATTTTCTGGACAAAAGCTCTAGATTTATCCCAGTGTTAGCCAGGAATGAGCCTTCCTTCTCTTTTAATCCAACAGGGAGCTCTGTGTCTCACCTGATACGTACGAAACATATTCTTCAAATACTTGTATTCTTTTCCCATCTCCTCTGGATAAAAGGAAAACAACAGGGTCATCATTAGTCTTCTGATATGCACATTTTCAAATTCAAACGTGAGCTTCTCTGCACACCTTCCCCACCCCAAACTCATCACCAAGGTGGTAAAACCTTTGTGTGCCCCGGAAATCACCCTAGAAGCTTATTAGAAATGCCATTGCCTGGACCTTCATCCAGGGTCATTCTCCCAGGTCCCAGCAGTACCTAGCTTCTTTTGGGCAGCCATCTTCTGCGCCTTCAAGGCTGCTTTGTAGTTGTTCTCCAACTCACTGAGTTCTGCTTCATGGGCCTCTTTGAGCTCCCTGTGGGACCCCAGGAGAAGGCCGCAATCGTTAGTAAAAAGAAGTCCAGAGCTGAGCTGTTACCCTGATCTGATCCTACCCTCCACCCTCCCACAGGAAGTGAGGTTCTCACTTTTTTATTTTTAAAATTTTTAAATCTTTTCTTTTTTTTTTTTTTTTTTTTGAGTCAGGGTCTCACTCTGTTGCCCAGAGTGAGTGTGGTGGCATGGTCACAGCTCACTGCAGCCTCAACCTCCCAGGCTCAAGTGATCTTCCCATCTCAGCCTCCCAAGTAGTTGGGAACACAGGCACGTGCCACCATGCCATCTAATTTTTAATTTTTGGTAGAGACAGGGTCTTGCTATGTCGTCCAGGCTGGTTTCAAAGTACTCCTGGACTCAAGCAATCCTCCTGCGTTGGCCTCTCGAAGTGCTCGGATTACAGGCGTGAGCTACCATACTCATCCTGGGGCCCTCACTTCTTGAAGAATTATCCTGGCATCTATCCAGAAAGGGTGAGGGGACCCTTTTCTACAACCATTGTTTTGAATGGAGCCAGCATGACCACAGATTCCCCTCTAATAGTCAGCACAGTCTTGTCTATAGCTTGCTTGGGAAACTATGGGCTGCATTGACACCCAGGATAATTTTAGAACCCAAGTTCTCTCCAGCCTCCATTCCAGGAAGCGATGTTGGCAGTGTTTATGATGAGTATTAAAATGAGTCCACATAAGCTATCAAGCATGAGAAGACATGGAGGAACCTTAAAAGCGTATTACTAAGTGAAGGAAGCCAATTTGAAAAGGCTACATAGGGTATGATTCCAACTATATGACATTCTGAAAAAGGCCAAACTATGGAGACAGTAAAGAGATCAGTGTTTGCCCGAGGTTAGGGGTGGGAGGTAGGATGAATAGGCAGAGCGCAGCAGATTTTTAGGGCAGTGAAACTATTCTGTATGACACTAGAATAGTGGATACGTGTCATTACACATTTGTCCAAACTCATTGAATGCACAGTACCAAGAGTGAACTCTAATGTCAACTATGAACTTTGAGTGATAATGATGTGTCAATGGAGGTTCATTGATTATAATAAATGTTATCACTTTTGGGGATATTGATAATGGGGGAAGCTATGCGTGTGAGGGGGCAGTAAGTATATGGGAAATCTTTTATACTTTCCCCTCAATGTTGCTGTAAACCTAAAACTCTAAAACTACTCTAAAAAATTAAGTTTATAAATAAATGAATAAGTACATAAAAGTTTATGGCTCAGCTAAGAGTGCTGTCTCTCCACCAGGATTTCTTTTTTTAATTATAAATTGGTAACTTATAATTATATATATTTATGGGGTAAAAAGTGATGTTATGATTTATGAACACAGTGTGGAATAACGAAACCAAACTAGTTAACATAGTCATCACCTGAAATACTTAAAAGTTTTTTCTTTTTTTCCTTTTTTTTTTTTTTTTTTTTTGAGACTTTGTCTCTGGCTCTGTCCCCCAGGCTGGAGTGCAATGGCACAATCCTGGCTCACTGCAACCTTCGCCTCCTGGGCTCAAGCCATTCTCCCACCTCAGCCTCCCGAGTAGCTGGGATTACAAGCACCCGCCATTATGTCCGACTAATTTTTGTATTTTTGCAGAGATGGGTTTTCACCATGTTGGCCAGGCTGGTCTTGAACTCGTGATCTCAGGTGATCCACTCGCCTCAGCCTCCCAAAGTGCTGAGATTACAGGCGTGAGCCACTGCGCCCAGCCTAAAAGTTTTTTCAGTGAGAACATTTGAAATTTATTCTTAGCAATTTTGAAATGTCCAATACTCTATTATTAACTATATTTACTACTCTGTGCAATAGATCTAAGAAAATCCCATACTTGTCCTGCCTAATTGAGATTATGTACCCTTTGACCATCATCTCCCTATTCCTCCCACCCCCTAGCCTCTTTAACCACCATTTTACTTGCTGTTTCTATGAGTTTGATTGTTTCAGATCCCACATATAAGTGAGAATATGTGGTATTTGTCTTCCTGTGCCTGGTTTATTTAGCATAATGCTCTCCAGTTCCATCCATGTTGTCACAAATGCCAGAATTTCCTTCTTTTTAAAGGCTGAATAGCATTCCATTTTATGTATATACCACATTTTCTTTATCCATTTGTCAACAGATGGACACTTAAGTTGATTCCATAACTTGGATGTTGTTAATAGTACTGAATTGAACATGGGAATACAGACATCTCAACAAACTGATTCCAAATATTTTGGGTAAGCACCCAGAAATGGGATTGCTGGATCATATGGTATTTCTATTTTTTAGTTTTTTGAGCAACCTCCATACAGTTTTCCATAATGGCCATACTAATTTACAATCCCACTAACACTTTGTAAGTGTTCCCTTTTCTCCACATCTTCAACCTTCTTGATAATAGCTATTCTGATAGATGTGAGATAATAACTCACTATGGTTTTAATTTGCATTTCCCTAATGATTAGCAATATTGAGCATTTTTTCATATGTCTGTTGGCCATTTGTATGTCTTCTTTTGAGAAATGTCTATTCAGGTCCCTTACCCATTTTTTAATTGGATTTACTTATTTATTTATTTATTTATTATTATACTTTAAGTTTTAGGGTACATGTGCACAACGTGCAGGTTAGTTACATATGTATACATGTGCCATGTTGGTGTGTTGCACCCAGTAACTCGTCATTTAACATTAGGTATATCTCCTAATGCTATCCCTCCCCCCTTCCCCCCACCCCACAACAGGCCCCGGTGTGTGGTGTTCTCCTTCCTGTGTCCATGTGTTCTCGTTGTTCAATTCCCACCTATAAGTGAGAACATACAGTGTTTGGTTTTTTGTCCTTAAACAGTTTGCTCAGAATGATGGTTTCCAGCTTCATCCATGTCCCTACAAAGGACATGAACTCATCATTTTTTATGGCTGCATAGTATTCCATGGTGTATATGTGCCACATTTTCTTAATCCAATCTGTCGTTGTTGGACATTTGGGTTGGTTCCAAGTCTTTGCTATTGTGAATAGTGCCACAATAAACATACATGTGCATGTGTCTTTATAGCAGCATGATTTATAATCCTTTGGGTATATACTCAGTAATGGGATGGCTGGGTCAAATGGTATTTCTAGTTCTAGATCCCTGAGGAATCGCCACACTGACTTCCACAGTGGTTGAACTAGTTTACAGTCCCACCAACGGTGTAAAAGTTTTCTTTTTCTCCACATCCTCTCCAGCACCTGTTGTTTCCTGACTTTTTAATGATGGCCATTCTAACTGGTGTGAGATGGTATCTCATTGTGGTTTTGATTTGCATTTCTCTGATGGCCGGTGATGATGAGCATTTTTTTATGTGTCTTTTGGCTGCATAAATGTCTTCTTTTGAGAGGTGTCTGTTCGTATGGTTTTGTCCTTCATTCTATTAATATGAGGTATCACATTTATTGATTTGTGTGCGTCCAACCATTCTTGCATCCCAGGGGATAAATCTCACTGGATCATGGTGGATGATCCTTTTAATATGCTGTTGAATTCTGTTTGCTAATATTTAATTAAGGATTTTTGTATCTAAGTTTATTAAGGATTTTGGCCTGTAATTTTATTTTCTCATAATGTGCTTGTCTGATTTGGTATCAGAGTAATGCTGGCCTCATAAAAATAGTGTGAAAGGGCTGGGTGCGTTGGCTCATGCCTGTAATCCCAGCACTTTGGGAGGCTGAGGCAGGCAGATCACTTGAGGTCGGGAGCTCAAGACCAGCCTGACCAACATGGAGAAACCCCATCTCTACTAAAAATACAAAATTAGCCAGGCGTGGTGGTGCATGCCTGTAATCCCAGCTACTCAGGAGGCTGAGGCAGGAGAATCGCTTAAACCCAGAACCCAGGAGGTGGTGGTTGTGGTGAGCTGAGATCGTACCATTGCACTGCAGCCCGGGCAATAAGAGTGAAACTCTGTCTAAAAAAAAAAAAAAAAAAAAAAGCTAAGAACAAAATCGTATGAAAGTCCTTCCACCTCTTCATTTTTTTAGAAGAATTTGAGAAGAATTGATGTTAGTTCTTTTTTTAAATGTCAGGTAGAATTAAGCAGTAAAGGCACCAGATCTGGTTTTTTTTTGGATGGTAGGTTTTTATTACTTATTCAATATCATCTTTACGGGTCTGTTCAGATTTTCTATTGTTTTTATGATTAAGTCTTGGTAGGTTTTATGTGTCTAGAAATTTATCAGTTTCTTCCAGGTTATCCAATTCATTGACATATAAATGTTCACAGTAGTCTCTTATGATCCTTTGTATTTGTCATATCAGTTGTAATGTCTCCTCTTTCATTTCTCATCTTATTTATTTGAGTCTTCTCTATTTTTTTCTTAGTTTAGCTAAGGGTTTGTTGCTTTTATCTTTTCAAAAAACAACTCTTAGTTTCATTGATATTTTATATTGTTTTTCTAGTCTCTATTTCATTTATTTCTGCTTTGATCTTTATTATTTTCTTTCTTCAGCATACTGTGGGCTTATTCTGTTCTTCTTTCCTAGTTTTGTGAGGTGTAATATTAGCTTCTTTGAGATCTCTGTTTTATCTACTTCTTTTAATTTGACTAAAAGCCATTTATTGAAAAGGCTATCTTTTTTCCCAGTGTGTGTTCTTGGCAACTTTGTCAAAAATCAGTTGGCTATGGGTGTATAAATTTATTTATAGGCCTCTATTCTGTTCCATTGGTCTATGTGTCTGTTTTTTTATGCCAGTATCATGCTGTTTGGGTTACTATAGCTTTGTAGTATAATTTAAAATCAGGTGCCTTTAGCTTTGTTATTTTTGCTCAGGATCATTTTGGCTATTTGGGGACTTTGTGGTTCCATATGAATTTTAAGATTATTTGTTCTATTTTTGTGAAGAACATTTTTGGTAGTTTGATAGGGATTGCATTAAATCTGTGTAATACTTTGGGTAGTATGATCATTTAAACAATATTAATTCTTCTAATACATGAACATGGAATATCTTTCCATTTATTTGCTTCTTCTTCAATTTCTTTTATCGATGCTTCATAATTTTCAGTGTAGAAATCTTTTACTTCCTTGGTTAAATTTATTCCTAGGTATCTTATTTTTTAAGCTGGTATAAATAGAATTGTCTTCTTAATTTCTTTTTTAGATAGTTAACTATTAGTGTATAGAAATGCTACTAATTTTTTTCTTTTTCCATTTTTATTTTAGGTTTAGGGGTACATTTACATGTATATATTTGTTGCATAAGTAAATTGTACATCACTGGGGTTTGGTGTACAAATGATTTCATTGCCCAGGTAGTGAGCATAGTAGCTGATAGGTTGTTTTTGAACCCTCACTCTCCTCCCAACCTCCACCTTCAAGTAGGCCCCACCGTCTATTGCTCTCTTCTTTGTATCTATGTGTACACAATGTTTAGCTCTCACTTATAAGTGAAAATATGCAGTATTTGGTTTTCTGTTCCTGTGATAATTCGCTTAGGATAATGGCCTTCAGCTGCATCCATGTTGCTGCAAAGGACATGATTTTGTTCTTTTTTATGGCTGTGTAGTATTGTATGGTGTGTATATATACCACATTTTCTTTATCCAGTCCACCACTGATGGGCATCTAGGTTGATCCATATCTTTGTTACTGTTTATAGTGATGTGATGAACATACACATGCATGTGTCCTTTTGGTAGAATGATTTACATTCCTTTGAGTATAATACACCCAATAATGGGATTGCTGGGTCAAATGGTAGTTCTGTCTCAAGTTCTTTGAGAAATCTCCAAATTGCTTTCCACAGTGGCTGAACTAATTAACATCCCCACCAATAGTGTATAGCATTTCCTGTTCTCCACAATCTTTGAAGAAATATCCAGTAGTTGAATTGCTGGTTCATATTTTTAATTTGTTGAGAAATCTCTATAGTGTTTTCCATAATGGCTATACTAACTTACATTTCCACCAACAGTATATAAGAGTTCCCTTTTCTCCACAACTTTGTCAATATATGTTATTTTTTGTCTTTTTATAATAGCCATTCTAACTGGTCTAAGATGATATCTTATTGTGTTTTTGCTCTACATTTCCCTGATGATTAGTAATGTTGAACACATACTTGTTGGCTATTTGTATGTCTTCCTTTAAGAAATGTCTACTGATGCCCTTTGCCCATTTTAAATGAATTTGTGTTTGCTTTACTGTTGAATTGTTTGAGTCCTCTGTCAAACAAGTAGTTTGCAAATATTTTCTCCCATTTAAGAGTATGTCTCTTGACTCTGTTGATGGTTTCTTTTGCTGTGTAGAAGCTTTTTAGTTTAATATAGTCTCATTTGTCATTTTTTGTTTTTGTTGCCTGTGCTTTCAAAGTCTTGGTCATAAAATCTTTGCCTAGACCAATGTCCTGAAGACTTTTCCCTAGGTTTTCTTCTAGTATTTTTATAGCTTTGGATCTTACATTTAAGACTTTAATCCATCTTGAGTTCATTTTTGTATATGATGAGAGATAGGAGTCTAGTTTCACCCTTCTGCATATGGTTATTCAGTTTTCCCAGCATCATTTATTGAAGAGGGTGCCCTGTTCCCAGAGTATGTTCTTGACAGCATTGTCAAAGATCAGTTGGCTGTAATTATATGAATTTATTTCTGGATTCTCTATTCTGTTCCATGGTTTATGTTTATGTGTCTATTTTTATACTAATACCATGCCATTTTAGTTATGATAGCCATGATCTATATCAAGGAGTGCAGTTGGAGTGCAGTGGCATGATCATAGCTCACTGCAGCCTTGTCCATCTGGGCTCAAGTGATCCTCCCACCTCAGCCTCCCAAGTAGCTAGGACTCCAGGCACACTCCATAATACCTGCCTAATTTTTAATCTTTTGTGTAGATGGTGTCTCGCTATGTTGTGCAGGCTAGTCTGAAACTCCTGGACACAAGCCATCCTCTCGCCTTGGCCTCCCAAAGTGCTGGGATTACAGGTGTGAGTCACCATGCCTGGTCTTGTAATATATTTTGAAGTCAGGTAATGTGATAACTCCAGATTTTTTTTTTCCCCACGGGATTGCTTTGGCTATTCTGGCTCACCTTTTGTTCCATATGAACTTTAGAATTATTTTTTCTATTTCTGTGAAAAGTGACATTGGTAATTTAGGGATTGCATTGGGCAGCATGGCCATTTTGGTGATATTAATTCTTCCAGTCCATAAGCATGGGTGAAATGTCTTTCCATTTGTTTGTGTCCTCTTCAATTTCTTACATCTGTGTTTTGTAGTTTTCCTTCTAAAGGTCTTTCACCTTTTTGGGTAAATTTATTCCTAGATATTTTATTTTATGCTTTGTAGCCGGTGTAAATGTTATTGCCTTATTGAATTCTCTTTTGGCTATTTCATTGTTGGTGTACAGAAATGCAACTGATATTTGTATGTTGATTTTATATTCTGCAACTTTACTGAATTTGTTTATTAGTTCTAAGAGTTTTTGGATGGAGTTTTTTTGTGATTTTCATATATAAGATCATGGTTTTTGGCAAAGAGAGATCATCTGGCTTCCTCTTTTCCAATTTGGATGCCTTTTATTTCTTTCTTTTGCGGGATTGCTCTGGCTAGGACTTCCAGTACTATATTGAATAGGAGCGGTAAAAGTAGGCATCCTTACCTTGTTCCAATTCTTAGAGGAAAAGTTTTCAACTTTTCCCTATTCAGTATGATGATAGCTGCAGATCTGTCATATATAGCCTTTGTTATGTTGAGGTATGTTTCTTCTATATCTAGCTTGTTGAAAGGTTTTATTTTTTAATCATGAAGGAATGTTGACTATTATGAAATGCTTTTTCTGCATCTATTGGGATGATCACATGATTTTTGTCCTTCATTCTGTTGATGTTATATATAATGTTTATTGATTTTCATATGCTGAACCATCCTTGCATTGCTGATAGAAGTCCCACTTGGTCATGGTGTATTATATTTTTGATGTAGTGTTGGATTTGGTTTGCTAGTATTTCGTTGAAGATTTTTGCATCTGTGTTCATCAGAGATATTGATCCATAGTTTTCTTTTTCCTGTTGTTGTATTGTCATCTGACTTTGGTATTAAGGTAATACTGGCCTCACAGAATAAGTAAGGGAGAATTTCCTCCTCTTCAAATTTTTTTGAATAGTTTGAGGAAGATTGCTATTAGTTCTCCTTTATATGTTTGGTAGAATTTGATAGTGAATCCATCTGGTCCTGGGCTTTTCTTTGTTGGGAGACTTTTTATTACTGATTCAACCTTGCTGCTCATCACTGGTCTTGAATAATTTTCAATTTCTTCCTGATTCATCTTGTTAGATTTTATGTTTTCAGGAATTTATCTGTTTTTGTAGGTTTTTTAGTTTGTTAGTGTTATAGTTATTCATAATAGTCTCTGATGATTTCTTGTATTTCTGTGGCATCAGTTGTAATGTCTCTTTTTTCATTTCTGATTTTATTTGGGTCTTCTCTTGTCTTTTTTTGGTTAGTCTAGCTAGTGGTTTATTAATTTGGTTTATCTTTTTGAAGAAACTTTTTTTGCTGACCATTTGTATTTTTTTTTAGTTTCTATTTCATTTAGTTCTGCTCTGATTTTTATTACTTCTTTTCTTCTACTAATTTTGGGCTTGGTTTTCCAATTCCTTCACTGTTAGATTGTTTATTTGAAATCTTTCTACTTTTTTGATGTAGGTGTTTATTGCTATAAACTTCCCTCTTAGCTCTGCTTTTGCTGTATCCCACAGGCTTTGGTATGTTGTATTTCAATTTTTTTTGTTTCAAGAAATTTTTTTTATTTCCATCTTAATTTCTTCATTGTTCTATTGGTCATTCAGGAGAATGCTGTTTAATTTCCATGCATTTGTATAGTTTCCAAAGTTTTTCTTGTTATTGATTTCCAGTTTTATTCTAATATTATAAGTGTGCCTATCTTTGGGCCCCAGGGTGGCATATGCTGGCATTAAGTATTAGTGAGTTCAGGCAGGCCAATTCTTGGGCCTTTTAGTGTCTTTTTCAGGTGTCAGGAATGGCAGCTATGGGCTGGGCAGGTAGGTAGGTTCACGGACCCATTGGCAGTGGGTGTGTTGTGGCTGATGGCAGTAGCAATAGTGGGACAACCCTCTAGGACCCAAGTGGTACTCACTGGTGTTGGCAATGGCTATGAGAAGTTGGGTGGTCCTGTCCTCAGGCCCATAGGTGGTGCATGCAGGTAGGTGCCAGCAATGGTGGTAGCGGCAGGTTGAGTGGGCTTAATCTCAGACCCTGGGAGGAGTGCTCATGTGCCTTACAGGTAACATGAGTCTCTTGTAGGCAGCATATAGTTGGTTCTTGTTTTTAAAAAATCCATTAACGCATTCTATTTTTTTAATTAGAGAATTTAATCCATTTACATTCAAGGTAATTATTAATAGGTAAGGACTTACTACTGCCATTTTATTAAATTTTGTTTTGTTGTTTTGTAGATTCTTTCTTCCTCTCTCGCTCTCTTCTTTTGCGGTTTGATGGTTTTTGTAGTGTATGCTTTGAATCATTTCTATTTTTGTGTTGTGCTACTGCTAAAGATTTTTATCTTTGTGGCTACCATGACACTTAGTTAGAATATCTTGTTCTTGTAATAAGCTATCTCACGCTGATAACAAGTTTAATTGCAAGCAATAACTCAACAGTTTTACTCCCTCCCTAACATTTTGTTTTTGATGTCAGAATTGATATCATTTTATAATGTGTATCATTGAAAATTTATTTTAGCTATAGTTGTTATTAATAGTTTTGTGTTTTTACCCTCATGTTGGGATAAAATTGTCTTACATCCCATCATCACAGTCCTAAAGTATTCTGAGTATGACTCTATTTTGCTTATACCATTGAGTGTTATGCATTCATGTGTTTCATGTTATCAGCAGCTTTCTGTTTCAGTTTTTAAAACTTCCTTTTGCAATTTCTGTAAGGCAGGCATAGTGATAATGAACTCCCTTAATTTTTGTTTGGGAAAGTTTCTATTTCTCCCTCAACTGGGGAAGACAGCTTTGCTAAGGTATTCTTGGTAGGCAGGTTTTTCATTCAGCACTTTTAATACATCATCACACTGACTCCTGGCCTACAGGGTTTCTGTTGAGAAATTACAATTGTATTGGCACTCCTTTGTATGTGATGTGTTTCTTACCTTCTGATGCTCTCAGAATTTTTGCTTTGTCTTTGATTTTTGATAGTTTGATTATTATGTGTCTTGGTGTACTCATCTTTGAGTTTAATTTGATTGAATTTGATTAGCAGTGGGTGCACAGGAACTCTCTGTAGTTTCTCCTCATTTTTGCTGTAAACCCAAAACTGCTCTAACAGATGTATAAATGGCTATGACTCAACTAAGAGTGCTATCTCTCCACCAGGATTTCTAAGGCTGCTCTGGTGTGCAGCAAGTAGCCTGAAAGGGGATGTAGGATTATCTTCACCCATACACATAAGAAAACTCCTTTAAAAATAAATTTTATTGTGTATATTTAAGGTATACAACATGATGTCATAAGATTCATATATATATATATAAATCATATATATATGCATCTCTACTATAGTAACCATTATACTATATATATACTACACATAATTTTTACTATATATATACACTCACACTACACAAGCATATATATACAGGTAGAGTTTATATGTATGTATGTATATATATATATATATACACAAATGGTTACAACAGTGGAGATTACTATACACATATAGTAAAAAGGTTACTAGAGTGGAATAAATTAACATATCCATCATTTCACTTAGTTAACCATTTTCCCCCTGTGGTGAGAACAGCTATAAACTCATTTAGCAACAGTTCTTAATATCATACATTATTATTAACTATAGCTCTCATTTATTACATTATATCTTTGGACTTGTTCACCCTACATATTTGCAACATTGTATCATTTGATCAACGTCTCCCCATTTTCTTCCTCCTACTGGACCATGGTAACCATGTTCTATTCTCTATCTCTCTGTATTTGGACTCCTTTTAATTTTCTCTTGATTTGACTTTGCTCCTGATTCTCTTATACCTTCTTCCTATTTTGCTGAGGCCCTGACCTAGCAGCCAGGGAGCGTAGAGGTGAGACAAAGAAAAAGAGGAGGAAGAGGAGAAGAATAAGGAGATGGTGGAGGAGGAGCCTTGGCTGAGAATAACAGTTATTTATCACAGAAATCTCATAGTGAACAAAAATGACTCTTCTCAGTAACCAACAAAAAGGGAGATTATAATTGAAATAAAAGGATTGGATGATAAAATGTAAAAGCAGTAATAACTTTCTTTGTGGTTTATTTTAATGGCTTTGAATCAAGCCATTCTGCTCTTCAAAGACACGTGTCTTGTTCATCTCCCCCACCCTTCATCCGCCAACTCCATTTGGAACTATCTGAAGTCCCAGTGAACTAAAATCCTGCAAAGGATGCAGGAGCCTTAGAGCCATCAACACACACAACGGTCCATGCCAGAAAGTGTACCTGTTTTTGTTTTCAAAGTTCTGTTTCATCTCAGCACAGCGGAGATCCATTTCACTGGAGAGCTGGAAACAAAATCAGCATCAACAACACAGGACTGAGGACCCCATCCCATTCTAATCTGCACCTTCTGAAAAGCCTTCCAATTCATGGGGCACAGCTGCCTTCCAATTCATGGGGCACAGCCCCCTTCCCACCCCTCTTCCACTGTGCTCTGCAGTGCCAGAGAGCACATTATTAATAAGGGAACAGAACAATTTGTGCCTTGCTCTATGTTGTTTTGTACTTATTCAGTTCATAATGTTGGTGCATCTCTTTCACTGACTATTTTTTTTGGGTACGTCTGGTCTCCTGTGCTAGACCATCATCTCTGTTACATCATGGCCTTCAGATTTCTGGATATGCAATCCAATTGAGCAATCATTTATTGAACAAAAGCCTTGGCTTGGAAGAGCCAAAGAGGACTAAGACTCAGATCTTGCCTTCAAGGAACTTAAAGTCTAGTGTTAATCCTTGTTGACAGTATAGTTCCATTCTAGCAGGCAGGATTTGCTCTCTTTCAGGTGATACTTCATTCTAACATGTCAGATCCTCTGGCCAGTGTCTCAGGATAAATCAATACTTCAAATCAGTCATTGACCACTGTCAGCTAGGACAAGGGTTTACGGCTTGTCCTTGTACCTCTCTGACTACTGGGGAGAAGCCAGGGACTGTGTCACACAACAAATGGTCAGCAGAGCCACTCTGACAGACAGAGAACAGCCCAGGGTCAGCCAACACTACTCCCTTCCACAGGGCCAGACAACAAATAGCATGTTCACAAGTGGCAGTATTTTCAGTAACACAGTCTAGGATCCCTTCATGGAAATAGTCTTTAAATATGTCTTCAGCAGGATCTGTGCCTGTGACTTAAAATGTTCATTTTGTCCAATGATCTACCACTGTTCAGCTGAGTGATCATATGCAAATTATTTAACTTCCCTGAGCCTCAGTTTCCTTTCTATAGAAGGAGACCATAAACTTGGCAGTGTTTTCAGATAAATAAGGTAATGAATCAATAGTTGGCGGGCGGAGGAGGGTGGTCTCAGGATAGGACCCAGCCTAAGTCATAAGCTAGGTCACTGCAGGATTCAGACACGTCTGGGACATATCAGAGGGTGAGAGGCTGCCTTCTGGGAAGTAAAGCCTCCCAGATGGGGCGGGGTTCCACAACCCTGGGGAGGATATTTCTGAACACAGCACTGGCTGTCACTCCAGGCCAGGCCAACAGGCACACCTGTTTGAGGCGAGGAAGAAGTCACCAGATGAAACAGATGGTAAAAGCTAAAAAGGTGTCACTGAAATCCTCAGGAATCACAAAGACTGTCAAATGATATCTGCAGATTCTGATGTGTGGGCAGCTTTAACAGTCAGAGAGTAAGCCCTGGACACTGAGTGCGCTGGTGTTGTTAGTGAGAGCCTCACAAGCTCTGAAACTTAATTGCACCACAAAGGCCAGACAGAAAACAACAAGTGCACCCTATTGTGAGGAGGACAGTGTCACTGCACACACACAGAGATACTTGGAGAGCTCCTGGAAATAAATAAGTTAAGCCTTGTGGAAGAACTTGAATTCTTGGAATTACAGATAAAGATGTCAGAGAAATACTACTGAGTGACACAGTCCAATCTTTAGGGTCCTGTCACCTGGACAACATGGCTCATATGAGTAAAGTGCTTAACATTTTGCCTGGCATATAGGTGATCCGAAAATATTAATTTTATCTTATCCATGAAGATGTTAGCTAATGTAAGGTCACTCACCAATTTCTGGGCAGACTGGTGGTCTCTGTTCATTTGTTCAATTATTGCTGTCAGCTCTGAGATTTGCTCTTCTAGGTCAGAAATGATGTTGGTCCTGTAGGAGAAGTAATTCTTCTATCATCCACAAAGCTTACCATTCCACGCCATTCAGGCCTCTGAGCATGACTGACTCTGGCCTGGTGAGAGCTGGCCTGGTGAGAGCTGGCCATGTTCTGCACCTGCTCTATCATTATGGGGTGAGGGTGGAGGGATAGGGGCGATCTTACAGAAGGCATTTGGCAATAGGGCAGTTGAGGCTCAGATCTGGCTCTTGTGGGTAAGCTCACTAGACTTGAACAGGATGGTTTGGTGCCCTACCAAATAGAAGGTTAATAAGAATATGTCAGAAATTTATTAGAGTTTGACCTTGATTTGGTAATGATAGTTGAAACAGAGGATGAAGCTCAGATGATTAGGAAATTAGAAGATGTACAATAGGATTGATGCTGACTGTGAACCACAGACAAGGATTGGGCCAGAGATGGGACTAAGAGCGTATTTAAGAGAGTGGCTTTCAGCACAGGTCATGGTTTTCTGTGTTTCTGGGTCTAAGGCTGCCATAATATCTGTAAATTATTTAGCTCTGTCTGGTTGGGCTAAAGTGACAAGGGAGCAGGTGGTGCCATGTGCAGTGGAGCTGAGAGGAAGTCCTCAATGCATGATGCTTTGACCTCTTTGGCCAACCACCTTCCATGTCTAACTGAGCACAGAGAGAATGTGGGCTGATAAAACAAGACAGGGGATACAGGAGGAGACAGTTCAAGGGTAAGAGAAAGAAAAGGCATGAGAAAGTTGAATAATAGGGAGCCCCTATCTTTTGAACACAATCTTCAATACAAACAACACTCACAGCTTTACTGGGGAATACAACAAGCACAGGTTATCGTGTTTTATTGTGCACAACTGGTGACAACTTCCTTGTGAGGCCAAGAGGTGGCTGTCGGTGCTAGCTTGACTATAGGTGCATGACCCATTCTCTTCCTGCAGAGCGCTGTGGATAAGCAGGGAAAAGAAAGCAGAGGCTGAATGCCCCTGGGTGGGAAGACAAGAACTCGGGTCCGGCCCCTCTGGGCCAGGTCAGATCAGGGAGACTCCATGGCATGGCCTCATTCGACTTGAGGGGCCTTCAGACTCACCCCCAACCTGAATCCCTTCCCAGATATAACCACTGCTAACGGTTTGGTTGAATTCTGCCAATATACTAGCAGATAGGTAGATGATTGTGTGTGTGTGTGTGTGTGTGTGTGTGTGTGTGTGTGTGTCTGTGTGTGTTTTCTATTGTTGGTCTTTTACACTTGTGTGTTGAAAAAATAATTCTTACAGCAAAATAAGCCTGAGGGAAGAGGCACTTGGAGAGCCATTCAGTAGTGCAGTTAAGAAGTGAGATGCCTGAATGTGGGCAGGATATCAGGGAAGAAGAAGATATGAATAAGAGATTAAAAGGTAAATGAAAAGATGTAGAGATGAATCTGCATCTGTTAATGAAAAAAGAAAGACATGGAGATATACTTGATATGGCATTGGAGGACAGAGAGTGGATGGAGCCTGAAGACAGACAGGACAGCTGTGCTAACGGGATAGTCAGGCCAGAACCTTCCACACTGCATCTCCCGGGGGCATGAGCTGAGTAGTATTTTTGGACATAATGAAAAAGAGGCTGGGCACGGTGGCTCACGCCTATAATCCCAGCACTTTGGGAGGCTGAGGCGGGAGGATTACCTGAGGTCAAGAGTTCGAGAACAGCCTGGCTAATATGGCAAAATCCCATCTCTACTAAAACTATAAAAATTAGCTGGGCGTCATGGTGTAAGCCTGTAATCCTAGCTACTCGAGAGGCTGAGGTGTGAGAATCGCTTAAACCTGGGAGGCAGAAGTTGCAGTGAGCTGAGATCGTGCCACTAAACTCCAGCCTGGGTGGCAGAGAGACTGTTTCAAAAAAAAAAAAAGTGCACTCCAGCCTCCCAGAAACCCTCACTTTACTTAATTTGCATGCCCCAAATTCAGACTAATTTATGGCTATTCTATCTATTCCTCACCCCACGAACAATTGCTATCCTTTGGGATCAATCACATAACTCTCAATCTTCATCCTGCCCCTTGGATCTGCTCACGGATGGGATCAGAGCAGAGAGGCAGATGTGGAGAGACGCATCATCAGGAGCAGGGGCGAGGAGGGAGGTGCCCTTGCGGCCCCTCCAGAGCAGGGACCAGTGGCCTGGGTGTGGGCATAGCAGCTTTGGCTTGTCCCTGAGGCCGGGCTGAGCCGTGCGGGAGTAGCCCCAAGTAACTGCATGTTGGTACAACAGCATTACCTGGAAAATCTGCCTTTGTCTGGGATCTCTGATTCCCACCGCTTTTTCCTATCAAACATCTCATCTCCTAAGGTGACAGAAATCTGTTCCCGATTCCGAACAAGCTGATAGCCAGGTGACACGTTGATCACTTCCTAGGCATCAAGGGAAAGTAAGATAAAATGGCAGACTTGGGAGTGCTGAGATTTTTCCAAATCTTCTCTTGTTGCCTCACTCACATCTTAAAAACAGGGACCTGGGACTCCAGAGCCCAAGCCCTTCTGGGTCCTTCACCCATTATAGCTCATCCTCACATCTCTGCGACTCAAATCTGATGCTTGGTAGGCTCCTGGGTGTCCCTAGGGGCCTCTCGAGCTCTGCATCAAACCAAGCCTTTGATGCCCCTGCCCCCAACTTGTGTTTGCCCTCGTGGCCAGAGTCCAGAGGAGGTGGGCATGCGGCAACTGCTCAGGTTTTGGAATCACAGAGGCCTGAGTAAATCTTGGCTCTGCCACCAGACAATAGCCATCCAGCATCTCTGTGCCTCAGTTTCCTTATCAGAAAGTGGGGTTAATAACTCTTTCTCAAAGGGCTTTTGTGAGGGAAAAACAAAACAACAGATGAGAAAATGACTAGGATGGTTGCAAACAAAATGTCATTTCCTCCTCCTTCTCCCATTAGACACCAAGTCAGAAACCTGGGCAGGGCCTCTGCTGGCCTGGACCAGGGCAAGGCTGGGGCTCTGAGAGCTGCGCAGCACACGCTGCAGCCCCTTGATCCCTGCTGTTGTCACCTCCTTCATGTCTCTCTGAGTCACCCTCCTCTCTCCACACCCTTGCCTGACGGCCCCAGGCCACCACCATCTTTCTCTTGGGATCTGGCCTCTCTGCCTTCAATCTTGCTCCCCCGGCAGTTCATCCTCCTCCCCACCTAGAGGGCAATTATATTTTTGCTTGTATATTTTTTTCCCTAACCATTAAAGGACTGCATGGCTCTTTTCCCAGCACCTGAAACAGTGCCTAATAAATAATAGGTGGTCAATAAATATTTTCCAAAAAAATTAATGGAATACAAAGATTCATTCAAAGACCTAAAACTAAAAAAAAAAAAAAAAAAAAAAAGAAACTAGATAAACACAGAAAACAGTAAAATGTACCAATTACATCCCACCAGCGGGTACTTTTTCTGAAATGTAACTCTTACTTGGTCCTGTGCCTGCGTCAGACCAGTAAAGGCTCCCAGACACCAGAAGGGTCGGGCCCACACTCCCAGGCAGGCATCAAGATCCTTCGAGTTTGGTTCCCATCACCTTCTCCAGTGCCCTCCCGTCCCTGCTCCCCTGAGGGGTCCCAGCAGCCTCTCCCCAGCTTTCGTGAGTTCCCTAGGTCAGCAGAGCACTTCCTGCATCTGGGCACGAGCTGTTCACTGGTCTGGACTAGCTGTCATGTCCAGTTTCCCTGGGACACTCTGTTTGCCTTGTGCAAGGTAGGAGAGAGTGGCAATTAAATGCCCACTCTGGAATCTGGCTGAGCTGAGTTCAACTCGTGGTTCTTCCACTTACCTGCCATGCATAATGTGCAATAACAACAGCACCTCCTCCCAGAATCTTTGTGAAGATTCAACAAAGTAAGTGTAAAAATGTAAAAGGTCCACGCTTGCACATGGTAGGCGCTCAATAAATTTTAGTCCCACCACCCTCTTCCTGCCTTTACTCACATAAAATGATTTATTGCTCTCTTCTTGCCTTGCTGAATGGATTTTCATTCTGCAAGAGAAAGACATGCTCAGAAAGTAACTAGACAGCAAAGAGAAGTTCAAAGCTTAGGAGCTGAACCCTAAGGCCGCCACCATCTGACCTCTGCTCTCTGACCTGACCTTCTTAGGGGATCCCTAGGATAGTTGGGGAACTCACTGAAGCCGGGCTCCTGAGGGCCCCAAAGTGGGGGCGCTCATGAAAAGGTCCTGCCCAAGGAGGCAAAAGACTTGTCTTATGATGTTGGGGCAACTTCTGTTTTGGAGGAGCATAAACCAGCTAGAGGGACCCCTACATATTCTCCCTGAGTCAAGGCTCTGTGAGTCAGGTGACACCCCCCGCCACCCCCTTACATACACACTGGCACACACACACTCCGTTCAGGGAACTGTGTGGAACTCTCTTTATTGGAGAATGAAATGTTCTATATAAACAAATGTTCCAAATAATGAAATGTATCCCATTAAGATACAAATGTTGAAGTCAAACTTGTTTTTCATTCAAATCTTTATAAATGCTATATATAAAACGAATACCATATATGTGTATACGTTCACAGCGGCCTTTCCCTTCAGCTCCAAAGCCAGCAGCAATTTTTTTTTTTTTTTTTTTTTTGAGACGGAGTCTCGCTCTGTCGCCCAGGCTGGAGTGCAGTGGTGCAATCTTGGCTCACTGCAAGCTCCGCCTCCCGGGTTCACGCCATTCTCCTGCCTCAGCCTCCCGAGTAGCTGGGACTACAGGCGCCCGCCACCACGCCTGGCTAATTTTTTGTATTTTTAGTAGAGACGGGGTTTCACCGTGGTCTCGATCTCCTGATCTCGTGATCCGCCCGCCTCGGCCTCCCAAAGTGCTGGGATTACAAGCGTGAGCCACCGCGCCCGGCCCTGCCAGCAGCAATTGCATCACTCCGACCTCTGCTTCTGTTGTCACAGCTCCTTCTCTGACTCTGACACTCTGACCTCCTCTTTCACGTACAAAGAAGGACCTTTGTGATTACATGGAATCTGGGATAATCCAGGATAATCTCTCCAACTCAAGGTCAGCTGATTAGCAACCTTAATTCCATCTGCAGCCTTACTCTTTGGCAAGTAACATAACATGTTCACAGTCTCCAGGTATTAGGGTGTAGACGTCCTTGGGAGGGGGGTCACTGTTCTGCCCACCACACCCATCACCTCATTACTTTCTTTGAGCTCATCTCCCACCACTCCCTGCTCACTCGCTCCGCTCATGCCACACTGGCTTCTGCCTTCCTGGAAGAGGTCAGACATGCCAAGCAAGTTCCCACCCCAGGGCCTTTGGACTTGCTGGTCCCTCTGCCAAGAGTGCTTGCCCCAGGCATCATTGAGGCTCCTTTTGTCCCCTTTACACAGGCACTCACCCTGACCTCCCTACATAAAGTATCCCCAACGTCACAGCCCCTACCCACTTTGCCTGCATTGTTTTTCTATGTAGCACTTGCCAACCTCAGATGTAATAACTAGTTTATGGTCCTCTTCCCCTCCCTTCCCCACTAGAATATAAGTGCCAAGAGAGTGGAGTCTTTATTGTGTTTCTGGCTCTTTTCCCAGTACCTGAAACAGTGCCTAATAAATAATAGGTGGTCAATAAATATTTTCCAAAAAAATTAATGGAATACAAGGATTCATACAAAGACCTAAAACTAAGGTGTGTTTCTAAGCTTGTAAAATGTGAGTAAAAATTTTAATTTGTGATTAAAACCAACATGCAACCCACACAAAATCTGAGACACAGGAAAGTAATCAGCTAAAGAATGAGTCACCACCCTAAATGCATGGGAGGGTCGCCAAGGCTCTGTGACAATAGCACGCATCAAGCTTTGGGCTCCAGGGCAGAAAACAGTTATTGAGGGTACCCCTGTGGAGAGCAGTTGATACAGTGACTTTGAATCAAATGATGCAATGACTTTGGAAGCTGTGGATGCAGAGGACCCCAAAATCTACATGTAGGATCTGAGGTTTGCAAGAAATCAAGGTCGATTCTGGCAATTCTCTAACATCCCTGGCATCAATTAGTTCAAGTCAGGCCAGGTGGGAGGGAGATTATTTTATTCACATGCCTTAAACCATTTCTGCCTCATGGACATAAAAATACTTAGGGCCAGGCTCAGTGGCTCACGACTGTAATCCCAGCACTTTGAAGGCCGATGAGGGCTGGTCACTTAAGGTCAGGAGTTCCAGACCAGCCTGGCCAACATGGTGAAACCCTGTCGTTACTACAAATACAAAAATTACCTGGGCATGGTGATGGGTGTCTGTAATCCCAGCTACTCAGGAGGCTAAGGCAGGAGAATTGTTTGAACCAGAGAGGTGGAGGTTGGAGTGAGCCAAGATGGCACCACTGCGCTCCAGCCTGGGTGACAGAGCAAGACTCCATCTCAAACAAACAAACTGCTGGGCGTAGTGGCTCACACCTGTAATCCCAACAGTTTGGGAGGCCGAGGCGGGTGGATCGCCTGAGTTCAGGAGTTCAAGACCACCCTGGGCAATGTGGTGAAACCCCGTCTCTACTAAAATACAAAAAAGTAGCCGGGCATGGTGGTGCGCACACCTGTAGTCCCAGCTACTCGAGAGGCTGAGGCAGGAGAATCGCTTGAGACTGGGAGGTGGAGGTTGCAGTGAGCCAAGCTTGTGCCACTGCACTCTAGCCTGGGCAACAGAGTGAGACTCTGTCTCAAAAACAAAACAAAACAAAAAACAAAACAAAACAAAACAAAACAATACTTACTTTGGGGAAACAACAGGTTTTGTTGGTTGGAGGCAATTGTGATTTTTTGGAGCTGGTAGAAGAGGAGCTGGCCTGAAAGTGAAAAACAAATAACTAAAACAAGAACATTGGAAATTCGGAAACCCTTTTTAACACTCCCAGATCAAGTACATCCCTATAGTGACCCAAAATTGGAATGCACGATCTGACAGCTGGAATCTTTAAAATCTGAGGCCTTTAAAACTCAGGCCCAAGGCCCTGGCACTTGTTCACTGTCCCAGGAAGAGTCTGTCCCCCAGTTCCCAAAGCTCTTTATCCCACATGGAGGCAGCAGCTGCCATCAGGGCTCTTTGGTTGGAAGCTGCACTTTGCCGTTGCACCAACACTGAGACTTCCTCATTTAAAATGGCGCAAACCCCAGGCGGGGCTGGCAAGATGAGGGTGCAGCCAACCAGCTGGCAGGGAAGCTGGGAAAAGCGAGGCTTTCTGGCCCACCTGGGATTTTCCTGCCACACTTGCTGTTTTAGAAATCTTGTGAAATAAATGAGGCTACAAATGGATCCTAAGGTCCCTGTGCCTAACCCATCCCAGAAAATTCTTACTTAGACCTCCCTGTGGAGTTCTTGTGTGGTAGTTGAGGGGTCTTGATTAGCTTCCGTGGTCCCAAGTTCCAGGGGTCCCAGCAGGTGCAATAGATGAGAGGGTTGGGGTACATGGCCAAAGGTCAGGGACAGTCTTGGCTGCTAGATCAGTAGGCTCTTGCTGAAATCAAAAAACAACAGCAGAAGGTTAAACCATTTAGAATCAAAGCAAAAATACGGACGAATTGGGAAGAACCCAGGGAGGACCAAAGAACAATGGTAGATTCCAGAAGCTGTTGATCTGGTGCAGGGTCTTGACTATAGGTTAACAGCTCATCCCTTTCTACTCAGTAGACTTGACTTGAAAGCAATTTAAACTTTGCCATAACTGGCTGGGCATGGTGGCTCACGCCTGTAATCCCAGTACTTTGGGAGGCCGAGGTAGATGGATCACTTGAGGTCAGGAGTTTGAGACCAGCCTGGCCAACATGGTGAAACCCCGTCTCTACTAAAAATACAAAAATTAGCTGGGCATGGTGGCACACATCTATAGTCCCAGCCACTCAGGAGGCTGAGGTGGGAGGATCGCTTGAACCTGGGAGGCAGAGGTTGCAGTGAGCCGAGACTGTGCCACTGCACTCCAGCCTGGAGGTGCCACTGCACTCTCCAGGGTGGAGAGTGAGACTTCCTCTCAAAAAATAAAATAAGATAAAATAAAAATAAAATAAAATAAAATAAAATTTGCCATAACCGAGTCCTTGCTGTGAGCCAGGTAAAACTGCTCAATTATTGTTATGCTGATACTATAGATGAAGCTACTGAGACTCAGAGAAGTCACAGCGGCAGCAAGTTGCAGAGCTGGAAACAAACACAAATCTCCCTTGACTCCCAAGCTCCTTCCTTTCCAGCAGGCCACACCAGTTCTCACTGAAGGGAAGAGAAATTCCCACAGCAAGTTCTGCACAGAACTTCCTGGGAAATTAGTTCTGCTGCTTGAGCTACAGTGCAAGTGAATCTCCTTGTTTCTCATTCCTGGTTATCTCCTTGAATTACAGAGTGGAAACTCCTTCCCTGGCTCCATAAAAACAAAACCCCTATTATGAGAATCTTGATGAAAGACAACTATCAGATAAACATGGTGGCTTGACCACACTGGCTTATCTTCTTTCTTTTCCAGAATCCAACTAAAATTAGAGTACAGCATTAAAAGAGATTTAATTCCACAAGAGCAAGAAAATGGGAGAGGAGACAAGATTGCACAAGGGATGTCCGTACATGTTCGGCATCGTAACTAGGGCTCTCACCATAGCTCACTACAGCCTATGTGCCTGCAAAGACACAGATGAATAAGATGGAGCCAATTCACACATCAGAGGTCCCAGAGGGTGCAGGACTTGGAACTGGTAGATTACCTGATGATATTGACAGGCAGCTGGTAGATGTGTAGGAGCACATGGTAGGATGAATACCATCCCTTTCCCTACGCCGCATGTCCTAATCCCTGGAAAGTGTGACTATGTTACCTTACATGGCAAAAGCAGCTGGGATTAAACGAAAGATCTTGAGATAGAGAGATTAACCTGAATTATCAGTCAGAGAAGATGTGATAATGGAGGAAGAGGTAGGAGTGATTGAGGAAAAGGTCCGGGGGCCAAGGAATTGGGGCAGCATCTAGAAGCTGGAAAAGGCAAGGAAACGAATTCCCCCTGGAGCCTCCGGAAGGAATGCAGCTCTGCTGACCTCTTGATTTTAGCTCAGTGAGACTCATTTTGGACCTTGACTTTCAGAATTATAAGATTGTTGTTTAAGCCACTAAATTTGTGGTAACTTTGTTACAGAGCAACCGGAACCAGAGCATTTGGGAGTATGGGTGAGGGATTGGCAATAGAAACATAGAAACCTAAGAAAATATAATGTGCAATTACTCCAGGTTAAAAAATACTGAATGAGAAAGTAAACATAATCATAGTATGGCACACACTCATATGTATCAAATGTAAATACTTAATATTGACTTAGCCAAAAAGTGAACTGTGACCACATGGGAAGAATGAGCGGAATGGGTATGTATAAGAGCCAAATCCTCATCTGCTGTACCAGAAAGAAAAATTAACATACGGAGCACAGACAAATTATTTGGAAGTATGAGGTAAAATTCCAAAGAAATAGATAGCAGAGTTGAAAATAATTGCCTCTAGGAGCACATTGAGAAGTAGAACTGACAGGTTAGGGGATGGGGCAGAAATTGAGACTTTTCTTTAATGAATTTTTAACATTAGTTGGTTTTTAAATGATGTCAGTGGATATTTCTTTTCTCTTTTCTTCTTTTCTTTTCTTTTTTCTTTTCTTCTTTTCTTTTCTTTTTTCCTTTCAGAGTCTCACTCTGTCACCCAGGCTGGAGTGCAGTGGCACAATCTTGGCTCACTACAACCTCTGCTTCCTGGGTTCAAGTGATTCTCCTGCCTCAGCCTCCTGTAGGTGTAGGCCTCCAGCCTCCTGCAAGTGCCCACCACTATGCCTAGCTAAGTTTTGTGTTTTTAGTAGAGACTGGGTTTCACCATGTTGGCCAGGCTGATCTTACACTCCTGGTCTCAAATGATCCTCCTGCCTCGGCCTCCCAAAGTGCTGGGATTACAGGCATGAGCCACTGTGCCTGGCCATGTCAGTGGATATTTCATTAGTAATAAAAACAAATGCCAAAAATGTTATAAGAATCAATGGCCTAACAGAAGCATTAAAACGATAGCAGATTTAACTCAAATGTCTAAGTCTATGATTAGTTTTCAATATTACACTGGAATACATTTGCTTAAGAACCTGCTGAAAAAACGAAATCGACCTTTTTCTCTAACACGACTGATGCTTGAGAAACCCACTGATGGTGTCTAATGACCTTAAGAGCTAGAGAGGACCTTAAGGTTGAATCTGTTTTACATATGAGGATATTAAAACTCACTCACTTGTAACTGCTGCTTTAACAGTACAAATCTTTAGAGGCTCGTGCTGTGAGTCCTGTGCTAGATGCTGGTTGGACCTTGCCCTCAGGGAGCTTGCAGTCAGCAGAGGAGTCGGCAGAAAGAGAGCTAAGTGAGCAGTGCAGTGAAGGCAAGAGACCTGGCCTTGGAAGAAAGGCAGCGTGTGCAGGGGTTGGCTGGGCCAGAGGCCTGGGACTAGGGAGTCTTCTGCAATAGAGGTCAGGGCTAGAAAGGAGTCCAGGGCTAGAAAGGAGTCCAGGAGACTGGCTAAACAGCAAAGGCCTAAAGAGCAGGTGACAGGGCCACCATTTATAACTGTCCATACTCCACTGGGTTTGGGGGCCTGTCAGGGCCAAGTCAAGGAGATGAGGTCAGAGAAGCAGATGGGATCGAGTGCCCAGGTGGGAAGATGATGATACAAGGGGCTAGAATTCAGGTGAAAGTCTGAAAGAAGGCTACAACAGTAGCAAAAAAGAAACTGCTTCTGCTTAGAACCTTGTGTCTGCTTCCTGTAGGAAAGGAGCCAACCTTGAACTTGGGAGATTTAGCAGGAGTCCATGGGGCAGGAAGTGAGAGGCTAAGGCAGGTCCACTTCTAGCAACTGCCTTCTCTCTTCTTGAAGGCCAGGACTCCACTATGGAGTGCTCTCTGTGCCTCAACACCTCCACTAAGCCTTGCAAAGTGGCTTGTCCACAATGGGCATTTGATGAATATTTCTTACCTGACTAGTAAATTTGATGGTTGTAATCAGCTCATCATGGTGGTTGGCGTAGCTCAACAAAGAGAAAAAAGACGGTGCGGTGGCTGATGCCTGTAATTCCACCACTTTGGGAGGCCAAGGCGAGAGGATCACTTGACGCCAGGACTTCGAGACCAGCCTAACCAACAGGGCGAAACCCCGTCTCTACTAAAAACACAAAAATTAGCCAGGCATGGTGGCACACGCCTGTAATCCCAGCTACTAAGGAGGCTAAGGCAGGAGAATTGCTTGAACCTGGGAGGTGGAGGTTGCAGTGAGCGGAGATCTCACCACTGCACTCCAGCCTGGGTGACAGAACAAGACTCTGTCTCAATAAATAAATAAATAAAACAAAAAACAAAAACAAAGAGAAAAGAGATTCACAGATGAAACTGCCAAAATGTTGTAATCATCATTATCATGTTATAAATAATATTAAACATTTGCATTCAAAAGCCAGAAAGCAGATGTAAATTGTATGGGTGATACAGTCACTCAGTGGGGTTTTACATAGATTTTCAATGATCTTTGATGAACGTGTGGTTGTTTCCTTTTCTTCTTCCCCATGATAAACAATGTCTTGGTATATATTCTTTTGCTCTTAAGAAAAAAGAAAAAAGGCCTCATAGGTGTGGTGGCACATGTCTGTAATCCCAACACTCTGAGAGACTGAGGTGGGAGAGTCGCTTGAGGCTAGGAGTTTGAGACCACCCTGGGCAACATATCGAGACTCTGTATCTACAAAAAATTTTACAAGTAGCCTAGTATGGTGGAGTGTGCCTGTAGTCCCAGCTACTTGGCAGGTGGTGCGGGAGGATCACTTGAGGCCAGGAGTTTGAGGTTGTAGTGTGCTATGACCACACCACTGCATTTCAGCCTGGGTGACAGCACAAGACCCTGTCTCTAAAATAAATAAATAAATAAATAAAATAAAAATAAAGGCCTTTCTCTTTGAACACCCATGGGAGTGATACTCAAAATATTTAACAACCAGTAAGATAAGGCTATTGAATAATCAACCAGGGTTGGAACAAGGTCCTGGAGGATCTCACTCCCACCTCCATGCCGGGCATTAACCCCTTAGTTGCTGAATCATGAGGTGGTCTGGGGGTGCCAGGGGAGGAGTTGGGGCAACCAAGGTGGCAAGGAGGACATGCAAGGGGCTTGGACCATGGTCATCTACCAATCAATATGGCCGTATTTTATTTATTATTATTATTATTTTGAGACAGAGTTTTGCTCTTGTTGCCTAGGCTGGAGTGCAATGGCGTGGTCTTGGCTCACTGCAACCTCTACCTCCGAGGTTCAAGCGATTCTCCTGCCTCAGCTTCCCCAGTGCTGGAATTATAGGCACCCGCCACCACGCCTGGCTAATTTTTGTAAAGATGGGGTTTCACCATATTGGCCAGGCTGGTCTCAAACTCCTGACTTCAGGTGATCCACCCACCTCGGCCTCCCAAAGTGCTGGGATTACAGGTGTGAACTACCGTGCCCGGCCTATATGGCAGTATTTTAATATTTCAGTAGCTAAAATCAGCCCTTGACTTCTCATAGCTTCTTCAGTGGGAACTACTTCTAACAGATTTTTGGGGCATCCTTCCAGAAATGTTGTGAGTGCATATAACCTTAAATGTTTTGCATATAGAACTTAACCTGTAGAGAAGCATAATAGATTTTTAAAATGATTTGCATAAATGAGAGCATACTTTGCACACAATGTTGCATCTTGTTCTTTTTGTGTAACAGGATATCTAGTAGATATTTCCATGTAATCACAGATAGATCTGCATTTACAGTGGCTTGACATCATACAGCTCTAATTATAGAGGGGTGTGTGAGTGTGTGTAAGGATGTTTTTGTCTCCCTTTTTTTCCTTTCCTGCACTTCTACCTGATGATTTTACCTGAGGCTCGCCCTAACAATAGTCACCAGTGAGCCGGCAGAGGCTTCAGAGAAGTTACTGGTTAGTATTAATAATCAGTAGAAAAAATAATATAAAACATCTTTTCCAAAGAGCTTACCTTGGACTGCCCAAAGATCTGTTATTCTCATGTGGCCCAAGTCAAGTATCTTAAAGAAACCACAATGTTAGAGACAAACGGTTCCCCATCAACACAGAATCAGAGTTTACTTTAGATCAAATCCAGAGGTTCCAGAACACAAGACTTTAGTGGCCATTCCAAGTGGTTGAAATGCCGAAGCAGAAAATTCACAGTATGGGTACTGCGGGAAGACAGACTTCTAGTGAATCCAATCAAAGGCTTTTACAAAGGCTGGCCTGGCACAAACATGAATTTCCCTTCTAAAGACAAAACAGTGGAAGTTTCTCAGTATTGCAATGAAAGTAAACTAGAGGAGAAGGTCACCCCACCATTCAGATTCCCGTGACTTGGGCCTGAGTCGTGAGGTTTGCCCTTGGGAGATGGCAGGCCAAAGTTTGTTTATTTTGTTGCTATGGACACAGAACAGTAGCTCCTCATTGGCTCAGGGCTCTTTTCTTCAAGAGAGAAGGTTGGGAGAAACAGCCAATTAAATTCTCCAAGACACAAATCAGTGACCACCCTCAACAGCAAAGAATTCATACTTTTAACACTGGATTTCCACTTTCGTCATCAGCCGTGGGACAAAAATGTTTAAGATATATCTTCAGAGGAAATAGAATTCAACAGCACTTTTAGGCTTCATTTGTCTATGGCAATAGTTACCAGGCAGGATCTGTGATGGATTTTTAATTCCTCTGTCATCTACTCACAGAAACCTAAAACTCTAGACACTTTTTTCCCTTGAGTTTAAGCCTTTGAAATCTGTGAAAGTAAAAATCCCCCAAGGCAGGAGTCTTTTTCAGTCACAAGGTTTTCTGATTTTTTTTTTAAATAAAGCTGCTTTTTCTTACTATAGAAAAAAGCACTTGCTTATTACAACCCAGTGGCTTTCATTTTAGTTTTACTGCCACTCATTATAAGAAATATATTTTACAAATTTTGTAATAAAAAATTTCATGAAATAATACTCTTATTATTTGCTATTCTCTTCTATTTCTTTTTCTTCTTTAAATTAAAGCTGATTATAATCTACTAGATTGATTTCATGATCCTGGTGGGTCACAACCCCTAGCTTACAAAATACTGTTATAAATTCATCTATTCACTCAACTTCACATTTGTTGTCTACTGTGTGCCAGGCACTATTGCTAGGTGTGGGGATATACCTCAGTTCTTATACTCAATACAACTTAGAGACCAATGAGAAAACAGACAATAAAAAAGCTCAATAAAAGCATAATTAATTTTTTTTCCTTTGAGACAGTATCTCACTCTGTTACCCAGGCTGCAGTGCAGTGGCAGTGGCAGTGGCAGTGGCAGTGCAGGCTGCATGCATAGCTCTTTGCAGCCCTGACCTCCTGGACTCAAGCGATCCTTCTGCCTCAGACGCCCAAGTAGATGGGACTACAGGTGCGCAGCACCATGCCCAGCTAATTTTTTTGACTTTTAGTATACATGAGGCCTTGCTATGTTGTCCAGGCTGGTCTTGTACTCGTGAGTTCAAGCGATGCTCCTGCTTCAGCCTCCCAAAGTGCTGGGATTACAGGTGTGAGCCACCATGCAGCCACAATGACTCATATTAAGAGACTCGCCAGAAGCAGTGGGAGTTCATAGCAGGAGTCACTCTTCTAGTCCAGTGAGTCAGGCAGCAGTGTTAAACAGAGAAGAGATCTGATTAGATCTACATATCAGAAAGATCATTCTGACTGCAATATAGGGAAGCAATTGGAAGGGCCAGGGACACCAGGTAAAAGTCTGTGGCAGTGGTTGTCATGGGACCTAACGATGGCCCTGACTGAGGAGCAGCAGTGGGGATGGAGAGAAGACATGATAGGACTTGGTGACTGACTGGATGCTGGGATGAGGGAAAAGGAGAAGGTGATGATTCCTGGCTTTCTAGCTCGAGCAGTTGAGTTGACCGTGGTGCCATTTATTGAGATAGGAAAGTCTGGGGGATAAACAGGTTCCAGGGAGCAGATTATTAGTTCAGTTTTGGATATGTTGAGGTGCAGGGAGACTAATAGACAAGTGGTGACATCTGTTAGAGTTTCTTATATATTTTAGAAGTTCAGAAGAAGATTCTGGCCTAGAAGCAGATTTAGGAGTCTTCAGAGTGGATAATATTCCAAGCCAAGAGAGCGAGTGAGATCACATATAGAGAGAGTATTGTGTAAGGAGAGAAGAGGGTCTAGAACAGAGCTCCGAGGACACCAGTATTTATAACAAGATTTCTCAAAGTGTAGGCCACGTGTAGTTAAAATGCATAGACCTGTTGCTTGATCACAAGTGGCTTACATCAAAGAGGTTTATTAACCTCATGAAATAGAGTCTGGAGGCAGTGCTATCAGAGTTGGTGCAAAGATTCAGCAATGTCCTTGGAGAACTGGCCTCTTTCCATCTCTCTGTTATGCCAGCCTCAGTGTGTTGATGGAGGGAAGCCTCTTGGTTGCACTACGGCTGCTTCAACTCTGAGCACCATGAACAGGCTAGATGAAGAGAGACTTTCAAAGATTAAAAGGAGGGAAATAACTTAGAGAACAACTGATAAACTCTATTAGTCATCTAGACAATCTGTCTCCATCCAGAGATTGAATATTTACTTTGAGTGTGTTTAGTGTGTAAAATTTTATATTTAAATCCTTTCTTATGATTAAAAAAAAAAGCTGCAGGATTTGGGTCTTGAGTGAAGCATGGCTAAAAACAGAGATACAGAGGAAGTAAGTGCTGAAGGAAAACCCCAGCCACTCGACTTGGCAAAGGCTCAGCACTAATTACTACTACTTTGGGTCTCCCCATTCTCCTTTCATCTTTTTGGACATGAGTAAAGCTTTGCCAGGTCCAAAACAGCAGAGGAGAAGGAAATGAAGGTGTTTAGGGGCTAAGTGTTAAGTACTCTTCGGAGACGGATCTTCCCCAGGCTGGATCATGGTCAATCACTCACTCAAACTCTCCGGTTCATCCATTCTCTGCCACGGGGTTTCACCGTGGTCTCGATCTCCTGACCTCGTGATCCGCCCGCCTTGGCCTCCCAAAGTGCTGGGATTACAAGCGTGAGCCACCGCGCCCGGCCAAGTGCTCTTCTCTTTGATGAAACTGGGGAAGTGCTGGCATTCTCAATATCTTCCCCTAAAACAAAGTGTCTTACTATTTGGAACAGAGGTGGAGGACACCAGAATACCAATAGTAAAAGTATAAGTTGAATAAATGAATAGTAAAAGTATAAGTTGAATAAATGAATGAGGGAAATTGCAACTTAATTCAGACAGTAATATTATCAAAATTGGTCTGCACAGGGCTTGGGGAAATAGATATCCTCTTGTGTGATGTTGCAGCATTCATGAAGTGGCAAACATGGTCAGCTGGGAGCATTCGGAGGCTTTCCATCTGTGCAGCACTATTTGTGGCTCTATGAGAATACTCCCAGTGTGGAAAAGACAGTGTTCTCTTAAGAAGCTTGTAATTATCTCCAACTTGCTCACTTGCTCAACTTTCTTTGATCTTTGTCTTTCAAAATCTGACTTTAGAGTGGTGCTATGCTAACTCCCATGGATCATCCTGAATAGCCCCAACCAGGTAGCCACAGGAATCCTGTGAGAGCCTGCAGTGCTACCCTTGCACCTAGAAAGAGGGGCCACTGTTCTGAGCCCTGGGCTTTAGAGGGCTCTGCATAGGACAGGCACACACAGAAACCTACATTTGTTCAAGAACACGTGGGCCCAGGCTGGGTGCAGTGGCTCACGCCTGTAATTCCAGCACTTTGAGAGGCCAAGGTAGGTGGATCAACTGAGGTCAGGAGTTTAAGAACAGCCTGGCCAACATGGTGAAACCCTGTCTCTACTGAAAATAAAAAAATTAGCTGGGTGTGGTGGTGCACGCCTGTAGTCCCAGCTACTCAGGAGGTTGAAGTGGAAGAATTGTTCGAACCCAGGAGGAGGTGGAGGTTGCAGTGAGCCAAGATCGTGCCACTGCATTCAAGCCTGGATGATAGAGCGAGACTCCATATCAGAAGAGGAAGAAAAAACAAAAAACAAAAAAAACAAAAACACGTGGGCCCTTGATCTGGAGCTCAGCTCTGAAACAGCAGGAACCATAACCCTAAAGATTCACTCTCATCATTAACCATATGCAGGTCTCAGGGAATGCTTCACCACATCTTTTACCCTTTACCTTCAAAACAAAAGATGACTGTGCCCAAATGCTATAAAGGTTTGTGGGTGATGCTGCTGCTGAGATCAGACACAGACACTGCTTTGGAGTGCAGGAAAGACTGGGGCAGCAGCAGTAAGGTAAGAGGAAAGGTAACTTGTCAAAACCTCTCAGATAGCATGAATGCAAGATTTGTGCATAATGAGATATATTTTCCAGTGGTGCTGAGCACCCATTTTTTGCTTCTTTTAATGCCTTAATTTGTAATTCCACAGGTATTCGCATACAGGAATGGTATTTGCAAGAGCTACATATGGTGGCTGAAGAACATTGTGCAATATGAATCCTGAGTACCCTTAAATTTATATATATGTAGATCTAGATGGAACATGAAGCCTGGTACCAACTCTTCATATTACTGGATAGATCTAGAGATTGTTTGAGAGATGGTAAAAACAGCCATAGAAGTAGTAGTGAATTATATGAAATTAAAATACTCCATAGCATTTTCTGGCCTATCATAATGTTTGAATGTGATGTGAAAATCTTGATTTTGAACAACTTAGTGATTTTTCTGAGAAGGCAAGACAATCAAATTTTGTGAAACAATACTTTGATTTTTATATATTTGGGTTTTCTGTATTTTTCATCATCTCATAACACCTTTGGGGTGCTTTCTTCATAACTTCTTAAACTAAAGAACAAAACACTTCATGCTGTTGCTGGCAACATGACCTGCCAGCCAACAGTTGTATTTCGGCATCTTTTCCAAATTTGCACAGTAACATTTGCTCATTTGAAAATTTTGTGGCATTTTGGCCCTTAACTCATAAAAACTAATGAAAAACAGAAAAATAAAACTTACTATTAGCCTAACTCAAATTTAATATAGTGAAACTAACAATGGAAGTCAACAGGATGCTTAAAGCCCCAAATCTTAAACCTCATCAGAAGGTTTTTGGACTTAAACACATCCACTAGTAGTCATTTGTAAAAGAAAACACAATTAAAGATGATGAGAATAGCACTAAATTTCATATCAAAGTAGAGTCTCAAGCTTCATTTCTCACAAGATGGTCATAATTCTAAATGGATACTGAGTTTTTTCAAAAAATAGTTTCTTTTTTTTTTCCAAGATGGCAGACTAGAGTCTTTTAGTGTGCCTTGGCTCCTTGTTTCCAAGGAGATAGTGTGTAAAGATCATCTCTGTGGGTTTTTATGCAAAAAGGAAAATGGGAATCCACTAGAATTGTGAAGGACACCCCAGATGCCAGGGAGGAGAATGTGAACAAACAGCCCCAGTGATGGCATGCAGCTGATAAAAATGAGTGAAGCCCTAGTACATGGGAGAGGCAGACAGCCTCCCTCTATGACTTACCTTTCCACCTGGGATCCAAGCAACCCAGGCTGAGGGAGAGCACTTTGTTTCTCACAAGCTCTGGAGCTGACTTGGGGAAGCGGCTTGGAAACACTGTGAGGAAAAGACACAGAGAAAAGCTGCAAACATTTTCCCAGACTCAGGACTGAAAGCAGGGTGCCATTTTTAATCCAGGCATTCTTTGGTGACTTAGCAGTATGGCCACACAGGCATTTTAGTCTTGGGTGAGCAATTGGAGCACCTGCTCTGGCTTAGGGTAGGGGTCTCCATAGCCAGAACTGCGCAAAGAGCCTCATTAGTAGGTGCAGGGATTGTGCTCTCCCCCTTTGCAGGCCTGAGGTGGGAGGAGAGCTGCTACAGCTGCAGTTTCTCCTGTGTGATGAGACTTGCAGCCAGGGCTACCTTGGTGACCTGGAACTAGTCTGCATATGTCATTGCAGGGTGACCCAGCCTGCTCCCCTGAGATTGTGGTGCAGCAGAGCCCTCTCTGCTCCACCCTCAGGCAGAAATCTCAGGCATTTGGAGCACTCGCTTGTCTGGACCAGCAGCCTGAGCTGCCCCACCCTTCATGGACATAGATTGTGGTACAGCATGGCTCTCTCTGCTCCACACCCAGGCAGATCTCCAGGTATCTGGAGCATCCCCTTCCTTGGATCAGCAGCCTGACTTGTCGTACCTTTCCTGTGTATAGATTGTGGTGCAAGGGTGCCCTCTCCACTCCACCTCTAAGCAGATCTCCAGGCATTTGGAGCACCTGCTCACATGGACTAGCAGCCTGAGTGCCCTACCCTTCCTGTGCAGAGATCTGGGTGTGGGAAGGTCCTCTTCATTTTGCACCCCAGCAGATCTCTAGGCATTAGGTGCACTTGCTCATCTGGTTCACCAGCCTGAGCCGCTGCCCCTCCCCATTTCAAGACATAGATCATGGTGCAGCAAGGCCCTCTCTGCTCCATGACCAGGCAGATCATCGGCATTCGGAGCACCCATTTTCCTTGATCAGCAGTCTGAGTCACCCAAACCCTCCTGCGCAGAGGTCTTGGTATGGGGGGCCCTCTCTCCTCCATGCTCAGGCAGATCTCCAGGCATTCAGAGCACGCGCTCACCTGGAACAGCAGCCTGAGCACCCCACCCTGCCTGTGCATAGATCCTGGTGCAGTGGGGCTCCATGCCTAGATATAGCTCCAGGCATCTGGAGCAGTCACTCTACTGGATTAGTTTAGGCCACCCACATCCCTTTGCAGGGAACTTGGGGTTGAGGAAATTTCCCAAGCATCTCTGGGTGCTTGGTAATGGCTACCCACTGCATTCTCCCTCAGTGCTGGTGCTTGTACCTGCCATCAGGGGACCTGTAGTGGGACCTGCCCAGTCCAGCTCTGCCCATTTTGGCCCCTACCTCCCTGTGTCTGAGCAGGGAGCTCAGACCACTATGCACCCCATGAATCAGCTCATTGCCTGAGGTAACAGAGCTGTTCCCCATAAACAAGGATCAAGTATATACTCAGTCACATTGGCCAGAGCAGGCTCTTACCTGTAAGCACCATCTACTGGCTTGTAGGTTGAACTGCACAGCCCAATATAAAACCTGCTGACAGAAGTGAATAGGGTTATAGAAGCAATGCCAAAAGACCCTACCCAGCATTCTTTACAGTCACACTCCCTAGAGAGGGAGGAAAAGGGAAAGGGAAAGAAAAAAAAAACCAATAATATTATAGGGAAAGAAGGAAAAATAAATACTCCTACACATATGAAAATACTATAAAATTAAAATGCCAGAATCTCCAGATGAGAAGGAATCAGTGCGAGAATTCTGGCACCATGAAAAATCTCAATACAGTGACACCACCAAAGGATCAAACTTGCTCTCCAGCAATGGTCTATAGCCAAAATAGAAACTCAGAAAGAACAGATACATAATTCAAAGCATGGATTACAAGGAAGATCAATGAGATCCAAGTCAAGGTTAAAAATCAACAACACAAAACTTCTAAAGCAATCCAGGAAATGAAGCAATAGATAAAATCTTATAAAGCAATCAATCAGAGCTTCTGAAGTTGAAAAACTCACTCAGGGAATTTCAAAATACAATTGAAAGCTTTATCAGTAGACTGGACCGAGCAGAAGGAAGAATTTCAGAGCTTGAAGACCGATCTTTTGAGCTAACTCAGTTACATAAAAATAAGGAAAAAATAATTTTTAAAGGTAAACAAAGGCTTTGAGAAATATGGGATTATGTAAAACAACCAAACCTATGAATTACTGGCATTCCTGAGAAGGAAAAAAGTGAACAACCTGGAAAACATATTTGAGGGAATAATTCAAGAAAGTTTCCTTAATCTTGCTAGAGGTAGACATCCAGATACAAGAAATCCAGAGAACACCTGCAAGATACTATACAAAATGAGCATCACCAAGGTATATAGCCACCAGACTGTCCAAGGTCAATGCTAAAGAAAATACTTTTTTTTTTTTTTTTTCAAGATGGTGTCTCACTCTGTCACCCAGGCTGGAATGCAGTGGCATTATCTTGGCTAACTGCAGCCTCCTGCTCCTGGGCTCAAACAATTCTTATGCCTCAGCTTCCTGAGTAGCTGCGACTACAGGCGCACACCACCACAGCCAGCTAATTTTTATATTTTTAGTAGAGACCGGGTTTTGCCATGTTGGTCAGGTTGGTCTTGAACCCCTGAGCTCAAGTGATCTGCTGACCTTGGCCTCCCAAAGTGCTAGGATTACAGGTGTAAGCCACCGCGCCCAGCAGAAAACATCTTAAAGGCAGCTAGAGAAAAAGGTCGGATTGTGTACAAAGGGAATGCATCAGGCTAACAATGGACTTCTCAGCAGAAACCTTACGTGCCAGGGGAGATTGGAAGTCTTTTCTCGGCATTTTTAAAGACAAGAAATTCCAACCAAGAATGTCATATACCTCCAAATTAAGCTTCATAAGCAAAGGAGAAAGAAAATATTTTCTAGATAAGCAAGAGCTAAGGGAATATGTTACCACCAGATCAGCTGTACAAAAGATTCTTAAAGGAGTTCAAAATACAGAAACGATAGAATGATATCTGCTATCACAAAAACACACTTTTAAGAACAGAGCCCACAGATCCTATAAAGCAACCACACCACAGAAATTACAAAACAACCAGCTAACAATCTCATGATAAGATCAAAACCTTGCATATAAATATTAACCTTGAATATAAATGGTCTAAACACCTCACTTAAAAGGCACAGGGTGGCAAGTTGAATAAAAAAACAAGAGCCATCCATTTGCTACCTTCAACTGACCATTGTCACACATTAATGACATCCATAGGCTCAAAGTAAAGGGCTGGAAAAAGATTTACCATGCAAACAGAAAACAAAAAATGGGTAGGGGTTGCTATTCATATATCAGATAAAACACACTTTTAACCAACAACAGTAAAAAAAAAGGACAAAGAAGGGCATTACATAATGATAAAGAGTTAATTCAACAAGAAGACTTAACTACCCTAAATATATACACAGCCAACAATAGAGCAACCAGATTCATAAAACAGGTACTTCTAGACCTACAAAAAGACTTATCCATACAATAGTAGTGGGGGACTTCAACACCACATTGACAGCATTAGAGAGATCACTGAGGCAGAAAACGACAAAGAAATTCTAGACTTAACTTCAACACTTGACCAATTTGGCCTAATAGACATCTACAGAATATTCCACCCATCAACCACAGAATATACATTCCTCTCATCTGCACACAGAACGGACTCCAGGATTGACCACATGCTTGGTCATAAAGTAAGTTTTAAGAAATTTAAAAAAAAAATCAAAATCATAGCAACCATACTCTCAGACCACAGTGGAATAAAAATAGAAATCAGTATCAAGAAGATTGCTCAAAACCACATAAATACATGGAAAATAAACAACTTGCTCCTCAATCACTTGGGTAAACAATGGAATTAAGGTAGAAATAAAAAAATTCTTTGAAATTAATGAAAACAGAAACAATATATAAAAATCTCTGGGATATAGCAAAAGCAGTATTTAAGAGGAAAGTTTATAGCAGTAAACACCTACCTCAAAAAGTTAGAAAGATCTTAAATTAATGATCTAACATCACACATAGAGGAAACAGGAAAAGAACAAACTAATCCCAAAGCCAGCAAAGAAAAGAAATAAGTCAGAGCAGCACTGAATGAAATTGAGACCCCAAAATCCATACAAAGAATTAATGAAACCAAAAGTTGGTTATTTGAAAAAAATAAACAAGACTGATAGACTGTTAGCTAAATTAACAAAGAAAAGAAGATCCAAGTAAGCCTGGTCAGAAAGGACAGAGGTGACATTATAACTGAGAGAAATACAAAAGATCCTCAGAGATTATTATGAACACCTCTATGCACAAAAACTAGAAACCTACAACTTCTGGAATTCCCGGAAACATACAACTTCCCACGATTAAATCAAGAAGAAATCGAAAGCCTGAATAGACTAACATTGAGTTCCAAAATTGAATCAGTAATAAAAAACTTAACCACCAAAAAAAGGCCCCGACCAGAAGAATTCACAGCCAAATTCTACCAGATGTACAAAGAAGAGCTGGTACCAATTCTACTGAAACTATTCAAAAAAACTGAGAAGGAAGGACTTCTCCCTAACTCATTATATGAAGCCAGTTTTGGTATCATTCTAATCCCAAAACTGGTCAAAGACACAATGAAAAAAGAAAACTAAAGGCCAGTAATCTCTATGAACATAGACACAAAAGTCCTGAACAAAATACTAATAAACTGAATCCAACAGCACATCAAAAAGCTAATTCACCATAATCAAGTAGGCTTCATTCTTGGAATGCAAGGTTGGTTAAACATATGCAAATCAACAAATGTGATTCACCATATAAACAGAATTGAATTAAAAACAAAAATCAGGTCGGGTAGGGTGGCTCATGCTTGTAATCCCAGCACTTTGGGAAGCTGAGGCAGGTGGATCACCTGAGGTCAGGAGTTTGAAACCAGCTTGGGCAACATGGTGAAACCCTGTCTCTACTAAAATTACAAAAATTAGCTGGGCATGGTGGCACACACCTGTAATCCCAGCTACCCAGGAGGCTAAGGCAGGAAAATTGTTTGAACTCTAGAGGTGGAGGTTGCAGTGAACCGAGATTACACCACTGCACTCCAGCCTGGGTGATAGTGTGAGACTCTGTCTCAAAAAAAAAAAAAAAAAAATCATATGATCATCTCAATAGATGCGGAAAAGGCTGTTGATAAAATCCAACATCCCTTCCTGATAAAATGTCTCAAGATACTAGGCATCACAGGAAATTATCTCAAAATAATGAGAGCCATCTATGACAAATCCACAATCAACATCATAGTGAACGGGCAAATATAGGAAGCATTTCCATTGAGAACAGGAACAAGACAAAGATGCCCATTTTTACCACTCCTATTCAAAACAGTACTGGAAGATTTTGCCAGAGCAATCAGGCAAGAGAAAGAAACAAAAGGCATCCAAATAGGAAAATAAGCTAAACTATTTCTCTTTGCTGATGATATGATTGTATACCTAGAAAACCCTAGACTCTGCCAAAAGCCTCCTGGAACTGATAAACGACTTCAGTAAGTTTCAGGATACAAAAATCAGTAGCATTTCTATACAGCAATAACAATCAAGCTGAGAGCAGAATCAAGAACACAATTCCACTTACAACAGCCACACAAACATACACACAATACCTAGGAATACATCTAATCAGGGAGGTGAAAGATGGCTACAAGACGAACTATAAAACACTGCTGAAATAAATCACAGATGACACAAATGGAAAAATATTTTATAATAACGGATAGGAATACTCAATATCATTACAATGGCCATACTGCCCCAAACAATGTACAGAGTGAACACTATTCCTATCAAACTACCAATATCATTTTTCACAGAACTAGAAAAAAAGCATTCTAAAATTCATATGGAATCAAAAAGAGCCTAAATAGCCAAAGCAATCCTAAGCAAAAAGAGAAAAGCTGGAGGCATCTCATTACCTGACTTCAAACTACACTACAAAGCTACAGTAACCAAAAGAGCATTGTATTGGTACAAAAACATAGATCAGTGAAACAGAATACTGAATTCAGAAATAAAGCCACACACCTACAGCCATTTGATCTTTGACAAAGTCAACAAAAATAAGCAGTGGGAAAAGGACTTCCTATTCAAAAAATGGTGTTGGGATAGCTGGCCAGCCATATGCAGAAGAATGAAACTGGACCCTTACCTTTCACCATATATAAAAATCAAAGATGGATTAATGATTTAAATATAAGACCTCAAACTGTAAGAATCCTAGAAGAAACCTAGGAAACATTATTTTGGACATGGGCCTTGGGAAAGAATTTATGACTAAGCCCTCAATAGTAAATAGACAACCTATATAATGTGAGAAAATTATTTGCAAACTATGCATCTGACAAAGGTCTAATATCCAGGATCTACAAGGAACTTAAACAACTGAATGGGCAAAAACTTAATAAATCCATTTAAAAATGGTCAAAACACATGAACAAACACTTCTCAAAAGAAAACATACAAGTGGACAACAAACATGAAAAAATGCTCAACATCACTAATCATAAGAGAAATGCAAATCAAAACCACTGTGAATGTAACATCTCACACCAGTCAGAATGGCTAGCATTAAAAAGTCAAAAAATAAGATATGTGGAAGCCCTAGGCAAGATGGCTGAATAGGAACAGCTCCGGTCTACAGCTCCCAGTGAGATCAATGCAGAAGGCAGGTGATTTCCGTATTTCCAACTGAGGTACCTGGTTCATCTCATTGGGACTGGTTGGACAGTGGGTGCAGGCCAATGAGGGTGAGCTGAAGCAGGGTAGGGCATTGACTCACCTGGGAAGCACAAGGGGTTGGGGAACTCCCTCTCCTAGCCAAGGGAAGCCATTAGGGACTGTACCGTGCACTCCAGCCCAGATACCGTGCTTTTCCCATGCTCCCACAGATCAGGAGATTCCCTCTGGTGCCTATGCCACCAGGGCCCTGGGTTTCCAGCACAAAACTGGGTGGCCATTTGGGCAGACACAAAGCTAGCTGCAGGAGTTTTTTTTTTTCAATACCCCAGTGGCACCTGGAACACCAGTGAGACAGAACAGCTCACTCCTCTGGAAAGCGGGCTGAAGCCAGGGAGCCAAGTGGTCTGGCTCAGCGGGTCCCATCCCCAAAGAGCCCTGCAAGCTAAGATCTACAGGCTTGAAATTCTTGCTGCCAGCACAGCAATTTGAGATCGACCTGGGACGGCCCAGCTTGGTGGGGGGAGGGGCACCCGCCATTGCTGAGGCTTTGGTAGGTGGTTTTACCCTCACAGTGTAAACAAAGCTGCTGGGAAGTTTGAACTGGGTGGAGCCCACCACAGCTCAGCAAGGCCGCTGCAGCCAGACTGCCTCTCTAGATTCCCTCCTCTCTGGGCAGGGCATCTCTGAAAAAAAGGCAGCAGCCCGTCAGGGACTTACAGATAAAATCCCCACCTTCCTGGGACACAGCACGTGGGGGAAGGGTTGGTTAGGGGCGCAGCTTCAGCAGACATAAATGTCCCTGCTTGGCAGCTCTGAAGAGAGCAGCGGATCTTCCAGTATAGCGTTCGAACTCTGATAAGGGACAGACTGCCTCCTCAAGTGGGTCCCTGAACCCCGTGTATCCTGACTGGGAGACACCTCCCAGTAGGGGCCGACCATGCATCTATCACCTCATACAGGAGAGCTCTGGCTGGCATCTGGCAGGTGCCCCTTTGGGACAAAGCTTCCAGAGGAAGGAACAGGCAGCAATCTTTGCTGTTCTGCAGCCTCTGCTGGTGATACCCAGGCAAACAGGGTCTGGAGTGGACCTCCAACAAACTCCAGTAGACCTGAAGCAGAGGGGCCTGACTGACTGTTATAAGGAAGACTAACAAACAGAAAGGAATAGTATCAACATCAACAAAAAAGATGTCCACTCAGAGACCTCCTCCGAAGGTCACCGACTTCAAAGATCAAAGGTAGATAAATCCACGAAGATGGGGAGAAACCACTGCAAAAAGGCTGAAAACTCCAAAAATAGAATGCCTATTCTCCTACAAAGGATCACAACTTCTTGCCAGCAAGGGAACAAAACTGGATGGAGGGTGAGTTTGACGAATTGACAGAAGTAGGCTTCAGAAGGTGGGTAATAACAAACTCCTCTGAGCCAAAGGAGCATGTTCTAACCCAATGCAAGGAAGCTAAGAACCTTGAAAAAAGGTTAGATGAATTGCTAATTAGAATAACCAGTTCAGAGGAGAACATAAATTACCTGATAGAGGTGAAAAACACAGCATAAGAACTTCGAGAAGCATACACAAGTATCAATAGCTGAATTGATCAAGCAGAAGAAAGGATATCAGAGATTGAAGATCAACTCAATGAAATAAAGTGAGAAGACAAGATTAGAGAAAAAAGACGGAAAAGAAACGAACAAAGCCTCCGAGAAATATGGGACTATGTGAAAAGACCAAATCTACATTTGATTGGTGTACCTGAAAGTGACAGGGAAAATGGAACCAAGTTGGAAACACTCTTCAGCATAATATCCAGGAGAACTTCCCCAACCTAGCAAGGCAGGCCAACATTCAAATTCAGGAAATACAGAGAACACCACAAAGATACTCCTCGAGAAGAGCAACCCCAAGACACATAATCGTCAGATTCACCAAGGTTGAAATGAAGGAAAAAATGTTAAGGGCAGCCAGAGAGAAAGTTTGGGATACCCACAAAGGGAAGCCCATCAGACTAACAGTGGATCTCTCAGCAGAAACCCTACAAGACAGAAGAGAGTGGGGGCCAATATTCAACATTCTTAAAGAAAAGAATTTTCAACCCAGAATTTCATATTCAGCCAAACTAAGCTTCATTAGTGAAGGAGAAATAAAACCCTTTACAGACAAGCAAATGCTGAGAGATTCTGTCACCACCAGGCCTGCCTTACAAGAGCTCCTGAAGGAAATACTAAACATGGAAAGGAAAAACCACTACCAGCCTCTGCAAAAACATACCAAACTGTAAATGCCATCATCACTATGAAGAAACTGCATCAACTAACAGGCAAAATAACCAGTTAGCATCATAACAGCAGGATAAAATTGACACATAACAATATTAACCTTAAATATAAATGGACTGAATGCCCCAATTAAAAGACACAGACTGGCAAATTGCATAAACAGTCAAGACCCATCGGTGTGCTGTATTCAGGAGACCCATCTCACATGCAAAGACACACATAGGCTCAAAATAAAGGGATGGAGGAATATTTACCAAGCAAATGGAAAGCAAAAAAAAAAAAAAAAAAAAAAAGCAGGGGTTGCAATCCTAGTCTCTGATAAAACAGACTTTAAATCAACAAAGATCAAAAGAGACAAGGGAATTACAGTAAAAGAATCAATGCAACAAGAAGAGCTAACTATCCCAAATATATATGCACCCAATACAGGAGCAGCCAGATTCATAAAGCAAGTCTTAGAGACCTACAAAAAGACTTAGACTCCCACAGAATAACAGAAGCAAGAGCAAATTCAAAAGCTAGCAGAAGGCAAGAAATAACTAAGATCAGAGCAAAACTGAAGGAGATAGAGACACAAAAAAACCCTTCAAAAAATCAATGAATCCAGGAGCTGATTTTTTGAAAAGATCAACAAAATAGATAGACTGCTAGCAAGACTAATAAAGAAGAAAAGAGAGAAGAATCAAATAGATGCAATAAAAAATGATAAAGGGGATATCACACTGATCCCACAGAAATACAAACTACCATCAGAGAATACTATAAACACCTCTATGAAAATAAATTAGAAAATCTAGAAGAAATGGATAAATTCCTGCACACATACACCCTCCCAAGACTAAACCAGGAAGAAGTCAAATCCCTGAATAGACTGATAAGAGATTCTGAAATTGAGGCAGCAATTAATAGCCTACCAACTAAAAAAAGCCCAGGACCAGATGGATTCACAGCCGAAATCTACCAGAGTTACAAAGAGGAGCTGATACCATTCCTTCTGAAACTATTCCAAACAATAGAAAAAGAGGGAATCCTCCCTAACTCATTTTATGAGGCCAGCATCATCCTGATACCAAAACCTGGCAGAGACACAACAAAAAAAAGAAAATTTCAGGCCAATATCCCTTATGAACATTGACGCTAAAATCCTCAACAAAATACTGGCAAACAGAATCCAGCAACACATCAAAAAGCTTATCCTCCATGATAAGTGGCTTCATCCCTGGGATGCAAGGCTGGTTCAACATTCATAAATCAATAAACATAATCCATCACATAAACAGAACCAATGACAAAAACCACATGATTATTTCAATGGATGCAGAAAAGGCCTTCAACAAAATTCAGCAGCCCTTCATGTTAAAAACTCTCAATAAACTAGGTATTGATGGAACATTTCTCAAAATAATAAGAGCTATTTATGACAAACCCACAGCCAATATCACACTGGGCAAAACCTGGAAGCATTCCCTTTGAAAACTGGCACAAGACAAGGATGCCCTTTCCTACCACTCCTATTCAACATAGTACTGGAAGTTCTGGCCAGAGCAATCAGGCAAGAGAAAGAAATACAGGGTATTCAATTAGGAAAAGAGGAAGTCAAATTGTCTTTGTTTGCAGGTGACATGAGTGTATATTTAGAAAACCCCATGTCTCAGCCCCAAATCTCCTTTAAGCTGATAAGCAACTTCAGCAAAGTCTCAGGATACAAAATTAATGTGCAAAAATACAAGCATTCCTATACACCAATAACAGACAAACAGCCAAATCATGAGTGAACTCCCATTCACAGTTGCTACAAAGAGAATAAAATACCTAGGAATCCAACTTAGAAGGGACATGAGGACCTCTTCAGGGAGAACTGCAAACCACTGCTCAAGGAAATAAGAGGACACAAACAAGTGGAAAAACATTCCACACTCATGGATAGGAAGAATCAATACCGTGAAAATGGCCATACTGCCCAAAGTAATTTATAGATTTGATGCTATCCCCATGAAGCTACCATTGACTTTCTTCACAGAATTGGAAAAAACTACTTTAAATTTCATATGGAACCAAAAAAGAGCCTGCATAGTCAAGACAATCCTAAGCAAAAAGAACAAAGCTGGAGGCATCACGCTACCTGACTTCAAACTATACTACAAGACTACAATAACCAAAACAGCATGGTACTGGTACCAAAACAGATATATAGACCAAGGGAACAGAACAGAGCCCTCAGAAATAACACCACACATCTACAACTATCTGATCTTTGACAAACCTGACAAAAACAAGCAATGGGGAAAGGATCCCCTATTTCATAAAATGGTGCTGGGAAAACTGGCTAGCCACATGCAGAAAGCTGAAACTGTATCCCTTCCTTACACCTTATACAAAAATTAACTCAAGATGGATTAAAGACTTAAACGTAAGACCTAAAACCATAGAAACCCTACAAGAAAACCTAGGCAATACCATTTAGAACATAGGCATGGGCAAAGACTTCATGACTAAAACACCAAAAGCAATGGCAGCAAAAGTCAAAATAGACAAATGGGATCTAATTAAACTAAAGAGCTTCTGCACAGCCAAAGAAACTACCATCAGAGAGAATAGGCAACCTAGAGAATGAGAGAAAATTTTTGCAATCTATCCATCTGACAAAGGGCTGATATCCAGACTCTAAAAAGAACTTAAAAAAATTTACAAGAAAAAAACAACCCCATCAAAAAGTGGGCAAAGGATATGAACAGACACTTCTCAAAAGAAGGCATTTATGCATCCAACAAACATATGAAAAAAAACTCATCATCACTGGTCATTAGAGAAATGGAAATCAAAACCACAATGAGATACCATCTCACTCCAGTTAGAATGGCAATCATTAAAAAGTCAGGAAACAACAGGTGCTGGAGAGAATGTGGATAAATAGGAATGCTTTTACACTGTTGGTGGGAGTATAAATTAGTTCAACCACTGTGGAAGACAGTGTGGCAATTCCTCAAGGATCTAGAACTAGAAATACCATTTGACCCAGCAATCCCTTTATTGGGTATATACCCAAAGGATTATAAATCATTCTACTATAAAGACACATGCATACGTATGTTTATTGCGGCACTGTTCACAATAGCAAAAACTTGGAACCAACCCAAATGCCCATCAATGATAGACTGGATAAAGAAAATGTGGCACATATACACCATGGAATACTATGCAGCTATAAAAAAGGATGAGTTTGTTTCCTTTGCAGGGACATGGATGAAGCTAAAAACCATCATTCTCGGCAAACTAACACAAGAACAGAAAACCAAACGCTGCATGTTCTCACTCATAAGTGGGAGTTGATCAATGAGAACACATGGACACAGGGAGGGGACCATCACACACCGGGGCCTGTCGGAGGTGGGAGCCTAGGGGAGGGATAGCATTAGGAGAAATACCTAATGTAGATGACAGGTTGATGGGTGCAGCAAACCACCATGGCATGTGTATACCTATGCAACAAACCTGCATGTTTTGCACATGTACCCCAGAACTTAAAGTATAATAATAATAATAATATGTGCCAGATGCAGTGGCTCATGTCTGTAATCCCAGCACTTTCAGAGGCCAAGGCGGGAGAATTGCTTGAGTTCAGGAATTTGAGATCAGCCTGGGCAGCATGGTGAGTCCCTGTCCCTGCAAAAAATACAAAAATTAACTGGACATTGTGGCACACGCCTGCAGTTCCAGCTACTTGGGAAGTTGAGGTGGGAGGATCGATTGAGCACAGGAGGTTGAGGTTGCAGTGAGCCATGATTGCACGACTGCACTCAAGCCTGGGTGACAGAGCGAGACTCTGTCTCATAATGAACAAATAAACAAAAAAACAGATACTAGCGAGGCTGTGGAGAAAAGGGAATGCTCATACACCGTTGGTGGGAATGTAAATTAGCTCAGCTACTTTGGAAGGCAGTTTGGAGATTTCTCAAAGAAATTAAATCAGAACTACCATTCAACCCAGTAATTCCACTATTGGGTATACAACCAAAAGAAAATAAATCATTCTACAAAAAGATACATGCATTCATGTTCATCGCAGCATTATTCACAATAGCAAAGACATGGAATCAACCTAAGTGTCCATCAATGGTGGACTGGATAAGGAAAATGTGGCATATATACACCACGGAATAGTATGCAGCCATAAAAAACCCTGAAATCATGTCCTTCATGGCAACATGCATGTAGGTAGAGGCCATTATCCTAAGCAAATTAACCCAGAAACAGAAAACCAAATACTGCATGTTCTCACTTACAAATGGGAGGTAAACATTGGCTACTCAAGGACATAAAGATGGCAACAATAGAAACTGGGGGCTATTACAGCAGGGATGGAGGGGGGAAGGGTTGAAAAACTACGTATTGGATGCTATACTCTGTATCTGGGTAACAGGATCAATCATACTCTAAGCCTCAGCCTCATGGAATATATCCAGGTAACAACCCTGCACATATATCCCAGAATCTAAAATAAAAATGGAAATTATAAAAAAAAAGAAATTAAATTGTGAAGAAGACAGAGTATCAAAAGACCTTTTCTGTTAGAGTCTAACAATTGTCAAATTTAGCTTCTTGGAAACAACTTTTAAATAGCTAAGAGCATCAACAGAAAACTGTGGACTACAGGAAAAGAACTGCTTCATACTTCCTGAATCTTCTCAAACTTGGTATCTGCATATCAATGACTTTAGATTTTTATTTTTATGTTGCTGTTACTTTTGCTAAGGAAGTATTATGGTATACATAGATACTGTCTATTCTATTTTAAAAAATATCAAGGAAAATACATTAAGATCTGTTTATTATTACTATTAGTGGTTTCTTGTGTATGTGTTGGTTTGACAAGTAGAGGTTGTTTTCTAACCAAAAACATAACAGAAAAGATTTAGTACAGGATTACCTGTGCAAACAGCTGGGACAAAGACACAGGGAGACAAATGAAAATTCAAGCTACTCATGTTTATTAACTGATCTACATTTGACAAAACAAAGATAGGTGCACAAAGAGCTGTTTGACAAAGTCAAATCCCAGGTATCGAACAACAGTATTCCCCTGGCTGCCCTAGAGGGCACCTGTGCCCACTCTGAGGGGGATGTCCTCTGCCATGCGACTGCTCAGTTATCACACTGCACTACTGTTGGGTTGCATGTGGAGTACAGGTCTACACGCATCTAACATCAGAGAAGTGGCCCACTAAACACTAAGAGCCCTAGTTCTAGATGTCACAAGTTGATGTTAGTAACCACCAAGTACTAATTCTGTACTAAAATGGTCAGAAAAGATAACAAGCTTTGAGTACTGTGTAAAATTATACCCTTTATAGGGAATAGGCTCTTGTAAGCTGCCTTTTAACTTATTTCCTCCCTTGCCAAAGTCTTCATTTATGTCAAATCAAGAACATACAGCACAACATTTTCTAAAAAAGTACTTTATCAATGGTCATTAACTTCTCCGTAAGGACTCATGCCTAAGGTTATTTACACAAGATTTGGGACCTTCATAATTTAGGAGAACTTTTAATTCTGAGCTCAGGAAGATATTTCTCCTACTAGACAACAGGACACTCAGAAATACCTGAGGTATAATCACTGAAAACTTTCTTAAAGGAGAAAAAAAAAGATTGAGGTTTCCTATACTGGTATGAAAGTACACATACAATTTTTATCATAGAAAAAACTAAAATGTGAATAGGACCAAAACATAACAGATAAATTGGGAGGAACCAGCTATTAGGCTCCAATTCTTCTTACTATATTTTGCAGACAATTCTAGTATTATAGAGATTATCAGGATATACCAAAAATGATTTTAGGTGGAAATTTCAAAAAACAGCAAAACCCAGTTTTAAGACAGGATTCCTTTCTAGAGACATTACCCAACAGTATACAATTAAGGTGTTTCTGGTGGAACATCAACATCAATGTACTTACAAAAAATCTAAGTCTGGTTCTTTTTGATCAGATGTGCTTATTTGGCTGCTAACACACCCCACCACCCTGCCTCCAAAGTGATCATTTAGTCATTAATTATAAAAAAGTATACAAATTATACTCAATACAGAGCACGGCAAGATCTAGTTCAATTTATAGGTTTATGTAATACACACAAATCTGACAATTTAACGTTGTACTACTCTCTGGCCCTACAGTTTCCTACTTCCTGATGTTTCTTGTAACTGTAACTGTCCAGGCAACAGAAACATTAATTACTTTCTTAGGGAACAAATAAAAAATTTTAAGAATTGGCTAAAGTAAGCACCCCAGAGTCACTTTATGAAATACAAATTCAAACGGTATTTTTTAAAAGTGAATTGGAATATGTGGGAAATTTAAACAGCAGGGATTCTTCTATTTAATGCCTGCCCCATCCAGGGACACTTATATTCATATATAAACCTGCTGGAATCCTTTCTGAATGTGTACGCTCTATTGACCTCAGCACAACTGAGTGAAGAGGAATGAAAGGGAGAGACCATCTTCACCCTTTGTTTTTGTGGAATTTATTTAGAAAAATTTTATTAAGAGATTCTAAAAAGTATAAGAAACTAACACATTTTTACCACTGCATTCATGTTGGCTTTTTTGAGCACATAGTTCTAAGTGGGGGGATGGCAGGGACGCCTCAAAAGGGGAAAGGAAGGACTCTCCTTGGCCTGGGAATAGGTGTGCCTATGGGAACCATAGGAGCAAGAGTCAAGAGTTCTTCAGAAAACTGCCTTTAAGTCAGGACAAAGGAACAAAACATTGCAAATTAAGCACCAAAAAGATCAAGTAATTTACTTGCCATTTTCATAAACAAAATAATTAGTCCCCTCTCTCATCTTTTCTCTATCATGTCTTTTGTATAAAGACATTTCTTTCTGAACTGCGTGCTGTCTAGACAAAGCCATCTTATCTGATGAGAAGCAGACTTTGCTCAGTAACGCTGAGAAAAAACAGATCTACTTCTTTCCATTTCTTAGCCCGTGTCAACTGCTGAATGCTGAAATCTAACCCCAGAGCCTCACTTTGCCATTTCATACAGTTTGAATAAAAAAAAAGAACCTTAGAGAAAAAGAAAAAGCTTTGACTCCCCCATTAAAAAGTTTATTCTCTAATTCTATAAATATCAAGAAGGCAGATGTGTTTTATTTTATTTTACATTAGGAAAAAAAAAACACAATCTCAAAGCAAGCACCTGGGTTTTACTTCAGTTTACAATAATTTAATGTGCCTGAGGATTTTTGTGCAAATACATGTCATCTTTCATTAAAAATATGCATAGCGCACTTTGGAAAAAGTTGGTTTAGTTGTAACCAACTTTTCTTACAAAAAAAAGTTTACATATATAAATATACAACATTCCCTAATTCCTATTGATTGCACTTCTGGCTTAACCCTTTCCAGCCTCCAAGGAATTTTTAAAAACATGCAATTATGTTTGCATTCCTTGGCTACTGTACTTATTCAGAAGAAATATTCTAAAAACAAGTTTTCTTGGTTCCAATTTACTCACATTTTGCTTCTTAAAAGTAAATCCCTCCCACCCTCTACCCAGTTGTTTTTTTTTTTTGGAGGTTGTATAAAAATACGAATTTAAAAAATGAACTTTTATTAATCATAAATACAAAATAATTGAGTGTTATTTGGGCTCCCAGGGGCTCAAAGGCCTGAAAACAGAAAGGAAAATAGGAGTCTCCAACTGTGATTCAATGAAAAAGATGAAACTCCTAATTTTGCTAATGCTGCGAGCATACCATTTGATGGATACATAATTTAACCAGATATTAACAGGGGAAGCATATAAGCCATCTCACTATTGTCTCAGTAATAGACTGAGCTTACTCCACCAACCCTTCAGAATGGCTTTCTATAAGCAATAAAACTGCTCCTTTTCTCTTCCCATCCTTCTAACCTGGGTTCTCTCTGCTTTATGCTTACCAGAAGTAAATGTGCCAGCAAGTTCAGTATCTCTGAATGTTTTAGTATTACTGAATTTATTTGTATTCACTTTTTATGTTCAAGACAAGAAAACTCAACTGAAGGAGTATATTAAACCTTTCTTTTCTCCCTCTGAACACTCATGGCCCATTCATTTATACTTTCAATTTGCCCGACTTCCTCCATTAGAGCTCATCCCAATTTATTTCCATTCCTCCATTCCCCCTTTCACATTCACAACCCTTGTGCAACATTCCTTTTCTCTCAAGTCAGACCAGACCACATGTTTCAGTGCATATCTATCCTTCATGTGCTAACTTGTATAAGAGGTCAGTTAACTGCTGAACCTCAGTCCTTCTTCAGGACACCCATTTTGGGTGAGGATGTGCAAACTGGGGCAGCAAAGCTACCCATTATGACTGGAAGACTCTGATTCCTCCTTAGTCCACCTAATAAACTGCTACCTGAATTTAAATAAACAGCAGAATCTGGTTTTTGAAGACCAATTTCTGCCTCCTGGCATCTTCCATTCTCTTGGGCACCAGGGTTCTTGACCACTCTGGCTATCCCCAGTCTCTTCAGCCTGTCCACTAAGTTCATCTTCAACTGGCCAACATCAGGAGGGTTCCGGGAGGGTCTCAAGCCATACATCTCCTGGAGGAATGTCTCAGCTGGTCGAGAGGCCAAAAAATTTTCAGAGAGATGCACTCGAGGCTCAAAGGATAAAGGAGAAGGGCAAGGCGAGTGAGATGGTGAATTTGGTGGTGTGGAAGGGATAGCCAGGGATTTAGGGAGAGGCTGGAGGGGGTTCTCTGAAATTGGGCTGTGGTACACTTTGGCAGAGATGCCTCGCTCTTGTAGAAGTTTGGCCAAGCTCATGGTGCTACTGAAGGTTGTAGTGGAATCTCGTCGGTTGGTGATGGACTCACCAATGCTGAGTCTATAGGACAAGGCAGGAGAATTCACAGTCGTGTTGGATGAACTGCTACCACTACTTCCACAGGATAATGAAGGGAACCCAGAGCTTAAAAAAAAAAAAAAAGTGGGAGACAGTGTTTAAGAATAAAAAGCAAGCTCCAAGCTGGCATTTAAAGAAATTTTAGTAGTTATCCTTGGTAAACATCAAGTAAAAGGCAACAAACACATCCGTAACTGTATGCTGTGGAACAGATCTGGGGAATGAAAATTTTGACGATACTTCAACGATTAATTATTTGTAATTTGTAACTTAGTAATTAACTTATTGAAAGATATTTCTTTTCAGTGGGATATGTAAAGGTATTGCTATACTCTTAGATAACTTTACTCTTAAATTTTAACTCTAAAACGTACATCTGTAGAAATACAATTGAATTTTATGATAGAAGGCAAAGAAATTTGAAGATTAAGGAAAGTAATCTTTAGAATGTTTATTCATGGCCGGGCGCGGTGGCTCACGCTTGTAATCCCAGCACTTTGGGAGGCCGAGGCGGGCGGATCACGAGGTCAGGAGATCGAGACCAGGGTGAAACCCCGTCTCTACTAAAAATACAAAAAATTAGCCAGGCGTGGTGGCGGGCGCCTGTAGTCCCAGCTACTCGGAGAGGCTGAGGCAGGAGAATGGCGTGAACCCGGGAGGCGGAGCTTGCAGTGAGCCGAGATTGCGCCACTGCACTCCAGCCTGGGCGGACCGAGCCTCCCCCGCCCCAAAAAAAAAAAAAAAAAAAGAATGTTTATTCATATATCCATTCCATAAAGTGAGATACATTGAGACAATAATCCATGGGTAAACAGTTTGCCAACTTTTAAAGAAATACAATCTTTCACAATTAAACATGAAAGCTCTTCTGGGAGAAGTTTCTTTCTTTTTAATCTTTTATTTCATTGAGAAATAATAAACTTCTAATTGTTAAATTTCATTTTCTCAAGAAATGTTAATTTCAAACAATAATAGTATAAAAATATCCATAGAATGAATTTTTCTCAACCTTGACCTGAAACATGTGTTTTTAGGAAATTAAAAATAACTAATAGCTTCGACAGCTATTCAGTAACACTTCTTCAGTATTACTTCACTATTCAGTAACACCTCTTCAGTATTACTTCAGTATTCAGTAACACCTCTTCAGTATTACTTCAGTATTCAGTAACACCTCTTCAGTATTACTTCAGTATTCAGTAACACCTCTTCAGTATTACTTCAGTATTCAGTAACACCTCTTCAGTATTACTTCAGTATTCAGTAGCACCTCTTCAGTATTACTTCAGTATTCAGTAGCACCTCTTCAGTATTACTTCAGTATTCAGTAATACTTCTTCAGTATTACTTCAGTATTCAGTAATACTTCTTCAGTATTACTTCAGTATTCAGTAATACTACTGAATATACGGAAGTGAAGGTGAGCTTGTGCAGAGGACTGGCCCTGTAAATCTTGCAGTTTGGCTAACTCTGGGTATATAGCCCCAGCTGGGTTATTAGTTGTCTGCCCTAGGACCAGTCACCTCAACCTTCCATGCCTCAGTTTACTTTACACAATACATACTTGCCTTGCCTACTTTTATAATAATCAAATGCGAAAATTCTTATTCTATGCTTAGTTGAAAAGAAAAACTAACAAATCATGTACTTGAGGAAACGGTGATGAAATAGAGATGGTACTTCTTTAGCCAATTTCCCGGCAAAACAAATGTTACCAGTATTTAATAGATCAACTTTCACTTCAACACAAAATACTCAATATATTAAATATCAAGATATCAAAAATTTTAAAGATTATGAACAAAATGTAAGCTTAAAATTAACAAACTTTCTAAAGTACCAACTTGTATAGAAACGGCAAAATTCAAATAAGTTTGACTCCCTGGTCAAACCAGTCCAACTAAAAGCCTCTGATATGGAACAGTCTATATATTGTATTCCCAGTCTCTAATCTCCCTATTTCTACTAGACTCTAGAACTGCCTGACCTTACCCAAACTGTACACTTCATATAATGGCATCAACCTGTATTAAGAGTCTCCTCAAGAACCAATTTTGTAAAACTTGTTATCTTGATGACTATAAGAACAATGTAGAAAAAAATGCAGATTCTTTTTGTTACAGACTTTATTGGGATCTTTAGTGGATATCATCCAAATGCTTCCCTAAATAATCCATTTGTTTCTATTTTATAGACATGGTGAATCATAATCTTATTTCCCTCCACACTAGCAGCTAGAAAGTTAAGACTCAAATACATGGCTAACCTTAGCAAGCTAACATGGCTAACATAAGACTTTATGGTACAATTTGCACACTAGCTTTATTCTTTTACCCATTTTATATCCTTACTCTTGATTCCCCTTTGCAACATCTTTCTTTTCTACTTCTAGTTAACATTATTATTTAATGCACTTAAAGTAATTAAAGTAGTTATCCTTGGTAAACATAAAGGAACAGGCAACAAACACATCAGTAACTGTACACTGTTACATGTTCTACATATCTTTAAAAGCTACCTTAGATCCTTTTGGGAATTGTTAGGATGGAAATGGCATCAATATGGCTCAATAAGGGACTATATATTAGAATATTCAAGTTCTAGCCTATGTAGTAAATAATTTGGCCTTGCCCAGAGAGGTCTGGCCTTTGCCCTCCGCTCCTTGGAGGCAATCTATGTCACAACTAATAGGAGTGTCTTTGGCTAGAGTGGAGGCTGATCACACTAAATCTTAGGGTGGACAGGCCACACTCAATAGTCTTAGGGTGAGGAATGGCCATGCCAAAAAGACCAACCACGTGATTTAGGGTAGGGCCTTTGAGTCATGTGGTATCAGTTGGCCACATGAGTTCAACTCTGTTGAACTGAGTTCAATCAATCATACCTACACAATGAAGCCTCAATACAGACAGACTGTAAACACTAATACTTGCGTGAACTTCCCTGGCTGGTAATATTCTGTGTGTACAGTCACATATCAATACCAGGAGAGTAATGAATCCTAAGGACACATGTAGAATCCTCCAAGACTCTGCCCTATGCCTTTCTTCCTTTGGATAATTTTAACCTGTATTATTTCCTTGTAATACAGTAGCCACAAGTATAACAACTTGCTGTGAGTTCTGTGAGATCTTCTAGCAAATTACTGAACCTGAAAGCGTTCTGGGAACCCTCTGCACTTGCAGGTGTTGTCAGAAGTGAAGGTGAGCTTGTGCAGAGGACTGGCCCTGTAAATCTTGCAGTTTGGCTAACTCTGGGTATATAGCCCCGGCTGGGTTATTTATTAGTTGTCTGCCCTAGGACCAGTCACCTCAACTTTCCATGCCTCAGTTTACTTTACACAGTACATACTCACTTGCCCTGCCTACTTTTATAATAATCAAATGAGAAAATGCAATGTGGAAATATTCTAAAGACACATTATCACAGAACATTAATTAACATTCTGGAAATTAAAATGAAGGTAATGTTAAAAAGAAATTCATGAAAATATAGCTGAGGAAAGAAGTGAGGCCCTAGATTTCCCAGGCACTCTTACCTGGGGGTAACCTGAGTGATGTCAGAGGGATGTAATATTCTACAGGTGGTGAAAGTGAATGTTGAGTTTGTGCATGACAGGCACTTTCCTGGGTTGGCGGTTGCAACTGAAATAGATTTTTAGGGAGCAAATACAAGATTGAAAGACTAGATTAATAATGTAAAAGGCTCATCATTATTTATTAATAATATAGCATTTATCAAGTACCTTTTGTACTAAAAATCCCCAAATCTGGAAATGAAATAAATATACATAAAGATTGTACTAGTATCAACTGGTTAGTATATAGGTGAATCCAATACTTTAAAACTGTAAAGCAAAAGGCATAAACAAAGATTAGAAATGAGAAAAGAAAACTGAAAAAATACATTAAAAAATCAAAATCTAGTATCCAAATGATTCAGCCAAATTTATCTACTCTAGTGTTCTCAAAGTGTGGTCTGCAGACTCCGTGGGAGTCTATAGGTCAAAGCTACTTTCATAGCAATGTTAAGACAGAGGTCTTTTCTTTTTGACTGGGTTGACATTTGCACTGCTGGTGCAAAAGCAATGGAAGGCAAAACTGATGGCTCCTCAGCACAAAACAAGGCAATATCACCAAGTTGTACTAGTCTTCTTTACTGTTATGCACTTGGTATTTTTTAAAAAGCCATATTCACTTAAGAATGTCCTTGAAGTGCAGTAAAAATTACTTATTAAATTTTGAATCTTGGCCCTTGAGTCTTTTTCCTGTTCTGTGTGATGAAATGGGAAGGATGTATTAAGCACTCTTGCTGCACAATGAGATACAGTGGTTATCTAGAGGAAAACACTTGTGCAACTGATTTGAAATTTTCTCATGGAATACCATTTTTACTTGAAAGAACTAACAGACAAACTATAGTAATTCAGACTTGGGTGTAAGACAGACATGTTAAAAATGAATGAAGTGAGACTGTCCTTCAAGAAAAACAGCTAACAAAATGTGAGCTTTCAAGAAAAAGTTAGTTTTGGAAAACTTGTATCCAGCACTGAAAGCATGAACATCCTTGAAGACTTTTCTGATGAGTAGGTGGTGATATTAATATGATTTTAATATTTTTATGTAATAAAATGTGCCAATATTTGGAAAATCTGCATAACTCCATGAACCAATCAACATTTTCTAAATGATCAACGCATGATCTTAAAAATCAAGCATGGCTCAAAGATATATTCAAAATGTAGGCTATGACCAATGCATTTTATTTTATTTTAATTTTAATTTTTTTTTTTTTAGTAGAGACAGGGTTTCACCATGTTGGCCAGGCTGATCTCAAACTCCTGACCTCAGGTGATTGCCCACCTCGATCTCCCAAAGTGCTGGGATTACAGGTGTGAGCTACCACACCCAGCCTGACCAATGCATTTTAATGTTAACGAAGCAATGAAAAGTTCATTGTTAGGGTTTCAGATCTCACATTGCTACAAATGTTCAAGAAACTACTACTTACCTAGTTTTAGTGTAATATCAAAAAATAGCTACAAATATCTGAAAAGACTATTAAAACACTCTTTCCTTTTCCAACTGCATGTTTGTGCCTGGCTGCATTTCCTTCATATTGTTCAACCGAAACAACATATTGCAATTGACTGAAGGCAGACGCTGATAATGAGAATAAAGCTATTTTGTATTAAGTCAAAAATTAGAGACTTGCACAACTGTTTTTCTCACTATGTTAAAAAATAGCTATTTTTCATAAAACATATTTGTGTAACACAATTATTTTAAATGAGTTAATACATATTTTTATAGTTTCTCAGTTTTGATTTATGATATATTAAATGTCAATAGATATAACCTGCACAGGTAGGCTCTCTGGAATTCTCAATGATCTTTAAGAGTAGAAAGAGTTCCTGAACCCAAAAGGTTTGTGAACCACTGACTTGAATTCATCCAGCTCTCTACCCAATCTACTAATGCAGGCTGGCTAAGATAAAGTGGAGAGAATTAGGAATGCCACTAATGCTATAGATTTTCATTATCTGATATCCAAGATTAAGTACCCTCCAGTGAGCAGAGGTAGCCAGCTGACTGTCTAATAAGTCAGAATGCAAAGTACTTCTGGTTATTATACCATATTCAACCAGACACTCTTCTCACCTGTAACTGGTCCACCTGCTGAAGTAATGGGTGGAAGGAAGATCCCCGTTACTGGCTTGGATGTTGAAAGTTTCTCTTCCACTTCAAGAGGTTGCTGAACCTGAAAAGTAATACCCTCCTCTTCATCCTCTTCTAAATCTGAGATGTGATAAATGGCATCCCTGGGCAACTGGGTAAAGCCTTTAGTAATGACACCTGGTCGTGGATCAAGGATGGTTCCCAAGTTTGGTTGAGCAAGCTGCTGCCAGTGATACAGAGTTTGTGATCCTGAATATGCAAAACAAAGGAGGGGGAAAAGGCATGTTTTACATTTCCCACAAATCTTAAAACATAAGCTAAAATTATATGTGTAATAACAATAATGACAGCAATAAAACTATTTATTTGGTGTTAATAATTTGGTAAAAGCTGCAAATTAAAGTTTTCAGTGGAAGATGACAAGATGTTGAAGGTATGAGTAATAATCTGTTTTAATAGTTAACTTTGAGAAAGACACCTAAAGGGGTGAAAAAACCCCCAAGGAGACACCCTTAATAGGAAAGGAACTTAGCTGCTGAGGCAGTGATGGAAGATACGTGCCTAAGAGGTGGGCTGTATTTTCCCAGGTGACAAAAAAGTCAATACTTCTCTGGCCTGGAACTATGCCTATGAAGTTGAAAGTCAAAAGCCAGGCTCCCAGGGAGAACAGGAAAATGAAGAAGATAATGAAAAGGAGGATATGTTCTACTGGTTCCAGGCTACAGAACCCTGGTGAATGGTCATCCCAAGTAACTGCACTAGATGCAATGTCTAATTATGTCACTGTAGTCACTTCATCCTAAAAATGGCAACTCTGACAAATATCTGCACTGACCATTAATGAATACAACTAAGTTATAAAATCTTTGAGTTTGAGGGGTCTTTATAAGTTACATACTCAAAATTTTATTTAATGCAGAATTCTTTTAGGATAATATCAGAGAATCATTCAATGATTGTCATTATTCCAGAAAACGAAGGAATTTATTTTGAATTCAAGTTCTTTCTTAGGAGAGAATAGAAATTGAACTGAAAAAAGGAAAAACACAGGTACACACACACCTCTAAGTCAATTATACTTTTGGGTAAAAAACTCTTTTGAAAAGGAAGGTGGAGATGAATTATTATCTCTAGATCATTATCATTTATCATCTTATTCATCTAACCATGGAAACTGCTGTCAATGATATTCCTTAGCAAAGGACAGAAAAAGATTACTCCTCCTCCCTGCTCATGTTTATATTAAAAAACATCAGAAGAGAACTGCTGGCTGATGATTCAGAGAATGCAACTCTCTTCATTCATTAATTTTCCACAAAGTACTACAGTCTTGCCACCCAAACAGCAAGATTAAGGGATAAAAAAGATCATCTGCACATAATGTTCCTATAATTAAGATACAAATCTCACTTCCAGGGAAAGGAACTTCCAGTAAGTCACGTGGCTTATTAAGGGCTCTTACTGATTTATTACCTTCAAGGGGCTTGACAATTTGTAATTTTTCTGGCATAAAACCTCGAAGGCAACTGGCACTGCTGAGGTCTGTGATCTCTGACTGGTTGGTGCAGAGAGAGGCAAGGCTCTCTGTAGGGGTGACACAGCCACTAACCCCTTCCTTCTGGTCTGCCAGAACCTGGATCTTCCGCTGCCATTCTTCAGCAAAGAACTGCTTCTCACTTAAATAGTTCTGTTGACGTAAGCTAAGGCGATGCAGTGCTGTAGCCAAATCACTATCTCCAAAGGGTCCTGGTTGGCCCATCTTCTGGGAGCTCCTATAGGAAAATCGTGTTCACTGATTAGATCTTGAGGATCATCAGCATGACCCAGACCTCCCCTTTCTATAATGGTAAGCATTCAAGAGACTGATATTAAAAACATGGTATTTTCCTAGATACCTAGAATATAGAAGTAATAAGAACAAACCAAAATCACCAACAACACTATATATCATTTTTACAGATCATTTCAAATGACTTGAAAGGCAAGATAATACTTTATTGATATTCTGTGTTTTCTGAATTTTCTATTTCATTTAATTTATGAAACTACACATTCAACCATCTATAAATTCATATTAGGTGGTCACAAAAGTAAATATTATATTTTGCTGAATCTGTATCATAGATTGCAAGAGGTACCATTATTTTATGTATCATAAAGAAGAAAAAAATGCTACCCATTAAACTAAGGCATACTATCAGTTACAAAACAAAAATTTAAAAAATATTAAAATCTGAAAAAAATTTGCTTTGGGCCACAGAATCACCCATCGACACTGCAGAACATTTAAAAGAAAACAACAAAATTTGTACATAATACTGCATTTTTATAGTTCTCTGATGCCTATTTTTTGACTTCAACACTTTTGAAACTGGAAGCTATCTTATAATTGATATCAAATGGAAGAGTAGCAAGCTGAGTTGTGGGTACTCTGGGATACTTGGGTATAAATCCACATAAATGTGTTTCAGATCTTCTCCTAAGATAATTGTGTAACAGTGAGGCAGTAGGACACAAAGCTACTGTGGGTGCAGAACACTGCCCAGGACAGACCAGGCAATGCAACTGAAACCTAGTGTGATGAATTTTTATGTTAGGAAACATTTCCCTTTGGTGCCAAACATCTATCTTTCAAAGCTTTCAGCTCACTTTTCAGTAAAGTTGTTTACCTTCTAGTTATATAGAATTCAATGTACTGAATTAATAAAAAGAATGAAAAAAAATCCAAGTTTAAATAAACAGAAAATCGACAGCACCTCGATGGTCCTCAAGATGTATTCAAACTTACATTTATCCTAAAAATCACCAAAGTGGTTGAGATTATGAGCACGGATTATGAGAAGGTGTCATCCGATGTATTCATGCTAGTGACCAAATAGATTAAAAAAAATTTGACTTTGGCATGATCTGTCTCATGAATAATGATACAAGGCATCATAAGTGAAGGAAAACTGACAGTTCCAGAACCTTCTTGGGACAGTAGAGTAATGCTGGAATGTGCGTATGTGAATCTGGTGCGGCAATGTGAATCACTGTTATCATCAGATTCCTACCCTGCGACCTCCTCTGAGCTGCTCCCCTGGTTCAGGAGTGATTTGTCCTCTGTTTGCTGAAGACCAGACTCAAAAGGTTTTGCTGTCATGATGACACTTGAACGATTGGAGCCTGGAATGGGTAACAGAGCTGGGAATGAGATAGAGCGGCCCCGTGTGTCATTGGCAATCCTGACGGTATCAAATACCCGCTTCTGTTGGGCTCTGTCAAAAAAGGAAGTGTTCATTATTATCACTGCTAGCCACTAAAGCATCTAGAGAAGAGACGTGTATGTGCAGTCCATCAGAAATAAAGCCACCCTGAGGAGCTATTTAGGAGAAATCATGAGAAAATAAGCTTTCAAACAAGAGAACTCTCTCACAAAAAAAGGACACTGTGAGGACAACACTGAATAGTAAGCAAATTACTACTGAATCTCATAATACTTGCCACATTGGATTGTGGCTTCTTTTTAATTTCTGTACCAATGATTAACAACACATGTGATCTGTACTTACTTTTGTTTAAAGAGAGAAGATTCCTCATCCAAACTCAGCTTCTTACGCATAGTACCCTCAATCTCAGCTGCCAAAGATTCCTAAGAAAAAGAGTTTGAGATTTCGGAAGTGATTGTTGCCCTTAAATTAACAGAGTCTCTACAACCCTATACTTTTGGTGTTATAATAAAATACAAGGAAATAGTCAAGGCTAACATTCAGGGGAAAAAAGGCATTCTGGAAATATAACTTTTAAATAAGAACCAACTACCTTTTCATAATTTTTTCAAATAGGAAAGTAGTGGAAAAAGCTAATATGATAAATAGAAAATATACGTGCAGGCACACAAAAACAAAAGGTCTGAAAGGTCATAAACCTGGTGTTGACAGTGATTCTGTGGAGGGTGAGATTTAATGGTATTTAACAATTTTCTTTTTTGCTTTTCTGTAATTTCTAGCTTTTCTATAATAATCATGTATAGCTGGCCAGGCACGGTGGCTCACGCCTGTAATCCCAGCACTTTGGGGGTCAGAGTAAAGACCATCCTGGAAACATGGGGAACCTGTCTCTATAAAATACAAAAACAAAAAACAACAAAAAAAAACCCCAAAAAAGGAAAAGCCCCCCAGCCCCACCCAAGTGGGGGAAAGAAAGAAACTCCGTCTAAAAAAAAAAAAAAAAAAGTAAAAACAAAAAAACCAACAAAAAAAAATGTATAGCTTTTATAATATTAAAAAATCACTTAAAAAAAAGAATAAGCAAGCTTCCTCTTCCCCCCAGTCAGGGATGAGGACTAAATCTAGTGTTGACAGTGATTCTGTGGAGGGTGGGATTTAATGGTATTTAACAATTGCTTTTTGCTTTTCTGTAATTTCCAACTTTTCTATAATAAACATGCATAGCTTTTTTAATATTAAAAATCATTAAAAAAAAAAGCAAGCTTCCTCTTCCTCTGGTCAAGGATGAGGACTCAGCTAATATGGGTGACGACATGCTTAGTGGGGCTGAGCTGAGGATGACTGGAATTGGAGGCAATGGTGTGAACTCATGATTTTATATATATATATATATATATATGGATGAAAACATATATATATACACATATATAGTATAGGTATAGGTATGAAATACATATATTTCCTAGTCCTACCTGCTGAGAGGGCCTAGAAGCCACAATACTCTAGTAGCAATCAATGGGCCCACCTAGCACCCAGATCTTGGATTCGAAATACAATTCTTCAATAAAAGTAACCAGAGCTCTTTGGAGAAATGGCTGATTTCAGGGCTGGGACAAAAAGTACAAGATGAGCTTAAAGGAGATCCTACTGATCATATCTAGGACAATCTGAATATCAAAATAGATAATAATAATCATGACTTGTAATCTATTGAATAAAATAGAAATCCACGAGTCCATGACATACCTAAGTGAACAAATGAACAAATAAATGGGACAGAAATGCACTAACTTACAAAAGAAAAATGCCAATTAATAAATGTTGAAAAATGATGAAATTTGAAAATCACCATTTGGCAGTCATCACTGTAATAACTCTGCCAGATAAGAACTATCAATGGTTACTAAAACTAGTGGGTAATAGTTTGATGAGGAACAGGATACTAAGTCTCAAAGTATCTCTCATAAAATGTTTACTTTGATCACTTGGTTGGGGTAGTATCTGCCGATTTTCATCACTACATAGTGAATTAGTAGTGTTAATTTAATTAACTATTAATTACCATTAACTTTACAGTGGAAAAAACCAGCAGATTACCTTAACCAAGAGATCAAAGTTAATTAATACCACCTGCAATGGGCTAAACAGACATTATGCACCTCTTGAAACCATGCTCTGAGAATATGGCATGATTTCTGCCAAGAATGCATTACCGGAATCTAATCATGAGGATGCATCAGACAATCCTAAACTCAGGACATCCTACAAAAGTCATGAAAGAGAAATAAAGACAGAACTGTCCCAGATGGAAACAACTAAATTCAATGTATCCTTTGAAGGACATTAGTGAGACAACTGGAAACATTTAAATGGGCTCTGTGGATTAGATGATAATACTGCATAAACATCAACTTCCTGATGCTGATGGTTGTGGTGTGTTTATGTAGGACAGTGTCCTTAAGAGTGTCCAAATGTCCTTGTTTTTAGTAAATACACACTTAAATACTATGGGGTAATAAGGTATATCAGCAACTTACTGTTAGAATAGCCCAAGGGGAAAAGAAAGAGAAAGAGAGATTGAATGATATGGCAAAAGCAATAATATGTTAAAAACTGAAGAATCGATGTGAGGGATATACAAAAGTTCTTTATACTATTCTTGGAACTTTATTCTAAGTTTAAAATTATTTCAAACGTAAAAAACAAAATTATGCCTATTTTTAAGAAAATCTACTAAAATGTATAGTTTCAGTCTTTTAAAAAAGTTCACAGGATTGCACAGAAGTTTAAGAATCAGATTGTTAAAACAACTCTTTGAACCAACAGTACAAATTCTAATACAAACTCAAAAGTTTTTATTAATTTTTTAATCCAAAAAATACCATTTATAAATGAATCAAACAAAGATGAATCTTGTTCTCATGAAGCTTACATTCTAACAAGTTAAAAATATCAGGAGACTCAAGATTTATTGAAAGAGGTTTTAGATATTCAAAGCACCATTTAAGTAAGTGGCAGGTCATGGGCCTAGGGTAGGATGACCCAAGTTTAACTAGTTCTATGGTACACAGTCCTAAACTGAATTTCCTTAGGGCTCATCTTACGTATTATTGATACAACAAATCTGGAAAGTCGCCTGTTAGAATAAATAAGAGTATTAAGGAAGATGTCAATATACAAATTAGGGCCTAAATAAATAATTAGAGTCCAGAAACAAGGAAAAATCATATAATCTCTTCTCAAGATGCTTTACACCATCATAAACCATACAACTTTCAGGACAAACTAACCTTAAACAAATTTCTTTAAATACATAGCATCTTTCTTAGTTGCTTACCCCAGTAAAAGCTCCATATGATTGGGAGAAGTAGAGATGAGCAGTAGGGCCAGATCTACTACGAAGTTCCTTTATTTCTTCTTGGGATTCATGTAACATTCCTAGGCACTCCATATTCCTGTCTTGTAACTCATGCAGCTAAAAGAAAGGATGGTAGTGTACTTTATTGCCTTCCCAAAACAACATTAGGGGAAAAAAAACCCGAAACCTTTTGGAATAAGTATTAATTTTATCCAGAGGGCTAGCTAACTTTATGAATATCATTTCAATACAAAGACTAAAGCAAATTAAGCAAGAAGAGTATATATATATTGAGCTACCAGAATTAGGGAGGGGTGTCTTGGCCAAAATTATACACGAATGTGACTTCCTGAAAGTCTGAAATGTAGCTAGACTACCAGAACTGTCAATTTAATATTGAATGCTTCATATACTTAACAGAGGAAGTATAACAGCTATAGTCAACTTAGGTTTAGTATAATATTAGTCTTTTTACACAACATCACTCTGAAATCTGTAAGTGACAAGATCAAGAGTCTACAAAGTGTTATATACAATGTCAGGGTGCTCAGTCCTCCTAAACAAGTGGTTTTTCGCCCCTTGTTTCAGAACCTTCTTTATAACTAGATATACATATCTGATAAAAGAGTACATAATTTTCAGAGTATATTTTAACTGTAAAATTTCTTCAAGTGCAGTATATGCCCCACCTCATCAGAATCACCAGGGTTGAAGATGCTTATTAAAAATGCAGATTCTAGGCTCTCACTCCAGACCACTTGAAGTAGAAGCTCTTGGGATGGTGCCTGGAAATCGCCATTTAAAACTTGCTCTCCCAGGTGATTCTTTCCCCCTCCCTCCTACAAGGTATCACTCAGTTGCCCAGGGTTGAGTGCAGTGGTGTGATTATGGCTCACTGCAGCCTCAATCTTCTGGGCTTACGTGATCCTTCTACCTCAGCCTCTCAAATAGCGGGGACCACAGGTGTGCACCACTACACCTAGCTAAGTTTTTGATTGTTTTGTAGAGATGAAGGTTTCCTTATGTTGTACAGGCTGGTCTCAAATTCCTGGGCTCAAGCCATCCTCCCACCTTGGCCTCCCAACGTGCTGGGATTACAGGCTGAGCTACTGTGCCTGGCCCCAGGTGATACTAATGCATGCTAAAGAATCACGAAGTTATATTTAATAAATAAAATCTTATGTAGATAGAAAGTAGGAGATTTTTTGCTTCTTCTCCTGACACACCTGCAAAAAGATTTACTACTAGAAATTATCTTATTTTAAAAACTGTTGAGCTAGTTTAGGTCGACTGGTAAAAGAGTGATATACTCCTAAAGAATCTTATAAAGTTGAGGTTTTCCCTATTAATCAAGAAGGATATTACCACATTACTAGTTTTAGAGACAGGACTTTTAAAATGCTTTATTCTTTTTTTTTTGAGATGAAGTCTTGCTTTGTTGCCCAGGCTGGAGTGCGGTGGCACATCTGGGCCCACTGCAATCTCTACCTCCCGGGATTCAGTAATTCTCCTGCCTCAGCCTCCTGGGCAGCTGGGATTACAGATGCCCGCCACCACGCCCAGCTAATTTTTGTATTTTTAGTAGTGATGGGGTTTCACCATGTTGGCCAGGCTGGTCTTGAACTCCTGACCTCAGGTGATCCACCCACCTTGGCCTCCCAAACTGCTGGGATTACAGGCGTGAGCACCACACCCAGCCAAAATGCTTTACTTCTTAGATCTCATAATATCATCTTAACATTTTGTTGTTGCTTTTTAAATCTGGTAATTCCGCTTTAATAATTCTTATTCATGAAGACGAAAGAAACTAGTCACTCTTTCCCCTCCTGAATTACACAAGATAAAGATTTCATTACCTCCATTGTCAGTTGTCGTTGGGCATCTTTGGAAGCTTGCAGGTGAAGTTTTAGTTCTTCCTTCTCAATCACATGCTAACAACATATTAAAAAAGACATGTGAAGCCTTTCCAAGTAAAATATAGCTATTCTCTTTCTTATAAAGACGTGAAGAATTTCTCTCTGGGGTATCATCTTAAAGCCTATAAAAAGCTAACCTTTCAAAAGCTAAATAAGATGAGCATTCGAATACAAAATCTATCAAGGTGTTCAGAGGATAATGGGCATGAGTCAATAATTTATACCACTTTCTGAGGAAGCACTATTCTCATTTTACAAAGAGAAATAGTGACTTGAAAGTACTTATTCATGATATATTATATGACATAAAGATGATTAAAACAGCAATCAGATTAGGGCATTTTAAAAGGGCAGGGACAATGTTTATTATATCTAGCATTTAGCATGGTGCAAGCTACCATGTCAGTGCTTAACAAATATCTGTTGAATGAATGAATAAACCTACTTCTTTAAGTTTATGCTGAAGGTCTACAATCTGTGACAAAAGAGAGGAAATCTCTTCTTGGTATCGAATCAGCTCATCACTCTTCCCTGACAATTCTTCAGTCATTCTGGACATCTGAGCATTTGTTTCACCTTGGGAGCAAAAAAAAATTTTTTTAATTAATATAAATGTAGAGAAGGAGTTGGCAAACTATGACTTGTGAGCTAAATCTTGTTTTATAACAAGCACTGGACTGTCCTGAATAGATTTTTCTTTAACATAAAAAAAAAATCCAGAGAAATCAATAGAGAAAAATAAAAGTTCTTCTGAAATAGGCAAATGCTGGGAATAGAATAGGAGACAATGAAGTTAAAAAGAGAGATGACTTATAAAGGCAAGCAGGCTAAAGGTTTTGCTTCAATCGTTTTCTTTATGAAAATGATATTTGCTCAATCTTTTTCTTCATGAAGGAAAGAAGGCTGAAAGGAGGGCAAATGCAGAGATAATCTCATTCATTTCTTTGAGAACTCTTTAGGGACATAAAATCCCACAAGCAATGAAAATTAATCTTAACAAATCTAACAAAGGAACATTTCCAGAATGGAACAGTCACAGTCTATAACAGAATGTGATAAAGCTATGGAAATGCTTCTGTAGCAGACAGACTTTCTGGCATACCCCTTTCAGGGATACATGGCAAACTGAGTAAAGCCTCTAGAGCAATTCTTATAGCCTGGCCTTCTTACATGCACATAAAATAGAGCCTTTAGAATTCCACTAGGAATTTATTCACTCTCTATTTCATATGAAAAATTTGATATGTAAATACAAGCAGAAAAGCTACTTCTCAGTGTCATGTAAAGCTATTTTAAAATTGACAGACAGCCTCTAATATTTCAAAGGATGGTGATACACAGGCAGGAGATCTGGATCTGAGAGCTCTTGGGCAAGTCATTTCCTGTATTTTAAAGTGTAAAAGGTGGGTAATGGATTCATGGTGGAGGAGAAAATTCAATTTACATTCCTTCTGGTTCTCTAGTATTCTGCTATTCTAAGATATCACATTTTGCAGCCCATAGCCCAAATGAATTGATGTGATATTTTCATATCATTGCTTTCAACGTAAAAGGCTATATACAGTAGTCCCCTCTTATCTGTGGGGGATACATTCCATGACCTGCAGTGGATACCTGAAACCACAGATAGTACTGGACTCTATACTGTATATATTATGTGTTTTCCTACAAATAAATACCGATGATAAAGCTTAATTTATAAATTAGGCACAGTAAGAGATTAATAACTAATAATAAAATAATTATAACAATATACCAGCACACTTTGGGGCCATTACTAAGTATAATAAGGGTTACCTGAACACAAGCACTGCAATATTGCAATAGTTGACCTGGTAACTGACGGCTACTGATATGGTTACTAAGTGACTGAAGGCAGGTAGTATATACTGCGTGGAGATGTTGGACAAACGGATGATTCATATCCTGGGAAGTATGCAGCAGGACAAAACAACATTTCATCATGCTACTCAGAATGGTTCACGATTTAAAACTCATGAATTGTTTATTTCTGGAATGTTTGATTTAATATTTTCAGACTGCAGTTGGCCACGGTTAACAGAAACGATGAGAAGTGAAACCGCAGGTAAGGGACGACTGTTGTATTTATGGAGAAATTAAATTTCTCTTTCTCCAGTGAAGCCAATCTTTTTCCAACTGATTTGTTTTAAAAAATTAGTTAACATTACCTCAAACTAAAACATATTCCTTTAAAGAAACATAACTGGCACTTTATACTCATTGATTGTTAGGTTTTATGCCATCATTTAAGCCCTAGCTCTGCCACTTACCAGTTTTCTGACTTTGGCAAATCATCTTCCTCTATAGGACTATTTCCTCGTCAACAATATGAGAGCTTTGGTTGCTTTCACTCTAACATGCTATAACTTACTTATGAAACATAGGTCTGTAATGATAATTGCAATTTGAAACAAATATATTTCTTAAAAATACATATGGTATCTTATTTAGGGTTGTAGGCTCAATATGATATTCTAAGATTTTCAGTAACCATTTAAAATTGTTTCTTGAGATGCTTCTACTGAAACCAGTGATCTAACTTCCGAGGTGGAAATACCCTAACAAAGAATTGTCCAAAAGGTACAAAAGAGAATATGTTAATACTCACGAAGTTCTTTAACACAGTCGCTGACAAGCTGTTGTTCCTTTTCTTCATAGGTGACAGTTTCTGTCTTTATGTGACAAGCCTTCAAGAAAAAAATCAATATGTGACAATACCTTCTAGTGATTTTATAGAAATAACTACAAAAACCTTTAATTCTCATCTGAAGATTAAATTTCATCACTTACAAAGGAAAAAACCCAACAACCTGTTCATACATCTCTACCTGGCTCATCCTTGGCCTTGGCTAAAATGATCCTTGCTTAAGTGAGACTTCCTTGATGCCCATACTATACAAGTTCACAGAATATTGTGATTTTCTGAGATAGTTCTTATCACAGTTGGAACTACTTAGTTACTTGTGTAAACTCCACAAGATACATTTTCTATCCTGTGACTTTCACTATTGTACTGTCAACCTGCTACTATCCACTTTTCAGTGGGATCTAAGAACAATGGAAGGCAAGACAAATACAGCTCCTTGTCCACGACTCTCTAATTGGAATGCCAATAGCAAATCCTTACTTATGCCATATTTCACTACAATAGTACCTGGACTTGAACTTTATAGCCTTTAAAGTAAAGAAAAATGGGCAATTGGGTTGAACGTACCTTGGATCGAAGAGCCATATTCTCTTCTTCCAGTTCCTTGAGCTTTTCTTGCAGCATTTCCAACTGCAGCAACCCTTGAGATAAGCTAAAGGACTCATTGAACCGAAGAGGTGTAGAACAGCTGGAATCAGTTTCACTTTCTTCAGAAGCAATGGAGACGATTCGAAGTAACTCATCTTTCTTGGATAGCTCATGCTGCAGCTGATTAACCTGTCCATATAAAATGCTTGATTTTCATGTTCTTTATTTTGCATTATTTATAGCAATACAGCTTCTAATTCATGGAACAATTATTTTTCATCATAAAAGAAAATCACAAAATCAGCTGCTAGGTTTTACTGACTAACGCAAGAAGTACTAAAAAGAGAATAACAAACCCCAGATACCTCCTAATTACAATTTTAGAGCATTAATTCAACAGTACAGCTTTTCTTCTCGCCTAGGTGAGAAGAAAAGCTAATTTTCTTATTGTATATATATGATAGGAATATAGGAGAAAAATTCACCTAAGATAATAATACATTCATAGTTGAAAACATGACAAAACTGAAGAACCTTCAAAGTATCAGAATAGATACCTACTTCAAATTCTTATCATAAGGGCTTGTAATTTTAAGATGTATATCACTGTGCATGTCTTCCTAGGAGTACTGATTTTAGTTCTAGGAACAAATAGTTTCAACCTAAAGGCTCAAATGTTATCATCCATAATGCATTCATAAAATACAAACGAAACCAGATAAAAATAACAAGTTACAGAAAATTTGAAATGTAACCATTCAAGTTAATAATAAATCAGTTCTCACTACAAACGTTTATTGCTATAGAATAAATATATTTTCAAAGTTTCTTTTTACTTTCTTCCTTTGTTTGGTTTTTGAATAAAGATACCAACATATTTGGGTGCCTATTTTTTAAAAATAAATTTCAGATAAGATCACACACAAAGTCTGCACAAAAGGGTATGGATAGTTTTAATATCTAAGCAGGGTGCCACAGGTATTACAGATAATTAATATAGACTTTAAGTTGACCAAGGTAGTTAACATGAGTCCTCCTCCGTACAATTAACATTTAATTTCTCTACTGATTAGTTTAATGGACACCAACAAAGTCAACAAGTACTGGTGTTATTTATCTATTGCCATCATTTCAGGGACACCTAGGAAAATAAATTTTCAATTGCATAAAACCTAATTATTTCATACTGCAGACATCTGATCAAAGGCTTACTTGATCAAAGGCTTGTCCCAATTGCTCCTCCAGGGATTCATTCTGCTCAGATAAGACATGGTTCCGCTTTAAGAGAGCTTGTCCAATTCGAGCAGCAAGTTCCAGATCACGATCCCTCTGTTAAAATACCAAATACACCTTTTCTCTGAGTATAAACAAGATTAAATGGCAGTTCAGAAATTTTGTGGTCAGTTTTGGTAAAATCAAAAGCAATGTCCTATAAACAAGATTAAATGGCAGTTCAGAAATTTTGTGGTCAGTTTTGGTAAAATCAAAAGCAATGTCCTAGAAAGCATCAAGATTCATTCATTCATTAAAATGAATAAACACAGGGTCTGGCACACAGGTAGTGCTTTAAAACGTTGGTCCAATGGATGACCACCACTGTTCTAAATGCAAGAGGACATCTCTTTTCTTGATATCAAGTGAGATTTATTGATCATCCTAGTAAATTAAGAGTCTAGCAACCCAAACTTTAAACTTACAATTTTGGGGAATTGGAAAATCAACATAGTCTTTAAAAATGAGGATAGGGTCTGTACAGTAAAAGCTCAACAAATATTTGTTGAATGCAATTGTGTATCAAGTACGGTAATGATACAGAATTAGGTATTTAAGATATAGATCAGGTAGGTATGTAAAAAAAGAGTTCCATTTAGGGCAAAGCTTATGTGCATTCAGCAGCTTAGAGGAAAGTGCAGCCAAGAGCTCTGTTGTCAACTGGTTCAAGAATGATGATACGAAATAAAACAGGAGATAAAAGACTGGAAATTCTGAGGCCACAGGATTCTGCCTAGAGTACAGAGAAGAAAGAAGTCTCAAGAAGCTGGTGGTAATGATGCAGGGAAGTCTGTAGAAAAGTCAAGCAATAGGCTTCCACCCAGAGTTATTATTTCTGGGCAGATAGTGATATTTGGCAAGGGCATAGGAATTCCATCTGTGTGGTAGTGGTGAAGAATGTATTCTGTAGGATAGAAAACTGTCAATATATATCTCACTGCCTTGTATATGATCTGCTTATAGTAATTATTATATAAATAAAATTAAGCTTCTATCCTTTCTCTCCACAGGCATGTGAAAATGGAGGGACTATCTCCACATTTTTAAGGCTCATTTTAAATAATCGCTAAGTGGCATACATAGAAATCATTCTGAGGAGCTGGGGGGGAGAGGAGAGAAGGGTATGTTAAAGAAAGACTGTCTTCCATAAGATCAACTGAAACAGGTACAAAGGGAGACCTCTACTGATTGCCAACTAGAGGAGATACACTATACATATTAAAAATGCCATAGACAAAGTAAGCTCAAATCATAGCCCAAACTAAAAGTAAAAAAGGGGACATGCTCCAAACTGCAGGTATTGATTTGCAATGATAATGATACTGCTTTCTCAATGGGCAGCTCTGCTGTAGGGTAAGTAATAGCAGGCATTATTTTAAAATGATTTTTTTTTTTAAAGATTAATGCTTTTCTAGGAAGGGGAGGCAAGCCAACACCATTAAATAAATAATTAACTATAAATCCTCTATAGCATTACAATAATAAACTTCAGGAAACATTCTACTTTGAAATGTCAGTTGTTCCAACAACCTTATACAAATTAACCCAGAGCACATACAACATTTTCCATTTGATGTGCAAATTTGATAGATTCCAAATGATCCTCAAGTTTTACCTTTTTGTACTGGAGAAAGAAAAGATATTCCTACCTCTGCCAGGAGATGTGTAACCATGTCGATGTCATTGTAAGTTTTGGTCATCTGCTCCACCCTGTCTGTGCCTAGAACTAATATAGTTAAAAACAACTATTTATAGGCTTTAGCAATAATGTTAAAGTTCAAATATCAATAAGAATTGAGAGATAACAACAAAAACCCCAGCCTTTTACAAAAAGTCATTCAGGAGAATAAAAATACATGTGAAAAAAAAGAAATGTTTTATGTATTAGACACTCAAGAAATAGTCCAATCATTACACATAAAGTGTATATCATACAATAATTAAGAAAGTATCAAATTATCACAAGGCAGTCACATCTTGACTATCTCCTCCTCCCCTGGTAAGACAGGAAGTTTGGGCCACTCACTTATGAGAATCTTGGCTGGGAGAATGGATTAAGTTACTGACTGCTTTACCGTCTAATCTAAATTAAAGTCACTAAGGGGTATTAGTGAGGGGTTATGCTGTTATAAAGGAATTTAATTGGAATTCTGCTGTGATTATCATAACCATCTATGATCATCTACCATGTGAGCTAATGTAAACAAGGAACAGGATTTGAAGGACTTTTTCTGGTTCTGTTATGAACCGTAATTCCTTTAAGCTTAATTAAAAACCCTTTACCTGTATAAAAACCTTTCTCCCATCTAGGTCTCAGCTATAAAATAAATTGTATGCTACATTATTAGTTGTATAATTCAAGCCCTGTATTTCTGCACTTCACAAGTTCAGGAATTGTCAATGCACCTGGATAATTTAGTTCAAAAGAGAAGGGCATATATGACTCCAATGATTCCAGTCACACTAAATAGTATCTTAAAGTTAATAATGCATAACAAAAGAGGGCTCTTTTGACTTTGAACATGATATGTTACTGCAGAACATAATTTTGTGTTTGACTTAGACTCTTTTATTATAACTAGTTTGCCTTGAAGTGTGAAAAGGACAGGGGCTTTGGAGTAGAAAAGCTGAATTCATAAATTTTACTGAGCTGGAACAAGTCACTTAACCCTTCTGAGATTCAGATAATAAATATGGAGGCGATAACACATCTCATGAGGTTATTAAGAGGATCAAACATGATAATCTACTGAGCAATAAAGTATTCGGTAACTGCTACGTATCATATAACTGTTGATAGTTACTACTCCTTAAACAGAACTGGTAGGTATGAAATGATTCTGACTTTAAATTCTCTGAATTGGCAGTAATTAGTAGTTCCATAGTCCCATCTTAACACTTTAGGGTGCCCACGACTGAGTATGAAGGGATATCATTAGATATGTTTTACTTTTATCTGAGCTTTTTATTTTCTCCCTAGCACCACTGACTAAAATGAATCTGGGAATTACCTATAGCTTAATTATTAATAATAGCCTTGTTCCTAGTTAAAAGTAAAACAAAGTGCTGGCTTGATGGTATGAGGAGATAACTAAAAAAGATTTAAACTGAAAATATAAAAACTTTTCTTAAAACCTAGAAATAAACATTTGCACTCCAAAAGAATATATATTTACAAATAGAGAAACTAACAATGATTTAACCACAGTGATAAGGGAAACAGACTTTTGGGCCTAAGGAATAGACACAGTATAATTTGGTAGCATAGCAGGAACAAAGGATTAAACAATTAAGGCAAATACTTACAGTGAATGGTCTCCTTTACTTCTGGTCTCAATAATAAAATTATGGGAAAAATATAAAATCATTATATCCATGCTCTAAACTAATTACAGAAAACCAGACAATGGTTGTAAACCCAAATGTAATATAGAGCAATGGCTCTTAAGTTCAGATTCTGATTTAATTAATTTCAGGGAGCCCTATGGCGCTGGTAGTATGTAGAAGATTCCCAGGTGTTGAAAATGACATGGAGCCAGGAATTAAAATCACCAATCTGGGGTTAACACCCAAAGCAAAAATCAGGCATCCTATAGGCTCAGTTAAAATCAGTTTTTATACAACTAGTTTAACAAACACATGACATGACTGAGCAGAGTTAAAGATGAAGTGGCAGATTTAACTTGGAGTAAGACCAGTAAGTTAAGGATATAAAAAACAACTGTGAACCACAAGTCATATATGATGAAAGGGGAAGAAAAAAATGAAGGACACAGTAATACAGTAAAGAAATGTTTAGAATAAAATATGTTTTAGTGAGGAGAAATGAAAATATATTTCCTATAAATGTTTACCATCTGTCACAGCATAAAAATTTAAAGCTGAACCTTAAGAAGTTATCTAGTTTAATGATCTCACTTTCTTGTATGAGGAATCTTCTCTGAGAGAAATTATGTGGCATGTTCAAGACCATGAAGAAAGCTATTAGTGGCAAAGCTGGGATTTTAGCATGGAGATGATAATAACGCTCATCTCACAAGGTCATTAGAAAAAACTCAGATGATGTAAGAGTTCAGTAATGAGCTCTTTCCACTGTGCTGCTGTTTCTACCGCAGCCCCACTAAGAACATAAAAGCCCTTGTCTAATGAAATACCAGCATATACATCTGTGAATGCATGTTATATAATAAAACAGCATAGATCCCAATTTTGCTTTTTAAAGTGTGAGCATATCTATAAATATCTATATTCAACAGAGCCTGGAAGGATATACATTAAAATGTTAATAGTGGTTATCTCTGGGTAAGGATTATGGCTGATCTGTTTTCAGTGTTGTGCCAATTTTCCATAAAGAACAAATGTTATTTTCCAAACAGAAAAAAAAAAAAAAACCCACAAAAACCCAAGAACCCTTGTTAAAAAGTTTCAAAAAGCAAAAATGAACTTTAAAATGCCTAAGTATTTGTTATGGCAAAGAAATTAGATAGTGCAATCAGAATTTTCAAATTCTTATGTCGAATGCGCAACCTAGATACTACCAATCCACAAAGGCTGGGCCTCTTCAATTGCACAGAAAGATGTCAGGCACAAAACAGAAAGGAACACAATGGATTTTTCTCTCTGCAGTGGAATCAGTTCTGTCTGTCTTCTCTTCCTTAACATAATACTCCTGATAAAGACATGGTGCTTGGAATGATTCCAAAGTACTCCGGGCAAAACTCTTAAGTGTTTAATGTCTTGGCATTTGGACATTGTAATTAAATGCTTCAAAAACCACAGACTGGTTCTTCACCATAATTCTGTAACCAAGAATGTAGAGATAGCCAAGCAGGTTGTCTTTGTTAAAGTCAATCCTATCAAAACCTATTTTCCCGTCAGTTTTCAGTTGTTGAAAATATGTTAAATGATACAGAAATTAGCAATGATCCTTGCTTATTTCCAGACATGGACTTTCCTAACTCTCTAAAAAAGTATTTATACATCAGGGAGATGACAGATATTTTTACAGAACAATTTTGCAACTTGGTTTCCAGAGGTTGTTAATTAATGTTCAACATTTTTGGTGTAATGTTTGGAAGGCAAATCTACTGTTCCTGAAAATATGGGGTGGGAGTTTAACGTACATAAGCACTTCACTAATCCTTACTTTATGTTCTATCCCTGCATAATTTCACATTAACTAGCTCAATCTCACATTATTTTCAGGATGGGAAACATCAATGATAATCCATTCTAATATCTGTCATTTACATGAGATGGTGCTTGATAGTTCTCTCCTATGTCCCTTCTCAAGATCTAAAGTTTTTACCACAACTATTGAACTTCAAAAAGAATTCTAATCTTGCAGCACTCTCCAACTTTCTCACACCAAAACCAACAAAAACAACAACAAAATAGAAATGAAACACAAACAGTGCCCACATGGCATAGTAAAAGCTACAATAGCTCCTGACACCTACAGGCAGGTCTTGAGGTTTTAACCCTAAAGCAGTGACCACAGCCCTTGCTGCTATGATACAGCAAACATTTCTGCCTTCAAAATGACTGAGAGAAACTGATGATACACACCATCTAGGGCAGTCTTTCTCAACAGGATTCCAGGGGGAGAATCAGGCCCTACAGACCATTTGAATGACAATTTTCTCAATTCTCCCAAGGACTGTACAAAGCTAGTACATGATGCATGGGTGATAAGGTAATCCACTGTATAAACGCTAAGTGTCTTAGGGTATATAGTTTAATTCTCTTGTGGAACCGAAGGAGAGAGCTTATCTAGGGGAAAAATAAACCTGCTAACCTCTATGACTGGGTTTATGGTTAATGCTTCCTGAACTTCATCAGTCATATGTCCTTTTCTGCCAGTACAGGTTAATAATTTTTGAGGGCAGAGCCTGAGGAAAAGTATACCTACCAATTAGAAGTAATAATTTCTATGACTATATTTATCTGCAAAATTATACACTCTCCCCAATTCCTTAATTCTCCAATTAATGCCACTGTGAAATGGCCATTTGCTTTGGTTGGCAATGCTTTGTATCAGTGGTTCTCAAACTTGCGTGTGCATCAGTATCACCAGGAAGACTCTTTAAAACACAGACAGCTATGACTGTCTCACCCCTAGAGTTTCTAATTTTGTAGGTGGAGTAGGGGGCCCAAGAATGTGAATTTCTAACAATTTCTCAAGTGACATTGATTGCAGGGGTTCACATTTTGAGAACCACTGCCTAAAATAAAACTTACATAATCAATCATTTTCCCCCTCTTACGCCTTAGGAAATAAAGGTGATCCTCTATTACCAAATAAAACCCCTTGAAAGAATCAGGTTTCTAACGTCAGCCTTTAAATGAACAAATGGTACAGTCTGTAACGTGTTCTGATTGCATGGCTCCCCCACAGCTCACTCTGGGACTCAGTCTTAATAAAATCCACAAAACTCTGGGGTGGCCTGTTCTGCATGTAAAACACTTTTTGACCATCTTAAACTTTACATGTGTGTGGCAGGGACTGGGATTGATTGATTGATTGCTTTTTTTGCCCACTCATTGCTCTCCCATTGTTCTATCTTAAAAGTAAACAATCTCTTTCTGGATTGGGTGACTTCAGAGAACTACCCACTCTCCCCCATTTCTTGTGAGATAGGCTCCGAAGCTCAAATGCTGGCTACGACTCCTTCCAAATCACTATCTTCTCATAGCTCTTTCAATTTCTTTGTGTTATACAAGAAAGAAAGTGCCTTTGCCTGTGTCACCTTTTTACTAGGTGTTAAAATTCATTTTAACAAGCACAAATATCCACTGGCATGTGAGAGGTAGAGATATGCCCAAAGTAACCCAGGGAGCTGAGCTTTAGGACAATCTGCCAGGGTACACAGTAATTATTCAAAACCACAAATCTTGAAATCTCAGAGGGATAGAAAACTGTGGGAAAGGGTGAGAGAATGTTTTGTATCTTCCTTTTTAAACCTTGGTCAATTTCCTAAATAAAACAAATCATTTGGCTTTTACATTCATAAGATGCAAATTCATAATGAAGTTTATATGTGATTTAACTATTAACCCAAAGAATTAACACCTTTAAAAGAACAGTGGAATTTAAAGTATAGTGCAGAGGTAAATTATCAGTATAATCCTAGCTTATTTGCTTTATGATCTTAGGTATATCATATATAGTTCAAATTTCAAACTGTTGAAGTGAAAATAGTACCATTACACTAAAGAAATAGGATAGTTTTCCAGAACCCTGAAGTATGGATCAATATCATCCTATTAATCTCGTTTTAAATTGCTCCCTTGGACACTATTGTTTTGTAAAAAGTCTTGAAAAGTATATTAGAATTTACCTTTTATTTTCTAGGCTTTTTACTTATAATTCATCCTAAAAGTTAACTCCATTAAATCATGATCTAAGACCACTTTCTAGCTATAGTTTTGCCACTCAGTAGCCGAGAGGACAAAGAACAAATAAACTAAAGGGCACTTTCTGTGACGTTTTGTCAAAATAATGACAAACTAAATTTATCCAGGTGAAATTTCAGTTTGAAAGTTCTCAGCAATTTAGGCCGGACGCGATGGCTCACGCCTGTAATCCCAGCACTCTGGGAGGCCGAGGCGAGCGGATCACAAGGTCAGGAGTTCGAGACCAGCCCAACCAACATGGTGAAACCCCGTCTCTACTAAAAATACAAAAATTAGCCGGCATGGTGGTGCCCGCCTGTAATCCCAGCTACTCAGGAGGCAGAGGCAGGAGAATCGCTTGAACCCGGGGGGGCAGAGGTTGCAGTGGGGCGAGATCGTGCCACTGTACTCCAGCCTGGGCGACAGAGCGAGACTCTGTCTCAAAAAAAAAGAAAAGAAAAGAAAGTTCTCGGAAATTTAAACACTCAAAGAACAAAGGGAACTAGAAATAAGAAATACTGTTCCTTCTAAAAATGATTTTCCAGAAAAATCTCAAGCAAGTAAATTCTAAAACTAAAATGTCAAGAAAGCCTTTGGAACCTTAATTTAACTTAATTTAGCTATTTAAAAGAAATATTAAGGACAAAAACACAATAGTATTTGAACTTCTTGATATTTCAGTTTCTGAAATGATGTTTATACTTTTTTTGAGCAGTTAAGTTCTCAGAAACTACTAGAAATAAATTGTAGGAAACTAGTGCTAAAAGCAAGTTAATGATTACCATGAAAATGAGTATTTCACAGTAGACATTCTCCAGTAACAATCTGGCATTAAAACACCACAACACTCACTGGACTTCTTGATATTTCAGTTTCAGCTGAAACAATGTTTATAATTTTTTTTGAGCAGTAGTAAGTTCTAAGAAACGACTAGAAAAAAATTCTAGGAAACTAGTGCTGAAAACAAGTTAATGATTACTATGAAAATGAGTATTGCACAATAGTCATTCTCCAACGACAACCTGGCATTAAAACACTAAAGCACTCACTGGGAAAATGTCCAGGATCTGATGCAATCACCTACTTAATTCTAATTAAAGGAATTTCACAAACATATCAATATTGAACTCATACACTTTTATTATAAATTCTAACAGCTACTGTGCACACAACATTTTTTACCAAATGAATTTTTAGAAAAGTAATTTCAGTCTTAATGCAGATTTTTGGGATGAAATCAAATGCAAAAAGGTCTCCACACTTCAAAGTTTAAAAATTCCTTTGTCTTTTCTAACAGCTTGGTGTAAAACAGACCTATTTTCAGAACAAATCTGGCTCAGTCTCTCACTTAGGAATCCTTAAATAATGAAGATTACTATATAGTATATATTTATTTCTCCTAGCATTATTAAAACTACTTATGTACGTAAGAACTATGCTTAGTTATGCTGACATAATTCTTGTGACTGTGTTTACTAAAGATATTAATAAAGATAGAAGTCAAACGCTGATAGCTTAGGATAACAAACTACTGGGATAATAAATGTTGACAGTTATAAAGGAATATTAAAATTTTAAATCACTTCACTTTTTAGAAAGTTCTCTTTTCTACTCAGTCTGAGGAAAATATCAAGTAATGAAAATGTCTAAGTATGTTTGCAACACTGGACACTGAGAGTCATAAGGATGACAAACTTTCTGCATTCAGACATAACACAGAATTATCTCTTCCTGTGAAATCAGTTCAAATTAAAGTAGGTATACACTGAACAATGGCTGCTAAACATCAATGCTTTAAAAATCAATACCAAGATACCCATGATCATTACTTCAATGCACAAACTAAGAGAGTAAAAAAATACTCACTCATATAACGGAAAGTCTCTTCAGCAAGGACTGGAGAGAGGGCATCAGATGCATGTTGCCGCTGGTGTGGAGACTGAGTCCAGTCTTGATTTTCATATAGAAAGAGAGTGTCTACTTTTAGCCTATATTGTGGTAGTTGTTCTTCCAGCAGACTCACCAGCTCAACTTCAGGGAGATCCTCATTGGAGCAGACATCTAAAGAGGAGAGTCTATGTAAATGAATCCAATATATTTCAACTTTTACTAGGCTACAGAGAAAATTGACGAAAATTAGTTTTTCCAAAGTGGGACAACCAAAGAAATATTAGACAAGATCATTTCTCCACTGATTTTTATTAGTATATCCTAGTAGTATAGTTTTTTTTTCTCCAGGTTTTTTCTCTTTTAGTAAGAGAACTTCTAAAGTAAAAATGATGGCATACATTTTTTTGACAGTAATTTTTAAAAACTATTTTTAATTGACACAGAATAACTGGATATATTTATGGGGTACATGTGATATTTTGACATCTGTATACAATGTATAATGATCAAATCAGGGTAATTAGCACATTCCTTACCTCAAGCATTTATCATTTCTTTCCACTGAGGACATTCAAAATCCTACCTTTTATCTATTTGAAAATATACAACAAATCATTGCCAACTATAGCCACCCCATGGTGCTAAAGAACACCAGAACTTATTCCGCCTATCCAGCTGTAATTTTGTATCTGTTAACTAACATCTCCTGATCCCTCCTGCCCGCTACCCTTCCTAGCTTCTAGTAACCACTATTCTACTCTCTACTTCTAGGAGATCAACTTTGTCAGCTTCCACATGAGTGAGAACATGCAGATACCACAAATCTGAATTACACACTATCTAAATATATTGCTTGGTGACTATAACTATGCTTTTTTAAATTTTTAATTTTTTAATTTTTAAAAGTTTTTATTTTAGGTTCAGGGGTCCATGTGCAGGTTTGTTATGTAGGTAAACTTGTGTTACAGGGGTTTGATGTACAGATTATTTCATCACCCAGGTACTAGGCCTAGTAACCCAATAGTTATTTTTTCTGATCCTCTCTCTCTTCCCATGCTCATCCCTCACATACGCCCGTCTGTTGTTCCTGTCTTTATAACTATACTTTTAAAGTTTAGAATTAATTTGTAGAAATTTCATATCTTCTCCCTATCAATCTATTTAGTACTGTTAAGAGGTCTGTGTCTCTGAAGCAGTAGCAGCCTGCTTAATTTTAAAAGGTATTTTTAATTGACACAAAATAATTGGATATATACACTTTTTAAAAATAAAGTGAAAGAGGTCTGATCTCAACTTATATGCTTGGGGGAAAAAGCAATACAAAGCAACCAGCAGAAAATAGTTCCAAAGGGGTAAAATGATATGCTCTGTAATAACAAAATTTGAATTCTGTGGAGGATTCTTCAAAATCTGGAAAAATTACATTTTAGTACATTCTCATAGTCACTAAATTTTTTTAAAAATTGCATTAAATTTTACTGAGCACTGGCACTGAAATAAGTACTTTATCATTTTTATTTTAAAGAAGTGGTACATCTAAATCCCAAAACATGTGAGGTAAAGAAAATTGGAAAGGGGAGGGGGAAAAAAAGTTTCCTCTAAAAAAACTTCCCTATCTTTCACATGACATAAATTTACTATGGTATAGTGATAGTCCTGGTCTGAGTCCTAACTCTGCATATACCACAATGTGACACTGGGTAAGTTACCTAAATTCTAACCCTTGGTTTCCTCATCTGTAAAATGGAGAAGGTACTTACCTCCTAGGTTATATGAATTAAATGAGACAAATGCACGAAAAATACTTGTATTTAGTACAATGCCTTGCACACTGTGGAGGCGCTCTATCAATGTCAGCTTTTTTTTTTTTTTTAAGAGAGAGAAGTAAAGTTTATTACATTTGAAAAAATACAGCAGAAATCTCAAAAGTTTACTCATTAAATATAGTTTAATTCTTACAAATCTCCTTTTGAAAACGCAATTCATATATGGTGCAACCTCAGAAGTTTGAATTTGAAATAAAATATGAAGTCAGTAGTCAGGGAAGTCACATCAGAGTGCTTTGTCAAATATCCAAACAAATCAGCATATACCAAAGTGACTCTAAATATATCCAAGTGAATGCAGAAAAATACATTACCATTTGAGGCAGACCATGCTAAAATATAATTTACAATGACTAGCTTGCATTTAAGATGGTTAGCCAATGAAATGTAGGTTAAGTTAAATGTTGTAGTATTTGCTCAGTCTCTTTGTACTAAACATTAGTTCACCTGAAAAGTAAGTTTGGAAAAAGCAAATAACCTGATCTCTTTATGCTTATCATTTTCTCACTGTCATCTTAAATGCAAGCAAATCAATACAGCATCAAGATTTTTTACATATTAAAATTAACACTAATGACTTGTGAAGGTGGACTGTGTACCATGTAGTACTTAATAGATGAGCTTGCAATGACCATCAACTCAATTTTTTAAATAACACCAAGATTCACAAGCCAAAATAAACATTTGATTAAAAAATTCAGCTATTCAAGATAACTCAGTTGTCCTTTTTCTCTTTGAGATTGGGAAGGGTTGGGTCTTTAAAAACCTGAAGAGGGGCCAGGTGCGGTGGCTCACGCCGGTAATCCCAGCACTTTGGGAGGTCAAGGTGGGTGGATCACAAGGTCAGGAAATAGAGACCATCCTGGCTAACACAGTGAAACCCTGTCTCTATGAAAAATACAAAAAAAAAAAATTAGCCAGGCGTGGTGGCGGGCGCCTGTAGTCCTAGTTACTACGGAGGCTGAGGCAGGAGAATGGTGTGAACCCGGAAGGCGAAGATTGCAGTGAGCTGAGATTGCGCCATTGCACTTCAGCCTGGGCGACAGAGCGAGACTCCGTCTCAAAAAAAAAAAGAAAAAAAAACCTGAAGAGGAGTTGGTAAGAGGAAAAAAATCCTTAATGCTTTTAAAAAACTCAACTGGTTAGAAGTCCATACAACTACTATGCTGGCATGGACACAGATGTTTTCTGTCACAGAACCATTCACTGTCCCATAGAAGTAGTTCCTCCAAGCCAACTATATAAAGATGTAAATCAGCTTACCCATGATTGAAATTGAAATAATCCTTCAAAATAGACACCTCACCCAAAAAGATCTTTTAAATCATTGCTAGCTGAACTGCTACTGGTCATAGCAGTTGGTGGCTATGCAAAGTTCTGTGGGTTGAAGAAAGGATTACCCTGCGTACCAAAGGCAGATTGTCCTATCATGTTCATCTGTGTTCCCATTACTGAACTGCCCATAGCTGGAGAACCTTGAGGAGGTACAAACTGATTAAGCCACTGATTTGGTTTCTGTTGTAAGGGCAGACATATCTGTGGGTCTTTGTTGGGTCGGTTTCACACTAGCAGGAGGAACATTCAAAACACTGAAGTTTGGCAAAGTGGGAGGTGTTCCAGAGTCATTTTGGTCACTCCAACTGTGCTTGGACTACTGTAGAAGTTCTGGTTTGTAGTAACAGGCATGTTGAATCCTGATGTCTGAAAGCCCATATTGGCATTTAGGCCATTTGTCAAATTTCTCTTTGTATTATCAACTGGTGTAGAAAACATCATGCCAATGCCCATGGAAGGAACAGAAGTGAATGTACTTGAAGCAGAAGGTTTAGGGGTACTAACAGAAAGGCTAGTCAAAGATGACATATTATCCATCAATGTGTCTGTCAAGTCCTTAGTCTGTTTAACAGTAGCAACAAGGTGTGTACACTTGGGGTTTAAGAGGCTGCTGGCTTTTCAACTTCTGTGCCTGCTCTTGTTCTTTTGCTAATTTTTGTCTTCCTTCAAGTGTAAGTGATGCTCTTTTATGTTTATTCTGAAACCCATCCTCTTTATTTTCAGAATCACTGTCAGTCAGAAGGTCTGCTCCAATGTGGTTAAAAACCTTGTCAATTTGCTGATTCCCAATATTTGTAACTTTGCCTCCTCAGAAACGTTCATTTGATTTCCTATGACCAAAGATTTCTGTTGTTCTTGCATTATATGAAGCTGTTCTACGTTCAGACTCCAATCTATTCAGCATCTCTTTTATGATGGAAATGAAAGAATTGAACTGATTAAGATTGTTTTCAATACTCAGGGGAATAAGATGAGGCAATACTTTTCCAGTCAGCTGCTCTTTGGTGATTCCCAACTTACGAGTAAAAGTACATTTGTAAATGCCTAAAATACCCATGAGGACTGCAGATTCTTTGGATGGAATTTGTTGTAAGAAGGGTAGGATATCATCAAGTACAAACCACTTATCCAAGTATTCCAAAATCTTTCCTAAGCACACTAATGAATTTACACGAACAACAAGGGAAGACGTTTGTAGACAGGCATTTTTAATTCTTGGTATCAAAGTATGTTTCATGATGGGTAGTCTATAAGATTTGCAAAGGTTGGAATGATGTTAAGACAGCTCCTGGTAGTGAATGGAAGGAGCTTCTAGTGCTCTGTAAACCATGGGTAGAACACTGTTCTTCATCTCATCGGGAGGGGTTTTGGTTAGTAGCAAATCCATTTTTTGTAGGAAAATTAACAAAATCTGGATTGGCTCCTGCTGCTTAAACACAGGGCCAAGTTCAGGTGGAATTAATTTGACATATTCTTCTTTGGCGCATTCCTCAATGATCAGTAGAACACTGGGCAAAACAAAAGGCACTATGTCAGGGTTTACAAATTCTGAAGTCAAGTCAAAATTCTCTGCACAATGACATGCTTGGGCAGTAGAACCTTTGGCAGTCCGTTGAAAAACTGTGATTTCTGAAGATTATCTCTTTGGAATAAGGTATCAAAATATTGCAGTGTTACTGCATCAACATCATCAAAGAAAGGAATCTTATCATTTGATCTGCATCTGGTCTTACAGTCGCAGTTACATTTAACAGTAGCCTTACATGTTCACGAACTTCCTCAGGTATATTTGGAAGTGAACTAGATCCTAAATAACTCAACTGATCCAACTGCCTACTGAAACTCTTATAAATATCTTGCTTATTGACTTCAAATATATGTTTCCTTTTATTAAATATAGCATACATAACAGTTCCTAAAGAATACATATCACTGGCTGTTTCACAGCCCACATAAAGTGTGTATTCAGGAGCCAAATATTCAGGATTTGGAAGACACAATGAAGGTAAATTTGAGTCCCATCCTTTACAAGGAAATTTAGGCTCTTGTTCAGAAGGATTGGTTGATGATACACAAAAATCAAAACCCATTATTTTCCAGGCTCCACTTTTATTCAAAATTGTATTTTCAGGAGTAATATTTCCATGTACCATTTTCACACTGCTATGCAAGAATACCAATCCTTTAGAAACCTGAAGCAAATCACATTTGGTTTCTACATCATAAAGTTTATAATCCTTAATGTCTGGAGATATAGGGAAAGGGAGATTTTCCCAGTTACCAAGAACACTGGCTAAACTGGCAAAAAACTGGTTCTGTACAAAATGCCAAGCAATCCCTGAATTCTTCTAAAGGATGCTGGACAGTAAGAAGTCGAGGGTGTTGAAGTCGAGTTAAGTGTTGGACTCCTCATTTTAGAGAATCAATGATTTGATCCTTTTCAAATTTTTGATATTTGTCAATCATTTTTTATCAAAGACAAAAACAGCCACTGCTTTGTTGACTTTTTTGTGCCATTAAAAATCTTCCAAGCTAGCCCATTGCCACCACTGGCAATGTGTCGACCAACATCAAATTCTCTAGTGACAGGATTTCCCATTACAGCACTAGTGACATCAGCTGTTACTTCTGTAACAGTACTCTTCAATTTATTAAGCCTGGACTCCATGGCTGCAATATGGGGTAGTTATAGTTACGTTTTCCCTCTCCTTCCAGGAGGGGCAGAACTGGGCCTCTTTTCCCCGCCCCCCTACACACAGGCTGTTCCTGCTCTGCCTTCGCACCTGGCAGCTGCCTCCTGCTTACTCCATCGCCTCCACCGCCCCCGCAGGCACAAACACCGCCTGAGCTGGAGGAGAGAAAGGGATAGGGAGGGGAGGGACTGGGGACGAAGACTAAGGGAGGGGGAAAAAGACTGAAAGACCTATTGTCAGCTATTTTTATTACTGTATTACTATTGAGTTTTTACACCTAGAGATCAAATCAAGACTGCTAAAATAAGGTTGCTATAGTATCTAAATAATTACAGAGTATTAAAAGTAGAAGATACTTTCAGAAACCATCCAATCCTGCCTCCTAGATAAGGAAACTGAGACTTAAAGCTGGGTAACTTGCCGAGGACACTAGAACCACCAGACTTGGGTCTCGACTTCCTATCCAGCACCGTACCCATTCTTGTTGCTATCTGCCATTTACAGGACAAAGGCTGACAACCTGTCCTAGAAAGCAAGTTCCTACACATCATGTCTCCAACATACAGTATTAGTCCTACATATCTCCTAATTCCTCCAGGTGTCTAATCTACTTATTGTTCTATTTTTCATTCTTAATATTAGAAAGATCATGGGTTTTGGCATCAGACGTAGCTTCTGAATCTGACTCCTCTACTAATTGTTAGACACATGGTTTATCCTTTCAGAGCCTTAATTTCTCTCATTTGTAAAATAAAGATCATTTATCACACACAACAGTAGTAAGAAGTAACTAAAATAAGCAATTAAGGCACCCAGGGTATCTGGCAGATCATAGGTACTCACTGAATACTATTTACCTCACTACTCTCTCACTTGCAAAACTACAACACCCCCTCCCCCATCTCTGAACAAACAGCTTTTGTGTTTTTATGTATCTGCCACTATCTTCCTGTTCCCAGTACTGCCCATCATTTAACACCTCCCAAACTTAGCTGTTTACAAAAAAGGAGAGTTATTCCTGTTAACATGCTTAAAATACTAGGGCTTAAAATAGAGAAAGTACAGGATGTCATATCAACCCTCTCACTTTTAAAGAGATGTGGTATTTCCTTTGTGGGTAGTATAATGAAACATGCTCTAGCTCTGGCAAAGAACAACAAAGTACTGGTTAAGAAAACAAATCATTAAGAGAGTAAATTCCTACTATTTGACCTTGACTTCACAATGACATTCTTAATAAGTTTAATACAAGGAGGCCGGCAATATCAGACATCCCTATTCACCCAGAAGGAGAAGCAGTGGCTTGATCACCACAATGAGATAGAGATGGGGCAGATTTAAAACCTTAAATATGGTTCTAAATAAGCTCTCAATCCTTACAGACCTCTTAAATAGGAGACCTGAACATATATCCAAATTCTATTATTACAAGTTCCATGTGATTATCCAAATTTTTCCTGCCACACATATATTACATAGAGATTGTCATTTTAATGCTCAGGAAGAAAAGCTGACTATAATAAATAAATGCAGAGCTAAAAACAGACTATTAGGTATTCAACGGTACAGTGGAAATGAAGAACAAAAGTGACATTCATTACAAGAGATACTAGTCCGTAGTATCTCTTCTAGACTAGAATAATTCATTGCTTCCAAAATTTAATATTAAAAATGACTGTACAATCCAGGCTTAGTAGATTAAGCTAAATATTCTTTAGACTAGCTCTTCCACCTTGCTTCCACATTCTGATAATGTTCCATTTACTACTCTTGCCCAGGCTTGACAACTCCTTCTTTACCATTTTATCCTCCAAATGTCTCTTCCATATGTCCATTTTTTCCCAGTCAAGCCTACCAGTAAGAGAATGAAATCAGTGCTAGAATCAAGCATACTAGAGCATGGTCTATAGTATGATCTATAGACCTACATAACAAAGATGAAAAACAAGCCTCAAAGGGTTAACCTTATCAGCAAATAACTTAAAGTCTTGCCAAAATAAATTTTAACACTTTTCCAAGGAAGACAACAAAACCTAAACACCTAAGAATGTAACATTCATAATATTCACCAGTCCATACAAAATTAGTAGATATGCAAAAATAAACAAAATGTAATCCATAACCAGGAGGGAAATGAGTCAACAGAAACAGACCTGTAATGACAGAAATAACAGAATTAGTAAGCAGCAATTTAAACACAGCTATTTTTAATATGCTCAAAGATTTAAAGGGAAAATATGAACGTAATAGAAAGAGAAACAGAAGACATGCCTGCATTTTAAAAACCCAAATAGAACTAGAGTACAGTATCTAAAATGAAAGATTCACTAGATAAGATAAACAGATTAGATATTCTCCAGAAGAAAAGAACAGTAAACTTGAAGGTATAGCAACAGAAATTATCTAAAATGAAGCACAGAGAAAAAAAGATTGGGGGGAGAAAACTGAACAGAACATCAGTGGCTGTGTCATATCAAGCAGTCTGCAGTCCCAGAAGAAAAAAGAGGCAGGAACAGAAAAAATATTTGAAAAAACAGTGGCCGAAGTCTTCCAAGTTTAATTAAAACAGTAAGTCTATAGTTCAAAGAATCTCAACTCCATGCAGGGTAAATACAAAGAAAACCACATCAAAGCAAAATTGCTAAAAACCAGTGATAAAGAAGAAAATCCTAAAAGCAGAGAGATAGGAAAAAAAGAACATTACATTTAAGGGAACAAAGAGTGAACGCAAACTATTCATTTCAAGATAGATGACAATGGAACAGCATTATTAAAACACATGGACAAAAAGCCAATTTAGAATCACGTGCCAGTGAAAAACATCTTTCAAAAAAGGTGAAATAGGCCAGGCATGGTAGCTCACTCCTGTAATCCCAGCACTTTGGGAGGTCAAAGTGAAAGGACTGCTTGAGCCCAGGAGTTCAAGACCAGCTTGGCGCCGGGCACGGTGGCTCACGCTTGTAATCCCAGCACTTTGGGAGGCCAAGGCGGGCGGATCACGAGGTCAGGAGATCCAGACCACAGTGAAACCCCGTCTCTACTAAAAATACAAAAAATTAGCCGGGCGTGGTGGCGGGCGCCTGTAGTCCCAGCTACTCAGAGAGGCTGAGGCAGGAGAATGGCGTGAACCTGGGAATTGCCCACTGCACTCACCTGGCAAAGACGAGACCCAAAAAAAAAAAAAAAAAAACCACTAGCAAATAAAAAACCTGACTCACATTAAAAAAAAAAAAAAAAAAAAAAAAAAAAAAATTACTGGTTTCGATCCGGTCCAACTACTCAGGAGGCTGAGATGGGAGTTCAGGCTGCAGTGAGCCATGATCGTGTCACTGTACTCCAGCCTGGGGAACAGAATGAGACCCTTTCTCAAAAAAAAAAAAAAGTAATTTTATTTTTCACACAAGCAGAAAACTATGGCTATTCATTGCCAGCTAACCCATATCCCAGGAAATGTTAACATTATTCAGGCAAAAAGGATATGGGATGGGAACTTCATTCTAGAAAAGAAATAATAGAATGCTAAATCTGTAGGTAATACATAAGCCTTTTATTTTCATAATTTATTCAATTCATAATTAGCAATTTAAAGCAAAAGTCATAATGTATTATGTATATAACATATGTAGATGTAAAAGGCATAGTAATAATAATATGTAGAATGGTAGGGGGAAATGGAAGAATATTGTTTTAAGAGTGTCACTTTATTAAATATGTTATTTGAAGATGGGCTTTGATAAGTTAAAGGTATGTATTGCAACCTAGAGCAAGCACTGAGAAAAATAAGAGGTACAGCTAATATGTCAACAGTAGAATTAAAATAAAATAAAATAAATTTAAAAAAAGAAAATGAGAAAAAAACGGAAGAAGGAACAAATAGAAAAATAGAAAATAGGAGTACAGTAGACTCAACTAAAGTGATAATTACATTAAAATTAAATGGTCCAAATACTGCAAATAGAAAGTACAGATGATCAGACTGGATTTTCTTTTTAGAAAAGACCCCATTATAAGTTATCTGTGGAGATGCCCTTTAAATGTAAAGATTCAGATGAGTTTAAAAAGTAAAAACATGAAAAATAATATGATACCAATTCCACACAAACTTTTTCCAAACACAGAGGAAGGCATACTTCACAACTCATTTTACAAGGTCAGTATTACCTCAATATCAAAATAAAGCAAGAAGACATTGCAAAAAAAAAAAAAAAAGAAAAAAAGAAAGAAGTACAAACCAATAACCCTTACTAACGGGACTAGGAAGGACACAGACACACACACACATACACACACACTCCCTAACAAAACACTAGTAAATATAACCGGTCATATAGAAAAAAGATAATATATCATAACCAAGTAGTTTTTTCCAGGAATGCAAGTCTGGTTTAAAATTCAAAACTAAACCAACAGAATTCACCACACTAATAGACAAAGGAAGAAAAACCATATGAACATTTCAACAGAAGCAAAATAGGCATTTGACAAAATTCATGCTAAAAACTTCTCATCCAACTTGGAAGAGAACGATATCTTCTCAATTTAATATAGGGTATTCTCAAGAGACTTAATGGTCAAATACTGTAACTTTTCTCCTCAGATTGGAAATATGTCAAGGATGTTTGTTCTTACCATTTTTATTCAACAATATACTGAGATCATGTCTCATTCAGTAAGGCAAGAAAAATAAATAAAAGGCATCCAGATTGAAAAGGAATATGTAAAATTGTCTCCATTTGCAGACATTATACTGTATGTAGAAAACTCTAAGAAATCTACCAAAAAGTTACTAAAACTAGTAGGTTAAGCGAAGTTGTAGAATGTATGGTCAACATTAAAAAAATCAATTTCATTTCTATATAGTAGTAACACACAGTAGAAGAATGAAATTAAATAGTGCCATTTAAAAAATACTTAAGACTAAATTTAACAAAATATGTGCAAGACTTATACAATAAAAACTATAAAATACTGTCAAGAGAAATTAAAGAGGACCTAAGTAAATGGAGAGATATATCAAGTTTATGGATTAGGAGACTCACTATTCTTAAATTATCAATTCTCTACAGAGTCTATGTAATTTCTTTAAAAATTCCAGCATTCTTTTTTGGGAGAAAATGACAAGCTGGTTGTTATTATTAGGGACAGGGTCTCTCATTCTGTTGTTCAGGCTGGAGTGCAATGGCATAATCATAGCTCACTGCAGCCTTAATCTCCTGGGCTCAAGTTACCCTCCTGCCTCAGCTTCCCTAGTAGCTGGGACTACAGCTGCATGCCACCACGCCCAGCTGTTATTCTTTGTAGAGATGGGGTCTCACTATGTTGCCCAGACTGGTCTTGAACTCCTGGGCTCAAGTGTTGACAAGCAGATTATACAATTTATATACAAATGTGAAAAATCTTAAATGGCCAAAATAATTTTTGAAAAAGAGTAAAGATGGAGAATTTATATTATCTGATTTCAAGATTTACTATAGAATTACAGCAAATAAGACAATGTGGTATTTCTGTAAAGATAGACTTAGGGATTAAAGGAACAGGATAGAGTTCAGAAATAGAACCATACATATACGACAATGAAATTATCAAGGTATTTCAATAAGGGTAAAGAGACCGTTTTTAACAAATGGTAAAGAAACAATGAAATATCCAATTGGAAAGCAAAAAACAAAAACTTGGACCTTAACCTAATTCCATACTCAAAAAAGTACACTACTGACTTAAAAGTAGAAGTAAAAACTATAAAACTTTTTATGTGAAGATTTCTTAGAAACAACACAAAAATATGAATTATAGTAGCAAAAACTGATAAAACTCCATCAAAATTTAAAACCGCTCTTCAAAAGACACCAGTAAGAAGATGAAAAGGCAAGCCAAAGTCTGGGGGAAAATACGGTCCATTTATCTAACAAAGGACTTACATCTAGAACATGTAAAGAACACTTAGAATTCAACACTTACATTTCAATAGTAAGATACATTTTTAATGGGCAAATGATTTGAATAAACAACTCAAAATAAAATCTAGATATGGCCAATAAGCACATGAAAAGGTGCTCAACATCATGAGTCATCAGGAAGATATAAATTAAAATCACAGAGATACCAGTACATACCTACTAGAATGGCTAAAATCAAAACCACTGACATTACCAAGTGTTGATGTACAGCAGAGGTCAGCAAACGACAGCCCACAGGCCAACTTCAGCTTGCTGCCCTGCCTGGTTTTGTAAATCAAGTTTTATTGAAACACAGTCACATTCATTTTTTCATGTCCTGTCCATGGCTGCCTTTCTGCTACAATAGCAGAGATGAGTAAGTTCCAGCTTAGCAATACAAAGAATAAACTTCTGATACTTTTCGTAAGTGGATAAATCTCAAAAACATTTTGCTGTACAAAAGAAGGCAGACACAAAAGACACAGATTCAATTTACATGAAATTCTAGAACAAGCAAATTTAATTTAAAGTGGCAGAAAGCAGATTAGTGGTTGTTTGGAATCAGAGGTGAGGGGTGGGGAGATTTGTGTACAAGGGAACTTTCTGTGGGATGATAAAAACTTCTCAAACTTGCTTGTACTGGTGGTTACACTGAATGCATATTTTTGTCAAAACTCAAACTGTACACTTAAAATGAGTGTATTTTATTGTATCTTAATAAACATACCTCCAATGATGATAAGTTAAAAAAAACCTTTGGGTTTTCATGGGTTTCAGAATTCAGAATTTTTCAGATTTTTAGAAAAGTGGCACTGTACATTAACTGTATGTTATATAACATCCCCAACTAGTTTTGCAGCAGCACCTCATATTTAAATATATAAATACATCTTCAGCAAATATGAGTATTCAAACTAAATGAGTTAAGTCTAGAAACAGCCAAAGTCTGGTTTTCTGGGCAAATGAGTTTTTGAATAAAAGTGTAGAAAAAAACTTTGAGTGCTTGGAGTTTTTTGATTTAGTCTTACAGATAAGGTGTTACGGGCCTGTATGTATGTTTGTTATATGCTGTACGCCCCAAGAATCTTGTGTGCCAGGCATTGTTGTTAGGTACCTGCAGGGTATACAAACACAGGTAACTCTGTCCTTGCCCTGTGGAGATCAGATGGACATGATGCAGCTACTACTCACCAGGGGTTCACAGGGTGCAGGGGAGTCCGACATAGACAAGAAACAACATGAAAGGCAGATTCTGTTAAAGCGTCAGGAGACACAGGGGATGGAGAGATTAATTCAGTTTTTCCCTGAGGACATCAGACTAGAAAGGGAGGCTTGGGTTTCATCATGATAGGTCATATATGCTGGACTGAGGCATTTACATTTTCTCCAGTAAGCAATAGCACTTCAATATTTATTAAACTGGACTTACCAGTGATGCTCTCCGAGTCTCTGTGATTGCTATTCATGAGGTTTTCTTCACCTGTTGGTGATGTAAAAATTGCATTCTGGGATTGACTCATGCAGGATCCTTTCTTGCTTTGGTTGAGAAGGACAACTTTGGTATGAATCAGAGTAAAGGAAATCCATCAAGCCATTCAATAATGAAATGGATTTGGTCACATGGATATTTTCTTTTAGACAGATTTTCTCTGATGAGTCAAATGACATCCGTAGCAATGAGCACTCTCATGTGATTATCATACTTTGGACAGTCATGACCTAAAACAAAAACATATCAAGTGACTAGAACTCAGCATGCTCTTTAACAACAGGAATCTAATTAATCAAAATGTCCGTCATGAAAAATGTTTTTCTAATGATACATACAACATGGATAAATCTCATAATTATGCTGGAAGAAAGAAGTCAGACAAAAAAAGAGTACACAGTTTACGACTTCATTTACATAAAATTCTGGAAAATGTCCACTTATCTATAGTGACAGAAAGCAGATCAGTGGCTGCCTGGAGTTAAGGGAGGAATTATTAAGGGGCAGGAGAAAAGTTTTTGGAATGATGAATATGTTTATTATTTTGACTGTGGTGATGGTTTTACAAATGCATATCAAAAGTGGTTAAATTGTACACTTGAAATGTGTAATTTGATGCATGTTAATTACATTTAAATAAAGGTGCTTAATTTTTTAAAAAGATAACTGTTTAAAGTAATACACTAATAACATATTGTTGAGTCTATAACATGTAGAAGTAGAATGTTTTGCAGTAGCATGAAGGCCAGGAGCGGGGAAATGGGTATACTGTTGTAAGGCTTTTATATTACACATGAAATAGTAACATATGGCTTGAAGATAGGCTGTGATAAGTTACAGAAGTACACCATAAACCTGAAACCAACCAATTAAAAAACTCAAGAATTACAGATAATAAACCAATGAAGACGACGAAATGGAATAATACAAAACAGGGTTTTTTAATCTTGGAAAATTAACATTTTGGGCCAGTTATTGCTCCGTCATGTGCATTGCAGGATCTTTTACCCACTAAGTGCCAGTAGAATCGCTTCCCCAGACCCTCTCCAGTTTTTTCCAAAATGTCTCCAGACATTGCCAGATGTCTCCTGGTGGGGGCAAAAATCATCCCTGGGGTTGAGAACCACTGATAAAACAGATGCTCAACTTCACTCGTAATTAAGACAAAAATATAAACAAAAAAAGTTCACCCACTAGATTAGCAAACATTAAGTTTTATTATATTCTTTGCTGGAGATGGTGTGGAGAAAGAAGCACTCTTATACTCTGTTGATAAAAGTGCAAATTGGGGCTGGGCATGGTGACTCACGCCTGTAATCTCAGCACCTTGGGAGGCTGAGGTGGGCCGATCACTTGAGGTCAGGGGTTCCAGACCAGCCTGGCCAACATGGTGAAACCCTGTCTCTACTACAAATACAAAAATTAGCTGGGTGTGGTGGTAGGTGCTTGTAATCCCAGCTACTTGGGAGGCTCAAGCAGGAGAATCGCTTGAGCCTGGGTGGCAGAGGTTGCAGTGAGCCAAGACTGTGCCACTGCACTCCAGCCTGGGTGACAGAGCAAGACTCTGTCTGAAAAAAAAAAAAAAAAAAAAAGGTGCAAATTGGAACAAGCTTTCAGAAGGCTATTTGGCAATGTCTACCAAACTTTTAAATGCACACATGCTGTAACTTAACAGTTCTACCACCAGGAATTTACACAATGGATATACTCATGAAGTGTGCCAAGATGTAGGGATAAGGATGCCCATACAGTATTGGTTTGGGGGAAAAAAAAAAGCACATACCACACAACTGGAACTAAATGTCTATAAATAAATGGTTTAATAACAGTGGAACATACAAAGGAATATAATGTACTAAATATATGTGCATACTTAAAAAAATCAGGAACTGTCATCAGTAAAACTGTTCAATTCTACTTATTTGGTTTGTATCAAGACAGTCTCTGCTTGGCAACTTGTGGCTTCTACTTATAAGTTAATTCATTCTCATGTCTGTTCTTCACAGGCATCATAAATATTCAATGTTTTACAAGAGAGTTACCCTCAAGAAGTAGAAAAGAACAAAGTAAATAAAGGAGACTGAAAATGATTACTGAGGCAGAAGAATAGACAAGCACTTTGAGCAAATCCTAGGGAGGAAAGTTTCAGAGATAGAATGTGAACAGAATTAAACATTATACAAAAGTCAAAGGGAAAATTTGGTTTATTAAAAAAGGTGTAAGGGACCATAAAATCAATGATAACTTTCCAGAAACCAGTTCAGCCAAGAGATTGGATCCAAAGACAGGCTGCAAGGTGTCGCTAAGTGAGATGCTAAGAGTGGAGTTTAGTGAGTACAGACCACGATTTCCCAACACCTAGACTTTCAGATCTCCAGACTGGTAAAATCTAAAACACTTCTGTGGTTATTGGTATGGGGTTTCCATTTCTTACTAATTTCTATTACTTTGTAAATGATAAAACATTTTACTAAAAAAAAAAGAGACATAATAAATAGCAGTCCTTCCCAAAAAAGGAGTTTATTTATGTTGGAATAATAACAGCAACAACAACAATACCACACACACACACACACACACACACACACACACACACACACACATATGAGACAGGGTCTTGCTCTGCTGCTCTGTCACCCAGGCTGGTGTGCAGTGGTGCAATCATAGCTCACTATAGCCTTGAACTCCTGGCCTCAAGTGATCCTCCTGCCTCAACTCCCAAAGCACTGAGATTACAGGCATGAGCCACTGCACCCAGTCCTAATTTTTCTATATTTGAACTCAGAAAATTTTAATAAATACTTTAAGATTCTGGTACTGATACATGCTGAATAAATGTGAGTGAACCCTAAAAACATGCTAAGTGGAAGAAGCCAGCCACATGATTCCATTTATATAAAATATCCAAAATAGGCAAATCCACAATGACAAAGCCAATTAGTAGTTATCAGGAACTAGGGAGAGGGGAGAATAGGGAGTGACTGCTTAATAAGTATGGGGATTCCTTTTAGGATGATGAAAATTTGATTAATTACAGCTGGTTCGATGGCAGTGGGTTATCAGAACTTATTAACATTAGTGTCATTAAAGTTGGTATATAGTCCCTCACTGCTAAATTTGGCTTAAAAAAAATTGTTTTTAAATTTGATGAATTAGTGGTGATGGTGGCACAACACTGTAAATATACTATAATAAATTTCACTGAATTATACACTTTAAGGTGGTTAAAATGGCAAATTTTACATGTCTTTTACTGCAACTAAGTACTGTACTATATAATACAAAGTATATAATACACAATTTTAAAAGTGATAGGGAAATGCTTAGATCAATAGTCATCTCTTCCAAGTGTATTTTAAATAAAATCAGTCTTGGCAAAGAAAAAAAAGATTATATTTTATATACATAACTATTTTCTTGAAATATGTTTGCCAGTATAGTAATCTGTGTTAGCCAGTGCAACATAAAGTAAAACTCTAATATATTAATTCAGATACTTTAATTTTAATTCCAGTTGTCAAAAATTCATTTTTCATATTCCAGGAAAAGTCCATTGTATGCAACTGAATTCTTTTCCACATATCGTATTGTCCAGAATTGTCACCCCTAAACCAGTCACTATAAAGGAAATAGAATTATAATGAGTCAAACCAATAAAGCATCACACTTTGAACTTGGAAAGAAGAAGAAAGCAATCTTCCCTGAGGTACACAATCACTGGCTACCTGAGCAAAATCTGAACTAGGGCCTCTGCCAACCAAGAAGGGGGAGATGATCATTTTTGGGTAGGGAACCAAATATCACCTGCTATGTAAGTCTTTATGTAACATATAATTTTTATCAAGGTCTTTTAAATTCTAACACTCCAAAGACCTAGATTTATAGTTTAGGAATCCAGTGAGGAACCTAGTGATACATTTTACAAAAACAGAATGGCAATGGAAATCTAAGAATAAATGTGCTAATGTATAACCAGCTATCTAGTGAATGATCAGCAAATCATGCACTAGTTTATAACTGTGCACTAGTTTATAAATATGCACTAGTGTATAACAGGCTATCTAGTGCATGGTCAGCAAATTTGGCCCACAGCCAACTTTGGCTTGCCACCTGTTTTTTTGTTTGTTTGTTTTTGTTTTTTTTTTTTTTTTTGAGACGGAGTCTCACTCTTTCGCCCAGGCCGGACTGCAGTGGCACTATCTTGGCTCACTGCAAGCTCTGACTCCCGGGTTCACGCCATCCTCCTGCCTCAGCCTCCCGAGTAGATGGGAGTACAGGCACCCGCCACCTTGCCTGGCTAATTTTTTTTGTATTTTTTTTTAGTAGAGACGGGGTTTCACTGTGTTAGCCAGGATAGTCTCGATCTCCTGACCTCGTGATCCGCCCGCCTTGGCCTCCTAAAGTGCTGGGATTACAGGAGTGAGCCACCGCGCCCGGCCTGCCATCTGTTTTTGTACAACCTGTGAGTTAAGAATGATTTTTATACTTTCAAATGGCTGGAAGGCAAAGCATAATATTATGTAACATGTGACAATTATGAAATTCAATTTCCAGTGTCCACAAAGGAAGTTTTATTGGAATACAGCCACACTTATTTAAGTATTGTCAATTGGTTACTTTCATGCTACAACAGCAGAGCTTAGTAATTTTAAGGACTTCCTAGTCTACAGAGCCTAGAATACAATGTGTCTCTTTACAGAAAAAGTTGACCAACACCTGTTCTACAGTAGAAAAATAGTTCAGTCATAAAATAACCATCTACCTAAATCAAAGATTTCCTAGATTAACTTCTTAAACAGGGTCTCCTTCCATATTTACATACTTGTAATTAGATCACTATTTCCACAGAATTTAGGTAAACAACAGACTTCTACTTTCTACATCCATAAGTGCATTTAAATGTTATTTTCAATTTCTAAGAAAGCATTTTTTTAAATTTTTATTTTTTGAGATGGAGTTTCACCCTTGCTGCCCAGGTTGGAGTGCAATGGTGCGATCTCGGCTCACTGCAACCTCTGCCCCCCAGGTTCAAGCAATTCTCCTACCTCAGCCTCCCAAGTAGCTTGGATTACAGCGCCTGCCATCATGCCTGGCTAATTTTTTTATTTTTAGTAGAGATGGGGTTTCACCATGTTGGCCGAGTTGGTCTCAAACTCCTGACGTCAGGTGATCCACCCGCCTCGGCCTCCCAAAGTGCTGGGATTACAGGCATGAGCCACCATGCCCCACTCCAGAAAGCATTGTTTTGTTTTGTTTTTTTAAAGTAATAAGTTATACACTTGTTTGTGAAGAGAGAAAAAGAGAGAGAGATAGTGAGGAGGGAAGGATGAAAAGGAATAGGATAAAAGCAAAGTATCTCTCATACTGGTCCACACTGATTCTCAAACAGAGCTGCGGTTCTTTTAATCATATCTGAATCAAAGACCACTGTGAAAATCTAATGATAATTTTGAGAACTTATGCCCACCACTCTGCTACGCACTAGCTGATTTGATTACACATTTACCATTTATTTTAGTTTCTATTTTTGTTTTTATATACATCACACAGGAACACAAAAATTATATATGATTCACCTAAGGACTCTACATCTTTGTTCTATAGCAGGGGTCCCCAGCCCCTGCGCCATAGAACTGTACCCATCTGTGGCCTGTCAGGAACCAGGCTGCACAGCATGAGGTGGGTGAGCGAAGCTTCATCTGCATTTACAGCCGCTCCCCATCACTTGCATTACTGCCTGAGCTCTGCCTCCTGTCAGATCAGCGGCAGCATTAGATTCTCACAGGAGCTCAAAACTTACTGTGAACTGTGCATGCGAGGGATCTAGGTTGCCCACTTCTTATGAGAATCTAACACCTGATGATCTGTCACTGTCTCCCATCACCTCCAGAAGGGACTGTTTAGTTGCTGGAAAATAAGCTTAGGGCTCCCACTGATTCCACATTATGGTGAGTTGTATAATTATTTCATTGCATATTACAGTGTAATAATAATGGCAATAAAGTGCACAATAAATGTAAAGCGCTTGAATCATCCCCAAATCACCCTCCCCGTCTCCACTGGTCCGTGGAAAAATTGTCTTCCACGAAACCAGTCCCCGATGGCAGAAAGGTTGAGGACCTCTGTTCTAGAAAACTGCTTTTTAAATTAACTTTGGAGGTTTTGTTAATGGTTTAGTCTTAATTCTTGCATACCAGAATAGAGAAAACCAAGTTGAACTAAGAACTAAGTCCATCTAAGGAGTCATACCAGAAAAATGCTGACTTCCAGGGCAATTCAGGAACCTGTTCAGCTTGCAGACTGTGCACCAGGTCAAGGGTGATCTGGCAATGGTATGCTCTTCCTGGGGACTTTTTAGATCTAAATAAGCCCTTTGGACATGCCCTGTCTAAATCTGAGCTCCTCAGAAAGATCAGTTTGGAGTAGCAGTACTGAACATAGTACCATGGATGTGGCCTGACATTAGACAAGTCTGAATTTTAACCTTATTTACTGCTTTTCTGACCTTGGGCCCATTATTTAACATTTGTGAGTCTCATTCCTCATTTTCAAGATGGGGATATTAATAACTACCCTTTATAAGAAGGGTCAGACATGAGAACTAAATAAAAATGACAAATTCCTAGTTTGGTACCCAACATACAGTAGACACTCAAATGCACACTCCTGTCAGCTCCCTCCTAGCTCTCAGGCCTGAGAAAAAGATGACGTCTTCTGTCTAATATTTCTTTTTTATTAAGTTCTAGGGTACATGTGCACAATGTGTAGGCTTGTTACATATGTATACATGTGCCATGTTGGTGTGCTGCACCCATTAACACATCATTTACATTAGGTATTTCTCCTAATGCTATCCCTCCCCCTCCCTCCACCCCACAACAGGCCCCGGTATGTGATGTTCCCCACTGTGTCCAAGTGTTCTCATTGTTCAATTCCTAACTATGAGTGAGAACATGCAGTGTTTGGTTTTCTGTCCTTGTGATAGTTTGCTCAGAATGATGGTTTCCAGCTTCATCCCTGTCCCCACAAAGGACATGAACTCATTCTTTTTTTATGGCTGCATAGTATTCCATAGTGCGTATGTGCCACATTTTCTTAATCCAGTCTATCACTGATGGACATTTGGGTTGGTTCCAAGTCTTTGCTATTGTGAATAGTGCCGCAACAAACATAGGTGTGCATGTGCCTGTATAGCAGCATGATTTATAATCCTTTGGAATATATACTCAGTAATGGGATGGCTGGGTCAAATGGTATTTCTAGTTCTAGATCCTTGAGGAATCACCACACTGTCTTCCACAATGGTTGAACTAGTTTACAGTCCCATCAACAGTGTAAAAGTGTTCCTATTTCTCCACATCCTCTCCAGCACCTGTTGTTTCCTGACTTTTTAATGATGGCCATTCTAACTGGTGTGAGATGGTATCTCATTATGGTTTGCATTTCTCTGATGGCCAGTGATGATGAGCATTTTTTTCATGTGTCTGTTGGCTGCATAAATGTCTTCTTTTGCGAAGTGTCTGTTCGTATCCTTCGCCCACTTTTTGATGGGGTTGTTTGATTTTTTCTTGTAAATTTGTTTTAGTTCTTTGTAGATTCTGGATATTAGCCCTTTGTCAGATGGGTAGATTGCAAAAATTTTCTCCCATTCTGTAGGTTGCCTGTTCACTCTGATGGTAGTTTCTTTCGCTGTGCAGAAGCTGTTTAGTTTAATGAGATCCCATTTGTCTATTTTGGCTTCTGTTGCCATTGCTTTTGGTGTTTTAGACATGAAGTCCTTGCCCATGCCTATGTCCCGAATGGTATTGCCTAGGTTTTCTTCTAGGGTTTTTATGGTTTTAGGTCTAACATTTAAGTCTTTAATCCATCTTGAATTAATTTTTGTATAAGGTGTAAGGAAGGGATCCAACTTCAGCTTTCTACATATGGCTAGCCAGTTTTCCCAGCACCATTTATTAAATAGGGAATCCTTTGCCCATTTCTTGTTTTTGTCAGGTTTGTCAAAGATCAGATGGTTGTAGATGTGTGGTATTATTTCTGAGGGCTCTGTTCTGTTCCATTGGTCTATATCTCTGTTTTGGTATCCGTACCATGCTGTTTTGGTTACTGTAGACTTGTAATATAGTTTGAAGTCAGGTGGCATGATGCCTCCAGCTTTATTCTTTTGGCTTAGGATTGTCTTGGCAGTGCGGGCTCTTTTTTGGTTCCATATGAACTTTAAAGTAGGTTTTTCCAATTCTGTGAAGAAAGTCATTGGTAGCTTGACGGGGATGGCATTGAATCTATAAATTACCTTGGGCAGTATGGCCATTTTCACAATATTGATTCTTCCTATCCATGAACATGGAATGTTCTTCCATTTATTTGTGTCCTCTTTTATTTTGTTGAGCAGTGGTTTGTAGTTCTCCTTGAAGGTCCTTCACATCCCTTGTAAGTTGGATTCCTAGGTATTTTATTCTCTTTGAAGTAATTGTGAATGGGAGTTCACTCATGATTTGGCTCTCTGTTTGTCTGTTGTTGGTGTATAGGAATGCTTGTGATTTTTGCACATTGATTTTGCATCCTGAGACTTTGCTGAGGTTGCTTATCAGCTTAAGGAGACTTTGGGCTGAGATGATGGGGTCTTCTAAATATATAATCATGTCATCTCCAAACAGGGACAGTTTGACTTCTTCTTTCCTAATTGAATACCCTTTATTTCTTTCTCTTGCCTGATTGCCCTAGACAGAACTTCCAACACTATATTGAATAGCAGTGGTGAGAGAGGGCATCCCTGTCTTGTGCCAGTTTCCCTTTGTGGGTAACCCAACCTTTCTCTCTGGCTGCCCTTAACATTTTTTCCTTCATTTCAACTTTGGTGAATCTGACAATTATGTGTCTTGGAGTTGCTCTTCTCGAGGAGTATCTCTGTGGCGTTTTCTGTATTTCCTGAATTTGAATGTTGGCCTGCCTTGCTAGGTTGGGGAAGTTCTCCTGGATAATATCCTGAAGAGTGTTTTCCAACTTGGTTCCATTCTCCCCGTCACTTTCAGGTACACCAATCAGACGTATATTTGGTCTTTTCACATAGTCCCATATTCCTTGGAAGCTTTGTTCATTTCTTTTTACTCTTTTTTCTCTAAACTTCTCTTCTTGCTTAATTTCATTCATTTGATCTTCAATGAGTGATACCCTTTCTTCCACTTGATCGAATTGGCTACTGAAGCTTGCACACGCGTCACATAGTTCTTGTGCCATGCTTTTCAGTTCCCTCAGGTCATTTGAGGTCTTCTCTGTGCTGTTTATTCTAGTTAGCCATTTGTCTAATTTTTTTTCAAGGTTTTCAGCTTCTTTGCGATGGGTTCAAACATCTTCCTTTAGCTTGGAGAAGTTTGTTATTACTGTCAACTTGTCAAAGTCATTCTCCATCCAGCTTTGTTCTGTTGCTGGCGAGGAGCTGCACTCCTTTGGAAGAGAAGAGGCACTCTGATTTTTGGAATTTTCAGCTTTTTTGCTCTGGTTTCTCCCCATCTTTGTGGTTTTATCTACCTTTGGTCTTTGATCATGGTGACCTAGAGATGGGGTTTTGGTGTAGATGATCTTTATGTTTGTTAGTTTTCCTTCTAACAGTCAGGAGCCTCAGTTGCAGGTCTGTTGGAGTTTGCTGGAGGTCCACTCCAGACCCTGTTTGCCTGGGTATCACCAGCAGGGGCTGCAGAACAGCAAATATTGCAGAACAGCCAATGTTGCTGCCTGATCCTTCCTCTGGAAGCTTTGTCTCAGAGGGGTACCCGACTGTATGAGGTGTCAGTCAGCCCCTACTGGGAGGTGTCTCCCAGTTAGGCTACTTGGGGGTCAGGGACTCACTTGAGGAGGCAGTGTGTCTGTTCTCAGATCTCAAACTCTGTGCTGGGAGAACCACTATTCTCTTCAAAGCTGTCAGACAGGGACGTTTAAGTCTGCAGAAGTTTCTGCTGCCTTTTGTTCAGCTATGCCCTGCCCCCAGAGGTAGAGTCTACAGAGGCAGGGAGGCCTCCTTGAGCTGCGGTGGGCTCCACTCAGTTTGAGCTTCCCGGCTTCTTTGTTTACCTACTCAAGCCTCAGCAATGGTGGACGCCCCGCCCCCAGGCTTGCTGCCACCTTGCAGTTCCATCTTGGACTGCTGTGCTAGCAGTGAGCAAGGCTCTGTGGGCGTGGGACCCTCCGAACCAGGCGTGGGATATAATGTCCTGGTGTGCCCTTTGCTAAGACAGTTGGAAAAGCGCAGTACTAGGGTGGGAGTGTCCCGATTTTCCAGGTACCGTCTGTCATGGCTTCCCTTGGCTAGGAAAGGGAATTCTTAGACGCTTTGCGCTTCCCAGGTGAAGCGATGCCCCGCCCTGCTTCGGCTCACCCTCCGTGGACTGCACCCACTGTCCAACAAGCCCCAGTGAGATGAACCTGGTACCTCAGTTGGAAATGCAGAAATCACCTGTCTTCTGCGTTGCTCACGCTGGGAGCTGTAGACTGGAGTTGTTCCTATTTGGCCATCTTGGAACCCTCCCTGTCTAGTATTTCTTAAATTTCTGGCTCAACAGCCAACTGTGTACCCAGAATGACTACCACGTTTAAGTATGGAGTAGATGCAGTCTGAGGATTACCTCTGAGTAATCTTCACATAGAAGGACATAAGGACTAAGAAACCGTGCTCCTGCTAATAAAGTTTCAAGCGCCATAAAGCTGGGATTATCAAGAGTGATGATTCCTAAAGCTCATTCCTTCATGGGTCTGAGGAAGGTTTGCTAATAACAAAAACGTCTTAACTATACTTAGCATCTTTCTCCATAGCAGTGTGGCTATACATTTCCTATTGCTGCTACAACAAATTACCACAAACTTAGTGGCTTAAAATAACACCAATTTATGATCTTACAGTTCTGGAGGTCAGAAAAATGAAAAGGTTTCAATGGACCAAAACCAAGGTGTTAGAAGGGTTATGCCCCCTCCCTCTGGAGGCTCCAGGGAAAAATCATTCCCTTGCCTTTTCTAGCTTTTAGAGTTGTATTACTTGGCTCAGGGTCTCTTCCACCATCTTCTACGCCAGCAGCATAGCATCTTCAAGTTTCTCTCTGCTTCTACTGTCACACTGCCTTCTTCTGCTGTCAAGTCTCCTTTGCCTCACTCCTATAAGGACACCTGTGATTACATTTAAGGTCAAACTGGATAATCCAGCTAATCTTCCATCTCAAGATTCTTAATGTAGCCATGTCTGCAAAGCCCTTTTGGTATATAAGGTAATATTCACAGGATCCAGGGGATCAAGAACTGCATATCTTTGAGGGCCAGTATTCAGCCTACCTCAGTGGTTAAGAATGTGGATTCTGGAACTAGAGTGCCTAAATTTGAACTCCAGCCCCACCACTTACTGGTTGGGTGATCTTGGACAAATTACTTGACCTCATTTTTTCATCTGTTAAGTGGGCCTAATAACAGGATCTACTTTATGGGGATTAAGTGAATTATGAGAGGATAATAGTGGCAGCTACCTCAGAGGGTTATTGGGAAATAACATGAGTTAATACATGTAAAGGTCTTAGAATAATGTCTTAGAATATAGTAAATGCTATGCAAGTACTGGTTATTATTAGTATTTCTATCACCAAAGTACTATTTTATAATAATAATTATTATTGTACCTTATAATAATAATTATTGTACCTTACACAATGTTGGGCACAATCTACAGCCTACTCTCAATTGCTTGATAGCATCTTCTTTCAAACTAAGAAAGAATTTACTTCCTGCCTTCTGATGAGTGACGTTAGCTTAGTGTGATTAATCATTCTCTTCCTGTCTCTCGGATGCATGAATAAACCAAAAGCTTACACAGAGTCCTAAATGCAGTAGAAACTAAACTTTGGCAAACACAAATGACACATTTTCAGTGCCTTTCCTAGTCTGTGCACACATATTCTGTGCACTTTTTTCAGGGCCATCTACTTTCTTTGCTGGATCTTTATTCAGTCTTTTTAGGAACAACTTCACTGCTTTTCTTTATAAAACAACCAATCAGGCATGTATTATTTAACAAGAAGCCAGCCTTTGTAATGCATGCACATTAAGAAGAAAATAAAGCAAAATAACCAAGTAACTTATTTTAAGAAGCATGAGACTTAAAAAGAACAACCAAAACACGTCATTGACATAAATATTGCTGGCAGGACACAACATGGCTAATGACTTAGATAGTTTAGCCCAGCCATGGAACTAATTGGTCAACAGTGAATGCCTAAATATAGGCCCTGTGCCTAAAAAATATCTTGCTACTTCCTTAAAACAGGATACTCTGGCCAAAACAGCCTTATTGAGAAGGCTAAAACAACTCTGGGAAAGTTCACCTCTGCTGGGCGTGGAGCCTGGGATTGCAAAAAATGCAATTATTTAGTGAAACATTTACACTGGAAATATATTCAAAATTTTTATTTTATAAGCAATACTTTGGGGATTAATTTAAAACACATGTGGGCTGCTGAAATGCATGCAGGAACAGTGCCAATCACCAATTCAGCAATAGCTCTCTTAGGCAGTGGCAACCTAATCAGGACAAAAGATAAGCTAATTTAAAAAATGATAATTTACCATGTCCTTATATAAAATAATATATTTTTGACAAAGACAGAGACTCACTAATTTTAATGTATCTGGCTACGCTACAGATAAAGTTTACCAAAAAAACCACGGTAATTTACAAACCAGATATTAAACCACTTAAAGACTATCATGGCTTCAGTGCTAAGAGCTGAAAAAAAGGCAGGAGGAGCATCACCAGCAAAACCCAGCCTGGACCGTAAGCAGCAGACCTCAGGAACGCAGAGGCCACATATCACTATCCAGCTGCACCGATGCTGTGGGAAAGCTACACTGGCTACATTCAGCACAGCTGTTCTATCAGCAATTGTAAAGTTGACCCTGAGGAAATAGGATTTGTGACCAGCAAATATTTTTTCCCTCTTTTTAATTGCCATTTGACTTAAAGATAAGTAGGGTGTTCAGAATATGAAATATATGGAGGTCGCTCTACTTACAAACAGGCTGAATTCCAAAAGGCTGTTAAATCCATTCATTTAAACGTCCAAAACCATGCGTGAGATTTAGGTTTATGGGGTCAGTATTTCCTCCTAGTTGAATATTTTGGGCATTTTAAAAACTGCCCTGTTTGTTTATAATGAATATCTGCTGAGGCAGGCAACCCCTCCCTGACACAATCTTCACCAACAGGAAAGGGGTGGTAACCTCTGGCAGCTAAGGAATCCCTATCAGAGCTTCACCTGCAGATTAGAAAAGGCCTTGAACCCATGGTGCCAACGGCAGTTTTTGATAAGTTTCCACAGCAGCACTTTAATTCACCATGCTTAAAGTTCTTGAACTCCTAACCTTCACCTTTGACTAAACAGGCATTCCACTTTAACAACAATCCTCTGCCAAAACCATTTCAGTCAGTCACATTTCTTCACCTCTGGCTGATTGTCAGCTGCATGGGTACATCTTTTGTCACACATCATGGGACTGCCCTTCATAATCGTTCTTTTTTTTTTTTTTTGAGACCAAGTCTCACTCTTTCGCCCAAAATGAACTGCAGTGGCGCAATCTCGGCTCACTGCAACCTCCACCTCCCGGGATCACGCCATTCTCCTGCCTCAGCCTGCTGAGTAGCTGGGACTACAGGCGTCTGCCACCGCGCTCGGCTAATTTTTTGTATTTTTAGTAGGGACGGGGTTTCACCGTGTTAGCCAGGATGGTCTCGATCTCCTGACCTCGTGATCCGCCCGCCTCAGCCTCCCAAAGTGCTGGGATTACAGGCGTGAGCCACTGCGCCCCGCCCATAATCATTCTTATCGTCCATTGATATATCTAAATCGGTGTTTCTCACTGTCAAATTTTTACACAATTTCTACTTTTGTGCCCAGTAATCTATCACTAGCACTGCTTTCAGGGACAAAAATGGGATTTGTAATACAGAATACCTCAAAACTATGCACATATAAAACAAACATGCTATAAATAATAATAATGGCCGAGTTAAAATATTCATCTGTTGGTGATCAGCACAGCTAAATCCCCTGCTCTGGAGTATACTTTGTCCCTATCCATAAAGTTCATAAGTTACAAGTTTTAAGCAGAAGAGTTTCAAAGGATTTATAATACCATGTAAAGACTTTCTGTCCTACAGATTTATACCCTAAAATCATGATATTTTTGGATTATAGAATAAAAGAACACCAAACTCTTAAAGAAATTGCATAAGCAACTGAATAAGCAATATCAACATGTTTTCAAACTATACTTCTGGACAGGAATTCTATCTTTTGCTTGATGTCCCAGAGTGACAGTATCAAAGGAGATAGGAGATATATAAAAATGCTTAATACAGCATTGGCTAATATTTATACATCCCTAGTTTTAGGCTTTGTCCCATCATCCATTTGTTTTCAAATTCACTGTTTCTATAAAAGGTCATGATTGGCTTAGAAATCTGAATAACAAAGCAAATTATTATTTGCCAGTCAAAAATAATTTAGTGATGGTCATATGTAGTTTAGTCAAAGGAAATAAGATAGCTCAATAATACTAAAAGTAAACCTCAAACAGGTCTACCTGAAGTCTACTTCAGTCTCACATTCATAAGGCATTCTTGATTTCTTTCTTTCTTTTTTTTTTAATTTGAGACAGGGTCTTACTCTGTTGCCCAGGTTGGAGTGCAGTGGCATGATCTCTACTCACTGCAACCTTCGCCTCCTGGCTCAAGCGATCCTCCCACCTCAGCCTCCCAAGTAGCCTGGACTATGGGCACCTGCCACCATGCCCAGCTAATTTTTGTATGTCTTTGTCTCTACAACATGGTTATACCATGTTGTCCAGGCTGATCTCGAACTCCTGAACTCAAGTGATCTGCCTGCCTTGGCCTCCCAAAGTGCTGGGTTTACAGGCAAGAGCTACCATGCCTGGCCTTGATTTATTTCTTTAAAAGAAAGAGCAACTTGACATGAACTCTACCTGAAATTCTGTAGTCTCTTAAGTGAGCAATATCTTCACTCTGCCATTTGGCATAAAAGCTACCCAAGGCTATATAATCATATTCAAATCTAACATTGCAAAAGCCTTTTCAAGATAGATTTTCTTATAACTTTTCAAGAATGGAGACTGAGAGTTTAGTATGCATTATTTAAATATTTGAAAGTTAGATTAATGGAGAAAATAAGTGTTAATAAAACAGTTATTATTACCAAATCATACCTAACAAAGTACACATTTTATTATCTTAACAGCTGACAATAGTGCTTCTTTTAGGAAAGAAATACTTTTTGTTTGGGAAAAGACTCTTAAGGTAGAAGGTAAGGCCTCATAGCATCAAAAAGAAGGCTAAACTGCTCTGCAAGAGACAGGGAAATAACTGTTTTTTCTTTCTCCTAAAAGGGAGAGGGAAAAGAGAGAGGTCTCATGGAGACGGCAGGAGCTCAGAGAGAACACCAGGAATCTGCAGAAATCATAGGGAGGGTTTTGGCTTTCCCATATGAAACCTTCACATGCAACTGAAGGTTTACGGCAACTATTTCACTCTTGAAAGGTCTGGACACTCAGCTGACACTTGGGTTAGACATATTAAAATATTACTTCACAAGGGCAGTTGCTGTCAATAATTTATATTCCAGGATATTAATAAAATATCATAGTTACCATATTTTTTATTTTTCAACAGAAAATTATGTCCTTTTGACTAAAGTAACAATTAAAAAAGGAAAAAAACAAGTATAGGTCTTCAAAAATGAGTAATGCAGAGTAAATGGCATAATAGAATTCATGGATTTCCTGTTCTCTTAACCAAAAATGGGGGAAAACATCTCAAGCAGAGGCATTTCATACAATAGAATCTGTGGATACTAAAATATGTACTATACTTCTAGAACCAAATAAATCCTTCCTGAACAAGTCAGAAAGAATTTTCTTTCAATGATGGCTGGCAAAATTTAGGCACTAGTTTCAATAAAAGGACACCATTGGCCAAAAACCTGGAAATACTTCACAGAAGATTAGAAACAGACTGAATAGATGACAATTGTGCTAACAGATTTAAGAATATTTCTGTATAATCTGCTCTTCAGAATTTATCCTCAAATCAAATAGCTAGGAAGACCCCTTGAAATGGCGCTTTCACATAGCAGTAAGGAAAATACAAATTTTAAAAACAGCAACAAATCAAGAAGAGGTAGAAAATCTATGTCCTCATTTCTCTTTGTCCTCTCTAACAATAAAACACAAATTTGCTTTTGGTGGCTTAAGATGATTCTAAATCCTTCACTTCTTTAAAAATTATAGTCCTTAAGGCCTTCAGAAGCAGAAGTCCCCATATGATCAGTGTCGAAAAGAAAACTATAGGCAATATGGCTCTTCAAGTCAACGAAGTAATCAGTGGCACCAGAACATGCAATCTTATACGACCAGAACAGAGGGTAACTTAAAATGGCGGTGAGTGATGGTCAGGATGGAGGAATATTATAAACACATATAATTCTAGATTTATTCTAGAATTATCTACATATTAAAGACATACCTATTTTAGTAATGTAATTCTACTAGGCGAGAGACTTTGTAATTACAGTATGTTTAGACATAAGACTCATCGTTTTTCAAAACCAGTTGTCACAAACAACTCAAGGGCTTCGAAGATAAGGTTACTTTTTGAGGGAGAATTAACATGCAGTAGACGCCTTTGGTTTGCCCATGAAATTCAGGGCAAATAAGAACAGGTAAATTTTTTGAGATATGGCTACCGGCTATCTGCAATCCAGGAGGTTATTAGATTCAGAGCTTGAAGGCTATAGTAAATAGGAGGCTGTGGAAATCTGGGAACTCTCTTCCTCTACCTGCGTTTAATGGCTATTCTCTCCAGTTCTTCAGGATTCTCTCATGGGCCCTCTCTCTCTCCTTTCTCTCCTCTGGAATCTCATCTACTTCAAAGGCCTCAGTTTCCAACTACACTATAGTTACTCTCCAAGTCTCTATCTTCAACCCAAATTGGCATTTTGTGACTTTATACTGGAAATCTCGGTATCAATTTATAATCATTACCATAAATCCACCATATTCTAAACTGAACTCATTTTTCCTCCTCCCATTAAATGTTTTTTTCTCCTTCACTAACTAGTTGATATCACCAATTCACCTGATCAGCAGAGCCAAAAATCTAAGAGTCATTCTTCCTTTCCTAAATACCTGCTTTCTATATAGTCACCAGTTCTGTCAATTTATTCTTCAAGCCTATTGCTATGGCCCTAGTTTAACCCTTCTCTGTCCCTGGCTATAGTTTCCTACCGTGTCCTCTAGTCTTAACCCTCTCTACTCTGAGCTGATGTGGCTCTTAGAATGCATACTGCTATTCTGCACACCCTCCCCACTCTCAGCATACCTGTCCTTATGCTTCAAATGTCCTCTACCTCTAAATGTACACACAAACCTAGCAACTTGGTTTTTCATGCAGACTTTCTTATAAGGGAAAAATATACTAACTCTATGGGGACCAAAATATGTACTGCACTTGGCAGTTGTACTGTATATTAAGATCACACATCCTGGCTTATTATTCTTTAATGTGTTTGATTAGTGTATCATTTTCTTAGGGCCTTATCAACTCAGTACAGTGAGAAAACTTCAGTTTCCAGACCTACACAATTGAAGAGGAGACACCACTGATCTGTAACTTTTCCTGAGCAAAAGGAACTAGCTCCTTGACACTGAAAGCAAAAATCAAAACATTTTAGTGAAATTCGTGACTTTACTGAACAATAAAACAAATGAAACTAGCACTCAGAAGGTTTCTAAGACCAGCTAATTATGGTAAACAATTTATGATAAAGACACAAGAGCCTTCTGTGTTTCAAATGAAATGCGTATGATAAAGAAATATGTTCTCAATTCTGTTGCAAATCAGTCTTTCCTAGTAATAATAGCCGATTGAGTACTTACTAGGTGCCAGGCATCATGTTAAATGCTTTCTGTGTATGATCACCTCCTTTAATCCTCACAATTCCATGAGGTGAATGTTATTACTGTCATCATTTTACAAACAAGAAAATTAAGGCTTAGAGGTTAATTACTTGTCCATATTAAGAGCCAGGAATCGAACCCAACTATGTTTTTCCAAAGCTGAGGCCTCTATCCTCTGAGCTTTACTAGCAAGGGACTGGAGTGTGAGGATAGGAGTGTGTGTGTAGTCTGCAAAAGCCTCAGGTAATTCTACGACAATCCTATGTCTCTACTCCACTTTTTAAAAACACATAGTGGTTACTAAATATAGAAGAAGAAGAAAAAAACCAAGTAATCTGCTCCCCCCAACCATTTGTTCTTGAGCAATTTATATTTGCTTTTAGAAATGACTTATCTGGTTCCAGAGTTGGGTGTATTTACAGTGAGGCAGAATAATTTGTGTGTGTGTTGTATGTACATCACACGATTCTTAATGAGACAACTCCAAATCTGACTTTGGTTCTGTTTTTAAGTGGGTAATTCTACAATATCAAGAAAATAATACAGATGTATTACCATAAATTGGGAGGCATTCTGTTACTTGTTTTGACCTGCTAAAAGTAGTAAATGGAACATAGATAAAAAATAAATCTCTATTCCAATAAATTAAGTCTACCTCTATCTTAGTATCTTGCAAATGACAGGCATTCAATAAATATCTGTTAAATGAATGAATCAGGCTGTAGTCAAATTACGTCCTTGTAGTCTATAGTAGGGAGGAAAATGAACTACATAAGAACATGAGACTGTTAGAACATGTGGAAATGGAAAGCTTTCTTAGCCTAATTTACAAAAGTCTACATAGGTCTCTCATGGGTTTCAGTAAAGTACGTGTACGTGCAGGGCTATACCAACTAAGCTCATCAGTTACTTTGAAGGTGCAAACATTCCCTAGAGATGGGATTGACAACGTGGTGGCAAAAATACCACAAAATCTTTAACACTTTTTTTCTTTTTTCTTTTGGTTTTCCATAGTTTTCTTATTTTAAAAAACATTGATGGTAAGATGTTTTCCTCCTGAAGTTAATACATGATAACAAGGAAAGTCCAATAAACTGCCATGGGAGGAAAAAAAAAAGTCCTTAGGCCAGATAGAAAATAATTTCATGACTCAGGATCATTACTAAGAAGATCAATTACTGTATTATAATATAATGACTACAGCGATATCCTCCAGGATTATAAACTTTTAAAGAGCTTTTTCTGGGTAGTGTAGCCAAGATGGCAAAATAGAAAATAACCCGCTCATATCTAGCCCCCAACAAGTCTGCACCCATCCACAGTTAAAGAGCTCTTTCTCCCTATACTAAATAATCCCAAATTGCTATTTTTTTTTAAGATTTTAAGCCCATTTCTAATTTTGTTTCCTCCCACACTGTGAGGCTATCAACTACTACACTTTACTGTTGCTAGCTTGCCTCTCCCCTTTCTAACTCGCTGTTGGCTGAGAAACCAGATAACCAGGTTATCAGAACACCCATAAGGTGTCTGTTGACTAAACTCCAGGACCTGTTTTTCTGCCCTTGGCTGGTTTCCCAAATACCTCTTTCTTTCATCCCTCCAGCACCAGGGATTTAGCTGGCTTTCTCCTCCTCCTTTGGCACTGTCAGCAAGTGCTTTTCTCACCTGGTGTTCTTTTACCTAGCCTAGCTATGAACATGAACACACTCTGTCCTTTCTTAACTGTCTCCCAAGAAAAGACAGCTCTTCCTCTATTCTTTTGTGAGAATTTTACTGTTAATTTTACTGCTAGGGGAAATATAAAGTGGATTATAAATACGGAAAAAAGGTTTAGGAAATCTTAACATTCCTCACTGTAATTTTTGCTTTTAACCCATTTATGCCTACTGTTCTATTATTGGAATGCTAAGCTTGTGGGAGTCACATCCTGCTGCTCAAGGTCATCGCCAAAGTCTGATTTTTCACACAAAAAATTTGCAACCTCTGGCATAAATGTGTTAATCAGTGTTTACTGACTCCCTTTCTTGGATGATCCCAGAAGATGGCTGCCCACTAGTCATTTCTCCCTCACTACACTGCAAGTTCCTCAAAGGAAGGGACCTTATTTTTGTATGTCCAAACCTAACAGCAACTGACACACAGTAGACTTGCAAAATACATGCCTACTACCTAGAAGCTTAATCATTAAAAATATCAATACACTGAGTTACAGAAGTAATTTTATGAACAAAGTTGATATTAATACATTTTCAATACAACATCAACTAAATGAATTGCCTTGAAAAACACAGTTAAGCTAAGATTGAATATTCTAAAGAAAAACACTTAAGTGCTTTATGAAAAAGTCTGCATAAAAGAGTTTGGTGTTAAAAGGGTGCTTTATCATTTTTATAGCAATGGCACACTATACACTTTCCTGTAATAACTAAAAAGAACTAGTTGTCAGTCTCATAGGAAAGCCAAAACTGAACATTCATTTGGCTCATTGCTTAGTTTTATCACAATTTCCACTAAGCATTTGCAGCTGATCATGAATGCATTTAAAATAAGCTCCACATCAAATGAGAAATGGTCAGATATCTTCTTCTAAAAACTCACAATTGCTAATAAAAGCTTCATTTGTAGTCTTTCAATTTTGTAACTAAAAACAAAACAAAGGCAAATTCAGTGGTTTGGCCTAGTACTTGCTGAGAAAGTTAAGAATGGTTGAAATGTTTTTTTAGTTGTTAAATTACATGCTTTGGGAATAGTAGTAGCATCTCAGAGGCATGTTAGTTGGTTTCTAGTCTCCTCCTCCTCCTCCTTTCTTCCTCCAGACTGTGCTCTTTCTTTCTTTTTTTTACTTTTCTCCCCCGAGACAGAGTCTTGCTCTGTCGACCAGGCAGGAGTGCAGAGGCGCGATCTCGGCTCACTGCAACCTCCGTCTCCGGGGTTTAAGCGATTCTCCTGCCTCAGCCTTCAGAGTAGCTGGGATTACAGGCGTGTGCCACCACGCCCAGCTAATTTTTGTATTTTTAGTAGAGATGGGGTTTCACCACATGTTGGCCGGGCTGGTCTTGAACTCCTGACTTCGTGATCCACCCACCTGGGCCTCCCAAAGTGCTGGGATTACAGGCGTGAGCCACCGTGCCCGGCCGATGGTGTGCTCTTTCTAAACCAACAAACTTCCTTTTGTTTCAACTTACACCACTGGCCTGAATAACCCCAAAGAGAGGTGCCTATGGTGGAAAGCGATAAGAGCAGAGAGCAGGCCGGGCGCGGTGGCTCACGCCTGTAATCCCAGCACTTTGGGAGGCCGAGGCGGGCGGATCATGAGGTCAGGAGATCGAGACCATCCTGGCTAACACGGTCAAACCCCGTCTCTACTAAAAATACAACAAACTAGCTGGGCGAGGTGGCGGGCGCCTGTAGTCTCAGCTACGCGGGAGGCTGAAGCAGGAGAATGGCGTGAACCCGGGGGGCGGAGCCTGCAGTGAGCCGAGTTCGCACCACTGCACTCCAGCCTGGGCAACAGCGAGACTCCGTCTCAAAAAAAAAAAAAAAAAAAAAGAGCAGAGAGCAGAGATTTGATGCTTGGACCCCAAACATGATTTACTTTACAAAAATGATGAATTTTTAAGCAATCAATTTTCTAAATTGACCTGCATTTTAAATATAAAGAGGCAGTTAACTTCTCCTGAAAAGGTTGCCACACCATGTGGAATAGGGATGCTGCAAATTCAGTCATCACCTGTGGGCCTCACTCCACAGGCACGCCCCACCCCCCGTTACATTCTTAAACATCTTTTCTTTTCTGAGACAATTCCATACCACATCTTTTCTCACTTATCTCTGACTCTCTATCTGTTCTCCATTTCTCTTATTCTCATTCCTCCCACTGATAAATCCACGTAATCTATAGCTAGCTTTCGCTCCAAACTGAGAATTATGGACAAACATAATCTCAGTTATGCACTTGCACACTTGTTGATCAGAGTGTAAATTAGTATTCCTCTTAGAGAAAGAACTGGGTGGCTGGAAGACAGAAAGGAGAGAGAAACTTACTTTTTATTACATACCTTTCAATTTTTCTACCATGTGTATATGTATACCCAGTTAAAAAGTAATTAAATATAACTCAACAGTCCTCTTCCTGCCTTCTCTAAACCTTGATCCATTAATTATCCCTATCCTCCATCAGTTTCACCTTCTTCTTTGGCTTATTAAACATGCTCAAATTCTTTTATTTTATTAAAAACTACCTTAAAAAACCCCCACCTTTCCCAAGTCTTTGAGTTCCCCTCTACCTACCCTCTGTCCTTACCCAAGGTTCTTCAAATACTCTCATTTTGTCTCTCCCACCTCTCATTCATACCTCAACCCCACTACAACCTGATTTCATCCGAAACCACCCTCCTTGGGTCATCAACAGTCCCTGCTAATCAATCCAATCATGACTTAATTGTTATCTTATGTCATCTCTGGTTTATACTGTTGACTACTCCCTATTTCAACTTCCCTTCCTTGGCTCTCCTGGATAGAGAGAGATCTTACAATGCTCATTCTCAAACTTCTCACTGGATCATCCCATTCCCTCCCCTTGATCCTTAAATGTTAGTGTTTTCCAGAGTTCCAGCTGTGACCACATTTTGTATTGTTCTTGTTGTAGTTGCTTTTTCATTACCTTTTTGCCAACCAACCACCACCACAGATTAAATTATCTTTTTAGTGTTAGTGACTCCCAGTCTGGCTTTTCAGACAGACTTCTTGACTCCACTCGAATTTCCCACAGGCTGACTATGACTCACTGAATATTAGATTCCTCCATCCCTCATCCTGTCACATCCAATCCATTAACAAATCCTGTACACCCTACTACCAATATATCCCTCAAATCTACTCACTTTTCTCCATCCTCTCTTCCACCATCCTAGTTCAAGCCATCATCATCTCTTAGACTATGAACCAACAAACCTCCTAACAAGGCTCCATGCTTAATCATGGCCTTAAACAGGGTTCTTCTCTATTCTCTATAAGCAGCAAGAATAGTGTTTTTAAAGCTAAACTCCTTCTTTAAAAAATCCAGGGCGGCTGCAGTGGCTCACGCCTGTAATCCCAGCACTTTGGGAGGCCAAGGTGGGCAGATCACTTGAGTTCAGGAGTTCGAGATCTGCCTGGACAACATGGTAAAACCCCATCTCTACAAAAACATACAAAAATTAGCGGCATGGTGGCACGTGCCTGTAGTCCCAGCTACTTGGGAGCCTGAGGCAAAAGAATTGCTTGAACCCGGGAAGCAGAGGTTGCAGTGAGCCAAGATCGCACCACTGCCCTCCAGCCTGGGTGACAGAGTGAGACTCTGTCTCAAAAAAATAAATAAATAATAAAAATAAATAAATAATGCTTTCTCCTCCCTCATCTTGTACCACTCTCCTCCTTGCTCATACTCAGTCACACAGACACAGACCTTTTGTTACTTCTTTTAATTCCTCATCACACTCTCTCTTAACTCTGGGCCTTTGTAACTGTTGTTCACTGTACCTGGAATACTCTTTCTCTCTTGTTCTCTATATGCCAACTACTGCTCACATTTAAGTCTCAGTTTAAAACTTACCAGTCTACTTGATCTAAAGTAGCCTCCTCTGCCCACCTTTGTTCTCTAACTCGGCATCCAATCTGTTTCTTTCACACCTATATTACAAAAATTGTAATAATATATTTGTAATAATATACAAAATTATAATATAGGTGTGAAAGAAACAAATTAGATGCCGAGTTAGAGAACAAAGGTAGGCAGAGGAGGCTACTTTACTTTTTCTTGAAAGGAAAGAGAGGGTGCCATCTTCTCTCTCCTCCTTGCTGATCAGAAGGGGAATATAAAATGTCAGAAGCTCAAGCAACTCCATAAATAATTGGTGTTGAAATGAACTATTAGCTAAACTGGTGGGGGAATTCTTTCACCATTAACATGCATAATTCATCAACTTCATTGTTACACAATAGAGTATAACACTCTTAAATTAGACTCTATTTAATCATTCCTACCTTTTTTGTGACTTGTCAAAAAGCTTTCTAAAAAGAAAGAACTCAAAGTTTGGCAAACACTGACAGATAAATACAGATAAGCTCCAAAGACCTCAAGGATCTTTACAAAATGAATTAGTTCCACTGCTATACCACCAGCAGACTTTGTACGCTCATTTTCTAGCATGAATAAACCACAATACAGGGTAGTTAAACAGGGTATCTTCATGAGGTTATGTGAGTCAGTAGCAAAGCTAAGAATAAAGCTAGAACATCACTTATATGTAAATATTAAGCAGCCAGTTGAAAAAGAAAATTTCAATACAATGACCTCAATTAACAACTGGTCAAACAGCTGTTCATTGAGCAGCTTTCAACAAATGCTACTTGAATTAAACCAAAAGTACAAAAAAAAGATGAATAGTAGTATACAACAGCCTCTGCCCAAAGGGAAGTTAAAGATGTAAGAAGTCTAAGCTCCAAAAGGGAGAGCTCTAATGATCTGGATTAGATCTAATATCCAGTAAGCTAAGAAATCTAAGAAAATAAGATACTACCAGATAATAAATATTTGATGAGTGTTACAACATAATTGTCGGGAGAGAGCTCTTTTCTAGCTGAAGTGGTCTGGCTTCACACCGGATGTAAGATTTAAGTGGACTCTCTAAGGAGGAAAAGATTTGGATAGGTGAGGAGAGTATCTGTTAGGAGAAAATAATAATGATAATATCCAAAAGGAAGCAGCAGACAGAGCCAGGTTGGCAGCAGTATACAGACCAATTTGAGTGGGAAGAATTATGAGGAAGGTATTTGGAGATTTAAATTTGACTAGTTCAGATTAAGAAGTCTGAACTTGATCCTGCAGGGAACACATTTCTAAATAGAAGTGACATTTGAGAGAAATAAATGTAAACGCAGGATGCAGGATAAATTTTGGGAATGGAGAGATTAGAGACAAAAATAATTAGAAAATTTTATCACGTTTACGCATGGATTATTTTAATAAAGGTATAAACTAGGTGAATGGAAATTGTAAGAAGGATTTACGGGTTTGTGAGATAGTGAAAACAGGACCTGTTAACTGATGAGTTGGGGCTAGATGAACTTTTTCCTCTCCTAAAAGATAACTACATCTGGCATATGCCTCAATTATTCAGGCTTGAAACCTTACAACTTCTCTTGCCCCTCACTCCCTGAGAATTCTCTTCCCCAGACATTTGCCCCTCCCTACAAACTAGCTTCTCCGTCTTCCCCAACCACACAACATATTCCAGCCAAAAGAAAGAACTGCATTTCTAGCTTCCTAGACACACCAGGAAATTCTCATTCCTGTAACTTTGTCCATGCTATTTCTTCAAATTTTAATGTCCTCTCCCCATTCTACATATTGAAATTCTAGCCATGCTTCCCACACCAGCTCAATGCCACTTTTCCCAACAGGCCTTCCCAGAAACCCCAACTTGAAGGAGGTATTGCCTCCGAACACTTTCTGCTCTTCTCTAAAACACTTTTTAAAACCTCAGAGATGTTACTTATCTCCTCTGATAAACTGCATACCTCTTACAGCAAACATACTTATTTTTGTATTACTCTGCCCTCTTTTCACAAATAAAGATCTAGACAAATATCATACAGCAACAGCACAGTGTAAAGCCAAGAACACAGACTCTGAAGACAGACTTGAGTTTGAATCTTAACTCTGCTGCCTGTTAGCTATGTGATCTTGGACAAGCTACTTAATCTCTCTGTGCTTCAGTATGTTTATGTATAAAATGAATAGTAGGTATTTCAAAACGTTGTCAAAGAATTTGGCTTAAATCTGTGTCAGCACCATAAAAGTGTCTATTAAACACATAAGATCACTTTTTAGGGTAGAAAAATCTGAGTATTCTGATAGTTGTATAAAGCTTTATGATCTATATAAGGAAACGCAAAATGTCAAAATAAAGACTGCCTCTGGGTACAAACAGCTATATACAAATTCTTTCTCTATCTTCTTATGTACACCCTAAGGGTTAGCTGTGCCCTTTATAATGTTATATTAACAGTGGCTCTGTTTTAGTTAGACATTTCAGTATTCTGAGAAAACTGTTGGTTCAGCGTCCTGTGGCACTAGCTACCTTGGTTACCTTGTCTCCAGTCTTATTACCTTTCATTTATCCTTTACAAGTCTTAGTCTTTCTAAAATGCAAATCTAATGCTTTTCCAGTGCTACAAACCACCTCCATCCCATCTTCCTTAGGATAAAGTTTAAGCCCCTTGGCATCTCATGTAAAATCTTCCTAATCTGGCCCCAGCCTAATCTCCAGTTTCATTTCTCTCAACATTTAACTCCTCACCAAAAAGCCTCAATCACCTAACCACAGCTTAAAGCCTTTTTGTATGTCAACCTCTATCACCAAACCACAGCTTAAAGCCTTTTTGTAGGTCATTCCTTTTGCCTAGAACACCTATTTGTTAGTTTGCTAGGGGTTCCATAAAAAACTACCACAGACTGGGTGGCTTCAACAACAGAAATTTATTTTTTCACAATTCTGGAGGCTGGAAGTCCAAAATCAAGGTGTTGGCAGGTTGGTTTCTCCTGAGGCCTCTCTCCTTGTTCTTCTTGATGAATCCTCACATGGTCTTTCCTTTGTGTGTGCAACTCCTGTGTCTCTTTTTGTGTTCAAATTTCCTTCTTATAAGGAAAACTGTCAGACTGGATTAGAACCCACCCTAGCGGCTTCATCTGAACTTAATCACCCCAAAGCCCTGTCTCCAAATACAGTCACATTCTGAGGTTACGGGTGTTAGGGCTTCAACATAATTTTGGGAGGACACAATTCAGCCCATAACAACCCCTTTCCCTTTTCTCCGCCCAGGATAATTCCCATTTGTTTTCCCAAGACGGGTCCAAGCCTTCCCACGCCAGGGTAACTTCAGTGTTCTTTCTCTGTGCTCCCAAAGTACCTCGGCAAGCTGTGATCCCATTGCTTAACACACTATGTTAATTGTCTCTTTCCTTCTTCAAACTACATTCCTTAAGAGCAAAGACTAAATTCCTAGCATTGGCACAATGTGTGGCACACAGAAGGTGTTTAATAAAGATTTGATCATTGAAGGAAAATGAAAGAAAGAACATGAACCTTGAAGTACGACAAGCATGAGTTCAAATCCTCATTCCACAGTTTACTTATCTGTGACTCTGGGCAAGTCATTACATGCTGAACTTCCATTTTAAATAAGGTAGTTGTAAAGATAAATGACTTACTCATAATGAAAGCACCCAGCTGTGGGGTTGGTACACAGTAGCTGCTCAATAAATGTTAGACTACAGATTTTGATCTTGTCTGCTCTGACACTCAGTACTACCATTTAGTAGCTATATGACCTTTGGTATATTTACTATCTTCTCTTTGCTTTAGTTGCCTATCTATAAAAACACCTCAGTGCTATTGTGAGGATAAGTTAATATAGGTAAAACATTAGCTAACACATAGTATTATATAACTGTTTCCATTATAAGAACACTGCAGATCTGAACAAATAATGACTAAACTATGAATAATTTAGTTCCTTTAATTACTAAGTCATGTAAATGTGACTATTACCTCTTTGCGTCCTATTTCTTACCAACTAAACAGGATGGTAACTAAAGAGGTTCAAAACTAGTACAGATGATATAATCAGAGCTCAAAATAAACATGAAATAAGACATTATCTGTCTCATTCCTTATATTGGTATTTAACATATTTGGGGCACTAAAACAAAGAAACTTTCAGTGGAGAATAACACTTCTCCGCTCGTATTTTAATTTTTTTTAGAGATGGCATCTCACTCTGTCACTCGAGCTGGAGTGCAGTGGTGCCATCATCGCTCAAGGGATCCTTTGATCTCAGCTTCCTAGGTAGCTGGGACTACAGGCACAAACAACCACACCCAGCTATTTTTTACTTTTATTTTTGGTAGACATGGGGTTTTGCTATGTTGAACAGGCTGGTCTCAAGCCATCCTCCTGCCTCGGGCTCTCAAAGTGCTGAGATTACAGGCGTGAGTCACCACACCCAGCAGGGTCATATTTTTATTTGCAGACTCACAAAACCTGTAAACTGAAAAGAACCTTTTGATAAAAGTCCAGTCTTATAATTTCTTACATAAGTGAGATGGATTTGGAAAGGGCTTTTAGGGTCTTACTGAGCAGTTCAGTAAGAAATGGGAATTGTAGGCAGAGAGAATCAGTTTGTTCAAAAGTACTAAAGCAGGGGTTCAGGACTTATTCCAGATGTCCAAGGTGTGTGTTGGAACCAGTCTTAGACAATAACACTGGACAATCCTCTTTAACCACTCAACCTTTAAAGTCTATAATTTCTGAAGTACGTATTAGTTACTTGATCTGTGACTCGGAAGCAAGGCAGATCCAGATTTAAATCTCCCCTTGTTACATAAGCAAAGTCTTTGAGCCTCAGATTAGTGCGATAGGTTTGTTAAAGTGATTAAGTGAGCTAAAGTATGAAGAGCTCCCACCTGGGGTGCCTAGCAGATTGCAAATACTAAAATGTTGGTTCTTTTTTTTTTGAGACAGAGTTTCACTCTTGTTGCCCAGGCTGGAGTGCAATGGCTCGATCTTGGCTCACCGCAACCTCTGCCTCCTGGGTTCAAGCAATTCTCCTGCCTCTGCCTCCTCAGTAGCTGGGACTGCAGGCATGTGCCACCATGCCTGGCTATTTATTTATTTTTTTTTGAGATGGAGTCTCACTCTGTCGCCCAGGCTGGAGTGCAGGGGTGCAATCTTGGCTCACTGCAACCTCTGCCTCCCGGGTTCAAGCAATTCTTCTGCCTCAGCCTCCGAGTAGCTGGGACTACAGGCGCGCGCCACCACGCCGGGCTAATTTCTGTATTTTTAGTAGAGACGGGGTTTCACCATATTGGCCAGGCTGGTGTATTTCCTTTCAGTAGAGACGGGTTTCTCCATGTTGGTCAGGCTGTTCTTGAACTCCCGACCTCAGGAGATCCATCCTCCTTGGCCTCCCCAAGTGCTGGGATTACAGGCGTGAGCCACAGTGCCCGGCCAAATGTTGGTTCTTTCTAACAAACCTCTTCCATCATATGAATAAGTGTGTAAGATAACAAAACACTGTCTTTCACATGGTATGTGCCTGCTAAATGTCTGAGACTTGCTGGACATTACTTAATTTTAAAAACAGAAAACTGGAGTTGGGTGTGGTGGCTCTCGCCTGTAATCCCGGCACTTTGGGAGGCTGAGGCGGGTGGATCATGAGGTCAAGAGATCGAGACCATCCTGGCCAACATGGTGAAACCCCATCTCTACTAAAAACACAAAAATTAGCTGGGCGTGGTGGTGCGCGCCTGTAGTCCCAGCTACTCTGGAGGCTGAGGCAGGAGAATTGCTTGAATCCGGGAGGCAGAGGTTGCAGTGAGCCAAGATTGCACCACTGCACTCAAGCCTGGGCGACACAGCGAGACTCTGTCTTAAAAAAAAAAAAAAGAAAGAAAGAAAAAAAGAAAGAAAGAAAGAAAGAAAGAAAAGTTGGAATAACTCTGGGATGATACAAATGTCTTCATCCCTGACCTTTCTCACCTCCAAATGTCCTTCACAATTTGTTTTTAAGTGTCATGTCACCACCATTAACGTGCTATTTGGAGACTACTGTACCTCAGACTTCCAAGTCAACAGCAAAGATCTAAAGGTCGGGAAGATTTACGGAGACCAAGAACTGAAAGTGTTCCTTTTGTTCCTATGGTCCGTTCCATCAACTTGATGAATTTCCTGTGAAGTTACTTTTTTTTCTGACGTAGAAACAGCAGGTCTAAGCAAAAGGTGCATGAGCAAGAGCAAGAGCAAGTAACTGAACTTATCCCTATTATTATGACGCAGATTTTTTTTAAGTTGAAAGGCAATTTTTGGGTTGCTACTAAAAAGGACATGTGCCAATATCTATTATTTACGCTTCAAACTAAAGTCAGCCGTTTTTCTTTTTCAAGATATGTGGCATCTGGCTCAAAATCAATTGCAAGAAAAGCCCAACTCTATTTGACCCAGAAAGAGCTCTTTCCAATACCCTCTCCTCCCACTTACATCACAGATGGCGACTGAGGCTTAAGGTTTAATGCCCGACCCTAAAGCCACTCATCCTAAAAGACGGGGCTCCAGATGGATGCTGTCTGGCAGAGTATAAGGCGCTATGAGAAGCTGCCAAGCCTCAGAAGTGCAGCTGGGCTGAATCCCGACGCCAGCGCCCAGCGCCCATTACTTTGCACCCACACTTAGGAAACAACCCACTCCCCACCGCGGGACCCGGACCCAGCCCTCCAGCACCCAGCCTCCGGCTCCGACGTCCGCGCGTGACCTCCGGGTACTGTAGGAGCTCGGGACGAGGAGGTCCCTCCGCTTTCCGGGGAAGATGTCAAGGGCAAATTCGGGTTGTGCGCGGACAGCTTACTCACGAGTGGCTCGGCATCCTCTGTCGTCCGCCCGCGCTTCCTGAGGAAGCCCCTAATGCAGCCGCAGCCTGAAAGCAGCAGCCGAAGCTGCCGCCGCTGCTCCCACTGCCAGCAACCGCCCGGGCGTGGCAGGGACAGGCGGGCGACTTCACAACATCATCACTCGGCGACCTCCGTTCTGCGGCGAACACCGGGTCAATGGCAGCCCCCACACAATTGGGGAAGCCAAAGGAGACCCACTCTCCCAGCGGCCTCCACGGCCCCAGCGCAAGACCTACTGGGAATTGTAGTTTCCTGCCCGCCCCGCCCCAAGCTCGAAGGCCCCGCCTTCTCGCTGCCCAGCCCCGGGGAGGGAGGCGGGGCCGCGACCCCGGCGCGGGTGGGGCGAATGCGTTCCTAGCGGGTAGCCTGGGGCTGGGGCAGAGTTCCAAGCCCACAGCCCCGGTCGCGGCCTCGCCGCCCTCCCGCGCCCCGCGCCGGGAGCGGGCCTAGAGCGCTCGCCTCGCCCCTCCGCGAGCAGGGCTCTGGCGCCCGCCCCTGCCCGCACAGCTGGCAGCCTGAAGAGAGTCGCTGGCCGTGGTCGCCGCTAGGGTAAAGACGGGAGGCAGGCCCGGGAAGGGAAGGTGTCGGGGCCGGTGGGGGACGTGAGGGAGTGAGCCTTGGTCCGCGCACGCCCGGGAAGCCCGAGGCCGGAACGCGCTAGCCCACCTCCAGCCCGAGCGCCGGCGGCTGGCGGAGCCGTGGCAAGAATGCGGCCCGAAGTGGCGAGCGGCCACTGCGCCAGTGCAGCTCGGGCTCAGCGGGGCCCCGGGCCGCGGGTTCTCAGCCCGCCCAGTGGTGCCTGCCGGGTTGGCCGTGCCAGGTGCGCGGGGCCCAGGCCGCCCGGGCGCCCTCTTCCCGCACCCCTCACCTTTGGCCGCGCTCTCGGGCTTGGCGAGTTGCTACACCGAAGACACCCTCAGACCCCAGCTCTAGCTGCTGCCTTCTGCAAGTTCGCTGCAAAGTCCCCCAAAGCAGGACTAGGAAGGAACCTTTCACAAAATTAAATACTCGAGGGTCGTTTTGTCTTCGGTTTTTCAATTCAACGCTGTGTTTTTGCCTGCTGGGTCTGTTGTCAAGTACCTTTTCCCCAAAACTTGATAAGGATGTGTAACACGGCGCCTACCTAGCACGGTGCCTGGCACACAGTAGGCTATCAGTAAAGATTTGTTGAACGCATGAGTCACTAAGCTTGGAAAATTCTCCCGAGCTGTGCGTCGCTATGATCTTTGTTAAGATTTTATAGGTTCCCAAGATCACTTTGAAAATTACAGTAATTTTAAAGCTCAACAAAGAGAGTTACATCGGGTCATTTTTGCATTCCCTGTAACAGTGGCCTCTGTTGAATGCCTAAATTAACTCAAAACCCGTGTTCTGTAAGAAGATGCGCCCTTTGGTTTCTACAGAAAGTGTTAATCTTTCAGATCAAAGTCTTCACATGAACCATTCTATTATGGAACAAATTGAAATTACTTATAAAGCTTTATCGTAATTAGCGTTTTAGATACAAGTGCAAGGGACTGCACTGATGCACTTGTGAATACGAAATATAGGTCTCTTAAATATGACTTTTTTTAAGAAAGGGTTTATATTCATATCTCGTGAAAGAGCATGCCGGAGAAAATTATAATAACAGCAAATCCCCCACCCCCACCCCTTTGCTGGGTGCAGCTGCTGCCTTGACCTCAAAATGTCTTGTAAAATTATCTCTTAATAGTCTGGTGTTATCTAAGGCAAAAATCTCTGAGATTAAACCACCCCACAGGGACAACCCTTTTATTACTAACAGTTCGTACCAGATTGTGTCTGTTTCTTCTGAGCTTTTCTGAAAAAGAGAAAAAAATAGACAACGTAATGGAGTTTCACATTATTAAGACAAAATCAGTAATAACTTGCTGACATTGAGTGAAAAAAGCAGGATACAAAATCATGATAACCAGAAAATTTGGTTAATCATGACATCCATAACCCTTCTGCTTGTGAGAAGGTCAGCTACAAGTGGCCAGGGCCTTGTCTGCCCTGATTACCAGCGGGTGTCCACAGTGCCTGACCCATGGTAACCATTCATTAAACACTTGTGTAATGATTACTTGGCTGTTAACAGATTAACGGTGTATTGACTATGGGTGTGTAGTTTCTTCATTTACTTGGATATCTCCTTAGAATAGATCACTCCGGGGAATTTTACTGGGTCAAAAGGTGTGAATATTTTCATGGTTATTGAAACATTTGACAACCTGCTTTCCAAATAAGCCTTATTGTTTTGTACTGCCGTCAGTACCTTTGAGTGTACCTTTCAAAGCATAGTTCAAGCTGATACAGTGTTTGCTAATTAGGGGCACTTTGAGATGTAACTCATTTGATTTCATTCACCCTGGAAGGTTGGCAGGGCAGGCATTGCTTTTCTCCTTTTGCAGCACAGCAAACTCCAGTGCCTTAAATTGAGGCTAATGAATGGTAGGTGGCTAAATGATCACAGCCTTTCAGGTCCGTCTTCCTCCCAATCTCTACCTTTGATTCATAGTAAACATCCTGAATAAATTCACCTCTTTCTTTAGCAGTAAAATTGGATATTGCTTTATGGTTTTTATGGTTTACAAAATCTTCCCTTTCTCATTCTGCTCACATATTTGTAGATGGGTTCATCAAATTTGGGGACTTAAAATGAAATAATGAAGCACAATTTAGATGAAAGAGATGATGTTGGTTAGATGTAAAGGAATGCTCTGAACCCACAAACTTACAAGATTGCCACCCTTTCTATTAATAAAGGTCTGGAAACCGTGGGTGGTGCTTTTGTATCTCCTTGAATTAATTTCCTAGTCTGTTATTCTGATTCTTTCCCATATTTTCTGGTCAGGGACCCGAAATGATTTAGTAGGTAATTAATCCAATAAGAAAGGGCTTTGGAAAGTCTCAAAGTTTAGTTATAATATGTGGAACCATTGAAAATTCTTGGGGTTTATTGTAAGTGCACTGTTTATATCAAAAGTAGGCCAAAAATTGGTTTTCTACATTGCTTTCAAATTTGCACAGTGTTCTTTAAAAAACAAACAAAAAACAGTATAGAAAAGATAGGGAAGGAGAAATGTAAATATATTGAGGCTTTGGAAATATTCAGGACTTCTTTTTGTTTTCACTCTGCTTCTTGGTTGTGATGTCAGATCACAAATAATGTTCAGTAAAAAATAAATGCTCTTTAAAGATACTTTTCAGGAATGTCTCCTTGTGTCAAGGATTAGCTGCCTAAATATCGGAAATCAAGGAATAGCTGCCTAAATATTGGATGGGTTTAAGGCAACTAGTTCTTTAAGGAACTTTTATGTGAATCTAAATTATTTTGCTTTTGTTTTTTATAGTAGGATATATCTGCATCTTGAAAGGAAGATAAAACAAAAGCCTTCTTTGGAATAGATGGATTTTTGTCACTTTCTGTGTGAACTAAAGTGATTCAATGTCTCTTTTGGTAAGTTTTTGTAAATATAGATCTGATTTTGTTCTGTCAGAGTAGTTGGATGTTAATGCCAAGCCATAATAAAAGGCATATTCTGATGGGATATTCTTATGCTCTGAGATATTGTTTTGACCTGATTGACTTCTGGACTTGAGAAATGAATTACATTCTCATTGAGTTTTTCTTTCTTTCATAAAGAACTTCTCGTATACTTCAATATGCTCATTATTCTAATCCTTTGTCCCATATCTACTTTTTCTCATAGGTTTTATACTTCGATATGCCACCCACACCAGTTAGCTATGCCTTATCTTTTAAATCTTTCAGAAATTCCTTTTACAAATTTCCATCTGACCAAAAGCAAGCCAAATAGTATTAAAAATAACCCCTTTGACTTAACCGAAATAAAATCATTTGAATCAATGTATATATGAGGTATAGCCAACTGGTTTTCTATTTATATTTACATCCATGGTATCTACTTTAGATTAAGTAGCTTGAGGACGTTCATTCTGTTTTATACATAATAATAATATTTGAATAGGGAATACTTATATTAAAATGTGGTTTTTAAAAAGTAATGAGTGGACCAAGTGTAGTGGCTCACACCTGTAATCCCAGCATTTTTAGGGGCTAAAGCTAGAGAATCAGTTGAACCCAGGAGTTCAAGACCAGCCTAGGCAACATAGTGAGACCCTGTCTGTATAAAATATTAGCCAGATGTGGTGTCATATGTTTGTAGTCTCAGCTACTCAGAGGGTTAAAGTGGGAGGATTGCTCAAACGAGGGATCAAGGCTGCAGTGAACTGTGATCGTGCCAATGCATTCCAGCTTGGGTGATAGAGGGAGATCCTGTCTCAGAAAACAAAAGGCTGAGTATATTTGTATGATGATTATAGTTTACGAATACTTTCATATGTTTCTTTCATAGTTTCAAATTGTGTAAGTTTAGCAGGGCAGGTGGCATTATCCTCATTTTCAGTTTGTCCAAGATTGCAAAAAATTGGAGCCGGACTCATACCTGCCAATCTATTCTATCAATTACCAAGGCTGCGAGGCAGAACTATGAAGTTAGAAGACTGTATTGTTAGTAATCTGGAAAATACATAACACAATTACTTACATGTTTAAAGTAAAGCTTTACCACTTGAAAGAGAAGCTATATATATGTGGAAAATACACGGAGGTGAAATGTCTTATTCTCTAAAGGAGGGATCAGCAAGCTTTTCTGTAAAGGCCAGATAGTATTTACAGACCCTTTGGTCTTTGTTACAGCTACTTTTCTGCTGAAGTACTAGCATGAAAGCAGCCATAGGCAACATATAAATGAATGAATGTATCTGTGTTCCAGTTAAACTTTATTCACAAAAACAGGTGGTGGGTCAGATTTGGCTCATGGAACATAGTTTGCCGACCCCTGCTCTAAAGGATTACTTAAGATTTACAATTTTATATCAATTTTTAAGTTGGAAAAGATGTAAAAGGGCATTTAGTCTATTCCCATCATTTGATAGGCGAGGATTCTGAGATTCAAAGGGCTGTGTGTTGCCCAGGGCTTTCAAATTTTGGAAAAAGAATATCTTAGCCTATTATTCCATAATTATGGGTTTTGTGAAAAATAATAGAATGTGATAATGGGTGATTTATATTGTTAATGATTTTAACTTTAAATCACATTTTTCTGCAATGGTGAAATATTTTAAATTCTTTGAATCGAAATATTTACTTTTTTTCCTAAATGAGAAATTTGTGCAGTTGGGATAAAGTTGATACTTTTACTTAAGGATTCCTTCCCATTCAAGTTTTACCTTCTATTTGAGAACTAAGAAATGCTGTTTTCAAAGGAGCAGCATATGTAAAATATCTTCTTTCAGTTTCTTTGTAAGGTCTAACTACTTTTTACTTGGCTACTATGATAATGGATAAAGAAATTATATTCAAAAATATTCTGGGAGAGCTTTCTTCTAGATGATTTTAAATCATTATACTGCCTGAAAGAAATTAGCCTGTAGATTCTTCATGAGCTATTATGTTCACCAGCATTTGATTGATGCAGTGTGGATATAAAAATGTTTTGAAGGATAAGATATGGCTATTTTGTGATTTTTATAATCTGGGCAGCTAATGAATATGCTAACATTTTTTAGGTGGGGAGAGCAAAAATATCTTCCTTATACTGGCTGGTTTTAGCTGTCTTCATATTTAATAGTGATCACTTTCTTAGGCTGTGAAATTTTATATAAAGATGATGCAATAGAAGCCTGCCATGTAAGTTTATAAAATGTTTCCTGTATTTTTATAAACTAAGAACATAGATCACAACTCTTATTTTGAAAAAAAAATTGGGGTCAATATGTCTTAAATTCTCTTTCATCAATAAAGTGATGCACATTTTTTAGAGGTAACAGCTCTTTAAATGCTTGAGTATATTTTGATGGCTGTGTCAGGGTTCTTCCAAACCACCCCCAGGTTTAGTGATTTGCCAGGAGGACTCAGAGAACTTATATAGTCATACTCACAGCTAAGATTTATTAGCAAAAAGGTATAAAACAAAATCAGCAAAGGGAAAAGGTATGTGGGGTGAAGTTCAGAGGAAACCAGGCAAAAGCTTTCAAGAATCTTTTCTCAGTGGAGTCCCATAGTATATGCACAGTTCCCCCAGAGTTGTGACATGTGAAATGTTGTCTACTAGGGAAGCTCATTAGAGACTTGGACTTAAGGTTTTTATTGGGGACTTATCACGTAGGCATGCTCTGCTAGCAAGTAACAAAATTCCAGTCTCCCAGAAAAAAAGCCAGGTGTTCAGCATAAACTGTATTATTTGCACAAACAGTTTAAACACAGTGAGCGATTCTTATGAAGGGAACCTCCACAAAATCCCAGTTCCCAGATACTAGCCAAGGGTCAACCTTATAAGCAGCTATTTTCTAAGAATAGCAGTTTTAGGCCTGCTGTTAATTCTTCTTTTGCACAGTGGTTATTAATGGTCGTTGTGAAAAATTCAAGCTAAGTGTTGTAAAAATATATAAATACCAAACAATATATAAATGTCTTGCCCAGCTGGTGGATATTTTCAATATGAACAACAGTAATAAGTATCTTCAAAAACTGTTTTATTATAAATGTTATTCACCCTAGGAAGCCATTAGAAACTCTGCAGAGGAATCAATTGTACAGCTATCTTGACACTGTTAGCATCTATTCTTCAGGGTGAGTTTTACATAAAACAGTGGGAATATATGCCAAATTTTTGTAATAGATATTTAAAGTATACAGACTGTAGGAATTCAAGTTAAAATAATCAGTAATGTAGGCTAACTGGGAAAATGACTAGTTTGATTAGTGAGAAATTCTGGCATATCTTAAAAGGAAATTTATCTTTAAGTAATTGACTACAAAGTGTTAAGTAGACATAGGTAGACATATCTTAAGAGACTCATTTGATATTGTACTTTAGTGTTTATATAAAAATAAGATGCTTGAAATGAAAAATTTTGAAATGGGTGTGGTGGCTCACGCCTGTAATCCCAGCACTTTGGGAGGCTGAGGTGGGCGGAACACTTGAGGTCAGGAGTCCAAAACCAGCCTGGCCAACATGATGAAACCCCATCTCTACTAAAAATACAAAAATTAGCCAGATGTGGTGGCAGGTGCCTGTAATCCCAGCTACTCAGGAAGTTGAGGCAGGAGAATTGCTTGAACCCAGGAGGCAGAGGTTGCATCAAGCCGAGATTGCGCTGCTGCACTCTAGCCTGGGTGATAGAGTGAGACTCCGTCTCAAAAAAAAAAAAGAAAGAAATTTTTTCAAATATTGAAGATATCTTGTTATAAAAGCCTCTCACACAATGTGTTTATACTTTTCTTTTGACACACTTTTTCTTCCTAAATAGTATAAGGTCAGCTTCACTCCACTGATTGATGATGTGATAAATCACATGTAGGTGTTACATTTCTTTACTGGCAATAAATAATAATAGAACCATGGGTTAATATGCAGAAAAATGTAAATTGTGATAATAAAAGTCTCTTTTAATTTGCTTTGAGTTATAATTAGAGATGTTTATTACCTTTAAAAACAATTATTTTTTCACTCAATATGTGGCTTAATGTGAATAAACATGGTTTCTATACTTAAGAAGATAGCTGAGGATCAAAATAAAAATAATTATAATGAATATAGCAGAATAATCTTTGGCTAAATATTCAGAAGAAAACCTCAGTGATGTTGACAGACAGAGTTAAAAATTAACACCAACAGTTAAAATGAATTATTATGACATCAAGAAAAGAGGGCAAGGATCAGTGATAGCACCAAGTAAAATTCTCACATATATGAAGTTTGTCTGCATGCCCAGCCACTTCTCCCTTCTCTCCCATGCTGAGTTCCTCCATGATGTGGATCCTGGCTTCAATTCCAGGTTCCTGCAAGTTGCCCCTCCTCTCTGCTCCCCACTGTAGTCATTAGACCTTTTTGTATCTACATACCACCCCTGCTTATCCTGTAACTTATTTTTCACTTATATAATGCATTTCTGACTTCCAGGATTGCTTCTGCACTTCAAGAACACAAGTTGAATCACTCAGACCTGAAAAACAGTCTGAAAGCAGTATCCATCAATACTTGGTAAGAAAACGGTTAGGCTGGATGCAGTGGTTCACACCTGTAATCCCAACACTCTGGGAGGCCAAGGCAGGAGAATCACTTGAGCCTAGGAGTTTGAGACCAGCCTGGGCAACATAGTGAGATCTCATCTTTAAAAAAAAAAATGGTTGAATACAATTAATGCTCTAACTTTGCCTTCTGTAATACTATTCACTCCTACTTCTCTTCTATTTCTTTTTCTTTACAGTGTCATTTACTATTTCTCCTTCCTCTTGCCATTTTCCGGGAGTCTATAACTGGCCATTTCTCTTCTTCCTAAAGTGGCTCTTCCTAAGCAGTTTCACCTATTCCTATGACTTCAGTTGCTTAGATTTCAGATTGTCCTGGAGTTACCACAGGTTTCCTGAGGGGACCCTGGCATCAAGCAGAACTGATGCTTCTCAGATTTTTACCTGCAACCCCAGACTTTTTCCTGGGCAACAGACGTGTCTCTAGAATACTTCCAATTGGATTTTTCTAAGGCATCTCTACTCTGTTTGAATAAAACCTTAATCTTCTTTCAAACCCACCAACTCATGGTATTTCCTACTTTGTCTAATGAAAACTCATCTACTATGTCATCTTAACTAAAAACTTTAGAGTTATCCTCACACAGCCTCTACCTCTGCCCCCGTATTTATTATCTGTCTCTGAAATGCCCTGGGGTCTATCCCCTGCTTCACATGAGCACTGCTACTGCTTAGATCTCATTGTTTCTCACCTGGGCTCTTGCAGGTGGACTCGTTGCCTCTAGTCTCCTAGACACACACATAGTCTTCTCCCACCACTCACATCTGTTCAGTGTTCAGCAATGCTACCCATACAGGCCTGCTGTATCGCTTTCCAGCTTTGAAACTTCCATTGGCTTCCTAAAGCCTATGGGATAAAGTCTAAATTAGCATAATATGAAGGCTCTTACTGGGTAGAATATGTCTTAGTTTCATTCTCTACTTGAAATATTCTTCTTTCTTTTCTACCTCTGAAATCCTTCCTCATCCATAAAGAATTGGTTCAAATATTGTATCTGTGAAGGCTTTCCACTTATACTTTTTATTTGGCTCTGCTCCCGTATATCTTAGATATATCTAAGGATATTTCTTTGGGATCTTTTCCTCTCCTTATTCCATACTTTATACTGCATTTTTTACTACAGAATGGAACCTACCTTGCAAATGCCTTATTCGCTACAAAATTAGTGAATCCCAGTTAATTTTGCTTATAGTTTAACCCCCAGTCCTATCTTCAGCTGTCTTTATTTCTGTTATTTGGCTTTTTATTCATTAATACTCTAGTCTTCTAGTTACCTATCTCTTCATAAAATAGGACGTAGTATCTGAGGGTTTTTTAAAAAAAAATTTGGAGTACATAGAAGATGTATGAATTTATGGGGTAACAGATATTTTGATACAGGCATGTGATATGTAATAATTACATCAGGGTAAATGGGTTATCTATCATTTTAAGCATAAATCATTTCTTTGTGTTATAAACATTCCAATTATACTTTTAGTTATTTTAAAATGTATAAGTTATTGTTGATTGTAGTTACTCTGTCATGTTATCAAATACTAGATCTTACTCATTCTACCTAACTATATTTTTGTACTCATTAACCATCTCCACTCTGCCCTGCAGAGTGGCCTCTATTCTCTATCTCCATGAGTTCAATTATTTTAATTTTTAGCTCCCACAAGTGAGTGAGAACATGTGAAGTTTGTCTTTCTGGGCCTGCCATATTTCACTTAACATGATGTCCTTCACTTCCATCCGTGTTGTTGCGAATGGTAGTATCTCATTCTTTTTTGTGGCTAAATAGTATTCCATTTTACATATGTACCACATTTTCTTTATCCATTCATCTGTTGATGGACACTTAGGTTTCTTCCAAATCTTAGCTATTGTCAATAGTGCTGCAATAAACATGGATGTGTATATATCTCTTCAATATACTGATTTCTTTTCTTTTGGATATATACCTGTCAGTGGGATTGCTGAATCATATGGTAGTTTTTTTGTTTTTTTTTTAGGTTTTTGAGGAACCTCCATACTGTTCTCCATAGTGGTTGTACTAATTTGCATTATCACCAACAGCATATGAGGGTTCTCTTTTCTCCATATCCTCACCAGCATTTGCTATTGCCTGTCTTTTGGATAAAAGCCATTTTAACTAGGGTGAGATGATATTCCCTTGTAGTTTTGATTTGCATTTCTCTGATGATCAGTGATGTTGAGCACTTTTTCATATACCTGTTTGCCATTTGTAAGTCATCTTTTAAAAAAAATTATTTTTATTTTTATTTTTTTAGAGATGGCATCTTGCTTTGCCACCCAGGCTGCACTGCAGTGGTGTAATCATAGCTCACAGCAGCCTTGAACTCCTGGGTTCAAGCAATCCTTTCACCTCAGGTTATTGATAGGCTAGGACTACAGGCATGTATTACCACACCCAGCTAATTAAAAGAGGTCTCACTATGTTGACCAGGCTGATCTTGAACTTCTGGCCTCAAGTGATCCTCCCACCTCAGCCTCCCAAAGTATTGGGCTTACAGGTGTGAGCCAATGTGCCCAGAACTGTATGTCTTCTTTTGAGAAATGTCTATTTCTAGATCTAGCCCATTTTTAAATCAGATTGTTAGATTTTTTTAAATTGGATTGTTTGAGCTCCTTATATATTCTGGTTATTAATCCCTTATCAGATGGGTAATTTGCAAATATTTTCTCCCATTCTGTAGGTTGTCTCTTCACTTTGTCTTTTCTTTTGCTGTGCAGAAGCTTTTTAACTCGCTGTGATCTCATTTGTCCATTTTTGCTTGATTGCCTCTACTTTGGGGGTATTACTCAATTAATCTTTGTCCAGACCAATTTCCTGGACAGCTTCCTCCATGTTTTCTTGTAGTAATTTCATAGTTTGAGGTCTTAGATTTAAGTCTTTAATCCATTTCAATTTTATTTTTTAATCTAGCAAGAGATAGGGGTCTACTTTCATTCTTCTGCATACAAATATCCAGTTTTCCCAGCACCACTTATTGAAGAGACTGTCCTTTCCCCAGTGAATGTTCTTGGCATCTTTGTCAAAAATGAGTTCACTGTAGTATGGATTTATTTCTGAGTTCTCTGTTCTGTTCCATTGGTCTGTGTGTCTGTTTGTATACAAGTACAATGCTGTTTTGGTTATAATAGCTCTGTAGTATAATTTTGAAGTCAGGTAATGTGATTCCTTCAGTTTTGTTCTTTTTGCTTAGGATTATATAATGACCTTCCATGTCTCTTTTTTTTTTTTTCAAGTTTTGCCTTGAAATTTATTTTGCCTGATATACATGTATATCAACTTCTGTTCTTTTTCAGTTTCCATTTATATGGAATGTTTTTCTTCCACTATTTATTTTCAGTCTGTGTGTGTCTTTATAGGTGAAGTGTGGTTCTTGTAGGCAACAGATAATTGAATCTTTTTTTTAATTGATTCAGCTACTCTATGTCTATTCATTGGAGAGTTTAATCCATTGACATTCAGTGTTATTATTAATAAGGACTTAACTGCTGGCTCTTGTTATTTGTTTTGTATTCTCTTCCTTCCTTCCTGTGTTCTTCCTTTTTGTGAAGTTTATTTTCTCTGGCAGTATGTTTTAGTTTCTTGTTTTTAATTTTTTTGTGTGTGTATGTGTTGTAGATTTTATGATTTGAGGTTACCATGAGGCTTGCAAATAACATCTTATAACATGTTATTTTAAACTGACAACTTGACACTGATTGCAAAAACAAACAGGCAAAGAGAACTAATAAAAACTGTACACTTTAACTTCATTCCTCCTGTTTTTTAACTTTTTGTGGTTTCTATTTATATCTTCTTATACTATTTTGAAAAGGCATTGTAGTTATCATTTGTTCATCTTTTAATCTTTCTACTCAAGATATGAGTAGTTTACACACCACAATTACAATGTTATAATAGTCTGTTTTTATCTGTGTATTTATTATTACCAGTGAGTTTTGTACCTTCAGATAATTTCTTACTTCTTGTTAACATCCTTTTCTTTCAGATTGAAAAACTCCCTTTAGCATTTCTTGTAGGAGAGGTCTGGCATTGATGAAATCCCTCAGCTTTTGTTTGTCTGGAAAAGTCTTTATTTCTCCTTCCATGTTTGAAGGATATTTTCACTGGATAAACTATGAAAGTTTTTCACTGGATGCGGTGGCTCACACCTGTAATCCCAGCACTCTGGGAGGCCAGGGTGGGCGGATCACAAGGTCAGGAGATTAAGACCGTCCTGGCTAACATAGTGAAACTCCATCTCTACTAAAAATACAAAAAATTAGCTGGGTGTGGTGGCACACGCATATAATCCCGCCTACTTGGGAGGCTGAGTCAGGAGAATTGCTTGAACTTGGGAGGTGGAGGTTGCAGTGAGCCAGGATTGCACCATTGCACTCCAGCCTGGGTGACAGAGTGAGACTCTGTCTCAAAAAAAAAAAAAAAAAAGTTTTTCCTTCAGCACTTTAAATATGTTATGCTACTCTCTCCTGGCCTGTAAGGTTTCCACTGATAAGTCTGCTGCAAGATGTATTGGAGCCCCTTTATATGTTCTTTCTTTTTTCTTACTTCTTTTAGTATCCTTTCTTTATCCTTGACCTTGGGAAGTTTGATTGTTAAATGTCTTTTTTGGGTTAAATCTGCTGCGTGTTCCATAACCTTCTTGGATACTGAATATTGATATCTTGGATACTTGGATATTGATATCTTTCTCTAGGCTTGGAAAGTTCTCATTATCCCTTTGAATAAACTTTCTATTCTGATTTCTTTCTCTACCTCCTCTTCAATGCCAATAACTCTTAGATATGCCCTTTTGAGGCTGTTTTCTAGATCTTATAGGTGTGCTTCATTCTTTCATATTCTTTTTTCTTTTGTCTTCTCTGTATTTTCAAATAGCCTGTCTTCAGTCTCACTACTTCTTTCTTCTGCTTGATCAATTTTGCTATTCAGAGACTAATGCATTCTTCAGTATGTCAGTTGAATTAGAATTTGCTTGATTTTTAAAAAATTATTTCTATCTCTGTTAAATTTATCTGATGGGATTCTGAATTCCTTCTCTGTGTTATCTTGAAATTTGTTGAACTTCCTCAAAACAGCTATTTCAAATTCTCTGTCTGGAAGGTCACGTATCTCTGTCACTTTGGGATTCGTCACTGGTACCTTACTTTGCTCATTTGGTGAAATCATATTTTCCTAGATGTTCTTGATGCTTGTGGATGTTCACTAATGTCTGGGCATTGAAGAGTTAGGTATTTATCATAGTCTTTGAAGGCTGAACTTATTTGTACCCATCCTTCTTGGGAAGGCTTGCAAGTATTTACAGGGAATTGAGTATTGTGATCTAAGGCTTTGGTCACTGTAACTCTATCTGCATTAGGGACGACTTCAAGCCCAGCAAAACTGTGACTCTTGCAGACTCACAGAGGTACCATCTTGGTGGTCTTGGGTAAGGTCTGAGAGAATTACCTAGATTACTAGGCAAGGAATCTCGTTTTCTTCCCTTACTTTTCCCCCAAACAGTTTCTCTCTCCATGCTGAGCTGCCTGGAGCTGGGCGAGGGGTGACACAATTACCCCTGTTGCCACCACCACTAGGACTGCACTGGGTCAGACCTGAAGCTCAGCACAGCACTGAGTCTTGCCCCAGGCCTGCAGCCACCACTGCCCAGCTGGATGTTCACTCAAGGATACCAAGGGCTCTTCAGTCACCAAGTGTTGAATCCAGCCAGGCTATGTCCTTCTCTTCAGGGCAGTGAGCTCCCCACCTGGCCCTGGGTGGGTCCAGAAATGCCTTCTGGGAGCCAGGGCCATGGGTCAGGAACCTTAGGAATCTACTTTGTGCTCTATTCTACTGCAGCTGAGCTGGCACCCAAACCACAGGACAAAGTCCTTCCCATTCTTCCCTCTCCTTTCCTCAGGCAGAAGGAGTCTCTCCTCATGGCCACCATTGTCCCAGGCCCATAGCAGAGTCCTGCCTGGCTATTGCCAGCGTTCACTCAAGGCCCGAGGGCTCTTTGTCAGCTTGTGGTGAATATTGCCAGGTCTGGGTTTCTCCCTTCAGGGCAGTGGGCTACCCTTTAGCCCAGGGCCAGTCCAGAAGTGCTATCCAGGAGCCAAGGCCTAGAATCAGGGACCCCAGGAGTCTGCTTGGTGCTCTAGCCTACTGTGGCTGAGCTGGTACCCAAGCTGCAAGACCAAGCCCCCTTTACTGTCCCCTCTCCTCTACTCAAGCAGAAGGGGCCTCTACCTGTGGCCACCACAGTTGGGAATGTGCTGGTTTACACCTGAAGCAAGCATGGCCCTGAGTTTCACCCAAGGCCCACAGCAAGTACTGCCTGGGTACTGTTGATGTTTATTCAAGGTGCAAGGTCTTAGTCAGCAGGTGTTCGATCCTGCCAGAACTAGGTCCTTCCCTTCATGGGAGCAGTTTTCCTTCTGGCCCAGAGTGTGTCTAGAAATGTTGTCCAGGAGCTAGGGCTTGGAATGGGGGCCTCAGGACTCTGCCTGGTGTCCAGTTCTACTGTGGCTGAGCTGGTATCCAAGTTGCAAGACAAAGTCGTCTTTATTCTTCCCTTTCCTCTCCCCTTCTCAAGGGAAAGGAAATAATCTCCTGGAGCTACAAGCTGCACTGTCTGGGGTTGGAATAGGAGTGACAGAAGCACTCCCTTGGCCGCCCTGGCTGGTGTCTCACTAGGTCATGGGCCCCCCAAGTCCACTGGCTCCAAGCCCAGCACAGCACCAGGAATTGCCCTGGAATTGAAGTCCTTGTGGCCTAGACTACCTTTCAAGTTTATTTAGGACCCCAGAGGGCTTCAGCCTATGGTGGCAGACAAGGCTTGCTGGAATTCAGGTTCCAACTGCTGGGATGGGTGATTCCCTTCTGGCTAAGGCTGATCTAAATGCTCCCTCCTTGGGCGCTGGCTGAATTCTTTACTGTGTTGCTCTCTGCTGTGACAGGCAACACTGAGTTCCAGTGCAAAGTCCCACAATCCCTGCACTATCCCTCCCCGGGGAATGCGGGAGGGGAGGCATCAGCTATTCAAGACTGTCTTTCCTACCCTTTTCAGTGCCTCTTTCAGTGATAGGAAGTTAAAACCAGGTACTGTGATAGCTCACCTGATTTTTTATTCTTACGAAGGTGCCTTCTTGTTTGGATAGTTGTTCAATTTGGTGTTCCTGAAGGGTGGGGGAAGATTGCTGGAGGGTTGCATTCAGCCATCTTTATCCACCTCCCTCCCAGTCTGAGTTTTAATTCAAGTAATTCCCTTTGGGTGAGGCAGAAAGTAAAGTGATTCTTGTCTCCATGCTGTTACCGAGAGAGAGGCCTAGAACTAAGCAAACGTTCAGAGCTGCCACCTGAATCCTTCAAATCTTCAGGTTGGAGCCTTTTTATAATTTAAGGATTGAAATGTCACATCTCTCTCTGTTAGTAGAGTTAGACTAAAATCTTCAGTGAGAGAAGCAGAAGCATAATCTGAAGTCTCTCATGGAAAAATGAATTGGAAAAGTTGTACAATGTAAGTTGACACCAGCTGGAAACTGGTGCCTGATGACTAGAAAAACTTCCTTGTGCACTCTCTGAGTCATGCTGTAAAACACCATCTGTTGTCTTTTCTTTGGACAACTTGTTCTCCATTGGCCTGGACTTTATAGATAGGATTAAATTTTATGTTAAAATATCATGTTTGGAGGACAGTCTGGTTTTCCAGGTGATATATGTCTCCTATAACTTTGGAAACCCCTCTATCTGTAGGAAAATTCATTTTCTATAGTTAACCTTTGCAAATGAAAGGCAGTAATGTTTGAGCTGAGATGCTGCTTTTTAAAATAATGCAATTTTAGCATTACGGTGATTCATGAGAGGCCATCTAGTCTAATTTTCAACTTATGCAGGGAGTGTTCTCTACAATATCTCCGAGAGTTCATTGTAGAAATTTAAATAAAAAGAGCTCCATCATAGAAAAATAGTCATCATAGAAAAATAGAAACATACAGAAAGGTATGTTTCACCACAAGTAAAATTCTGGCAGGATCTCTCTGAAAACACTTCGGAGTGCTATTCATTGGCTTGATTATTGAACTATGCTGTAGGGTCTGTTCCTCAGCCTCTTAGGATCATAAACTGGATTTAGTCAGCAAACCTAGAGTGGATCCATATTTCAGTATCAGATCCACATTAATCAAGCTCATTATAAACCCAGTCTCCCAGTGCTAGAGGAAATGGTGCCCTTACATTGTATCATCAATCCACTCTTATAGAAAAGTTACATGGGAAACCAAATCATAATTAGAAGCAGTTTAATGTATAATGGAGAACTAATGGCAGCTGTCAAAGTACTTGAAATTCTTATCACAGTACTTCCTTTCACTGCAAGCAGACATTTGTGGGCATCAAAACTTTTCTTTTTCTAGCCTTCCAATTGCTGACCATTCCCTCTTCACTTCCAGTTCTTGTACCTCCTTGTAGCTCAACTACTGTCAATGGTGGTCGTCCAACCTCCAAATATATCAATGGAGAGAGGATAATGGAAAGAGGCAGCTTAATGCCTGAGCCACACTTGGATGGCACCGGTTACTCCATATTTCTTATGCGGAACTGAAATCTGCTTCCTGGAGCTTCCATCTGTTGATCTCAGCTCTCCTCGCTGAACAATTGTTCACCCTTCTATATTAGTTTGGTCACTTGCAAATGGCAACTATATTCTTAATGTTTTCTTTTCCAGATTAAATATTTCCAACTCCTTCATTGTTGCTGGAACCTTTACCAACTTGGTTGGCCTTCTCTAGGCATCACCATTTTACAATCACCATTTTATAATTCCCTCTTAAATTGTGGTGTCTCAATTATCCATGGTGCTCCAGATACTAACTAATCATTTCAGAATACAGTGAAACTCTTGTCTCTTCCAGTCTGCTCAATTTTGCTTCTGTAAATGTAGCTCAATATTGTGCTTTTATTTAACCTTCTCTATTATGCTATTGACTGAAACCTCCAAGTCATAAACCTGGTATCCTTAATTTTGTATTTAGGCTATTGCTTTTTTTTTTTTAACTTAATTGTAAGGTTTTGCATTTATCCTTGTAAAATTTTCCTGATCTGGGCCCATTCTTCTAGCTGTTCAGGATGATTGTGAGTCCTGCCTTTTATTTTTCTTTTTTTTCTTTCTTTTTTTTTTTTGGTAATTAGCTATGCCCAGCAATGCATGATGCATACTTTTTCTTTTTTCAAGCCAGCCTTTTTCATTTTCAGGAAGTCATTAAAAAGTTTAACAGAGCAAAGGCAAGGACTTTGCCATAATTTTTGCTTTCTATCATCTAACTGGTCAAATGAAAAAGAGAAGTGAGGTTAGTTTGGGATGATTTACTCTTAGTAAATCTGAGTTGTCTTGTTGTGATGACCATGTGGCTTTTTAAAGTGCCCATAATTCACCTACCGAATAATTTGATCTCTGACTTTGCTGGGCAGCAGCATCAAGCTTGCCCCTTTGTAGTTTTCTCTCTTTTTGAAAATTGGGTCATTGTTTGCTACTTTTATTCTGGTTTTTCATCTGAGTTCTACCATAGTTGCAAACTTGGTAGTATAATTGCCCTGGGCCTGGAGGTTTGAACCTACTTAAAACAACCTGTTTAGAGCTTTGAATACTTATTTACAACATGTGTCCCTTCTAGTTTAAATAAGACTAATTCCCTAATGGAATAGATGGAAGCAAAATAGAGGCCGATTAGTTGTGATTTTAGTCCATCACCCAGTAACATTATGCCGTTTTTTCCAAGCCTGTGAACTATAAGCCTTAGTTCATTACGTCTCTAGCCTTCCTGACAGGCTTACAGGTTGATATCACTTAAAAAATTTTAAAGCTGTTAAATGTTCTTTCTGTCTCTTTTATGTGGTCTTTAAATCCGAGTTTATCTGAAGACTACCTGTTTTAAAGGAACTGAATTGCTTCCATCAGATTGTAAAGAGGCAGAAAAAAAGAGAAACTAAATTGCTTTATTTTGATTTGTTTTCTCATCAGGATTATTTCCAATCGTATAGTAGAATTTCTTTTTACATTCTTTCATTCCTCTTGAACAATAGTCACCCTTATTCATCTTTAGCCATGCGTTTATAATTCCTTTTTTCCTGCTCTCTTAAAGTTCAGGGAACATTTAATCCTGTCACTGTTTCAAACTCCATCTCTGTCTCTTCATTAAAAAGAGCCAAGAATGTGAAAAGGAGTTAACACAATTCCTAGCACATAGTAATGTTATTTTTCCCCTTTCTTCCTTCCCCTGCCACCTGTCTGTAGAGGCTCCTAAGTGTCCTTTGGAGTACTTACATCCATTGGGAGACCCTCATGGCTATCATATGAAGCCAGTAGTTTATGCTTCTTTTTCATACATCCATGTTATTTCACTGTCACTGTATTCAGGTACAAACCTGCCTCTCACTCCAAAGCACACCATGAGACCTGTCAGTACTTGGTCATTCACTTAGGAGGTCTATCTCCTTTTATTTTTCTTTCTGACCTCCCATCTGATTCCTCTTGCAAAAAACTTCATCAGCAATTTTAATAGGCTGCAGTCTGGAAACTGTTCCTTGACTGTTAACATCTTCACTAGCAGAGCATGTATCTTGTGCAAAATATGGTTCTAGCTTGAAGCAAGAGCATAAGCATAGAATATCCCTCACAGGTCCCTGCAGCTCTTCGCTTGGTACAATTGTCAGCTATCCTGAAGAATTAACATTCTTCACAACTCCTAAACATTTTACTGGAAATTACACTGGGAAGTATTCCTTGCTATCTGTAAATCTGCTTTTCCTGCCCTCTCCATAGGCTAACAGCTTTCTAACTAACATCAATGAGCAACTGGTAAATTCATTTTAGATCTTAAAACAGTGTCTTAAGCCACCTTGCAGTACCTTCCTAATGAGCACCTCTGGGTTTGAAAATATAACACCAGTGTTTTATACTGGGGCAGGGGGACCAAGAATTTCATCTATTTTGTTTTTATCTTTAAAAACAAACGCAGGTCAATGAGCCAACCCTTTCCTGGTCACCTCCATCCACTAGAGCCAGTGAAGTACTATGTTCCACCAACGTTTCTCACTACGAGCTCCAAGTAGAAATAGGTAATAATCCTGAATTTCTAATTGACCTTTCAGTGCTAGAAATTAAATTGATGACAAAAAGATTATTTTGTAGGCAAGTGTTTTTCTGTTGTTACCTCCAGCATAAAACTAGATGCTAATTGTGTCAGTCAAGTGGATTCAGTTAATTTATGTCTATCTTAAAATAATGACTCAGATTTTTTCAAGATTACTATCTAGAACATTTACTTTTCCATTGAAGTACATTTAGATGAGGAAGACACTAAATACTTTTTATTTGTGTGTTTATTGTGGGAAGCATCTATTTTATGGGTATAATTTTTACTGGGTATTAAGTAAAATCAAGTCATCTAAATCTTTTCAGTCACAGTCCTTTAAATTGCTTCTTAGTTTAAAAATTTATCTAAAATATCATTTGTAGTAGAAAGCTTTTTCAGTTAAGTGTGGAATAGGATGGGTTATTGTTTATAACTTTACATACATGAAACATTTGCTCTGAATATTTAGAAATATCTATTAAACACTACACACCAGTGATTGTGTTAGGTTCTAGGGAAACAAAGCATGGTGGAACACTTGGAATTGACATCATCTCTGGGAAGATGAAGACAAATTCTGGGGAGTGGGGCCAAGGCAGAGGCATTTTGCAGTAGTTCCCTCAGTAATTCTGGTGTGTGCCCTGGCTGAGAATGCAGGGCATATGAGGGAGTCACTGCATACATCCAGGGCGACAGGACAGGGCTCAAACTAAGTCAGTGATGCTGACACTGAGGGGAGGAGATGAATTTGAGATTAACTTCATTTCAAAAATAAAACTGACAAAATTTGGTGACCATGGAGAGAGGGAGGTAACTGACATTTATTAGGTGGCTGCTAGCAGGTGCCACTTTAGGTGTTTTACATTTAAAAAGCTGACGATACCAAATGCTGGTGAGTATGTCAGGCAGTGACAGCTCCTATACATTGTTTGTGGGAATATGAAATGATTCAGCCACTTTTGAAAACAATTTGGCAACTTTTTATAATGTTAAGCATACATTTACCACATGACCCACCAATCTCACTCGCAGATATTTGCCAAAGATAAATGAAAACATATGTCTACTTAAAAACCTGTGTGGGAATGTTTTTGGCAGCTTTATAGTCACCAAAAACTGAAAACACCCTAATAACCATCAGCATTATAAGTGGATAAATTGTGGTATAGCATACAATTGTTATTGCTCAGCAATAGAAATTAATTGCTGATACATACAACAACGTGGATGAGTCTCAGAAGCATATGCCAAGTGAAAGAAGCTAAACACAAAAGAAGCTGACGACTGTGTTCTTTTTGATACCATTTATGTGACAAAAATCAGATCGGTGGTTGCCAGGGACTGGGAGTGGGGACAGGGGATTGCTGAGTAGCATTCCATTGTGTGAGTATATCGTGATTGGTTTATCAAGTCACAATTTTAGTCATTATAATAGATATATAATGCTGTGTCACTGTTTTAATTTGCATTTCTCTATCTTGAGCATCTTTTCATATGCATATTGGCTGTTCCTATATCTTATTTTGTGGATTGCCTGTTTAATCCTCTGCCTGTTTTTTAATTGGATTGCTTGATAAGTATTATTAATACTTTGAATCAGTAGTGTGCCTTTTCATTTTCTTAACAGTACTTTTTGAAGAGCAAGACTTTTCAATTTTGATGATGTCTGAGTTGTCAATTTTTTTTTCTTCTTTGGTTACTAACATGAGTTTTATGTCTGATTACAGGAAGAGGATTTGACAACTTGACTTCTGTCCATCTTGCACGGCATACTCCCACGGGAACACTGGTAACTATAAAAATTACAAATCTGGAAAACTGCAATGAAGAACGCCTGAAAGCTTTACAGGTAACAATATGAAGAAAATGATACATAGTTGGGCCTCTGTATCCACTGGTTCCACATCTGCAGATTCAACCAATTGTGAATAGAAAATATATATTTTAAAATAAATAATACAATAAAAAATAGTACAAATAAAACACAGCATAACTATTTACATAGCATTTACATTGTATTAGGCATTATAAGTAACCTAGAAATGATTTAAAGTATATAGGAGGATGTGCATAGCTTATATGCGAATATTATGCCATTTTATACAAAGGACTTTGAGCATTCTTAGATTTTAGTACATTCGTGGGGTGGTGTGTAGGAGGCGGTCAGGGGATGCAGTCCTGGAACCAATGCTCCATGGATACTAAGGGGTGATTGTATTTAATATAATGTTTATTTGAGGAGATTACATCTGTAAGAATTTTCTCCCCCAAACTAATAGTTCTTCTGTTAGGGAAATACAGATTTCTTCTAATTAACATGCAGTTACAGAATTGGAAAGAATACTTGGAAGCCAGATTCACTATATGAAAGAACAAATATATTCAAACTTTGGTAACTGCTGCTCCTTCAAATGAATATCATATTCAAAATGCTAGTCTGGAGTATTACAATACCGCTAGTCAGTCCCATCCTAAATAGTCACATAAGGAAATGGAAGAAATAAAAAACAGTTTCCTTTTCAATCAGTTAAGCAAAATTAATTTCTGAATGACAAATTTTGACAGAATTGCATTTCAGGTATCTTATAATACCATTTTTATTGTCACTAATCATTTTTGATATAAAGGGGGAAAGGATTTTATTTGGATATTGTTCCAATTCTTTTTTTTTTTTTTTTTGAGACGAGTCTCGCTCTGTCACCCAGGCTGGAGTGTAGTGGCGCGATCTTGGCTCACTGCAAGCTCCGCCTCCTGAGTTCACACCATTGTCCTGCTTCAGCCTCCCTAGTAGCTGGAAATACAGGCGCCCGCCACCATGCCTTGCTAACTTTTTGTATTTTTAGTAGAGATGGGGTTTCACCGTGTTAGCTAGGATGGTCTTGATCTCCTGACCTCGTGATCTGCCCGCCTCGGCCTCCCAAAGTGCTAGGATTACAGGTGTGAGCCACCGCGCCCGGCCCCAATTCTTAAAATATTTATATGTGCACATGTATATTACACAAACAAAAAAAGACTAGGAGAAACTATACTAAAATGTTAACAGTGGCTCTCTGTGGGGTAGCGATAGAGGGATTTTTATGTATTTTTAAATGTTTTTATAATACGAACATAGTACAGTTATTAAGAGTATGACCCTAGAAGGAAACTAAGTTCACATTCTACTTCCACTTCTTTTTATTAATTGCATGCTTTTGGACAGGTTTTCTAACTCATTTTTAAGTGTTGTCTTCTGAAAAATGGGAATCATAATATCACATACTTCATGGAGTGGTTGTGAGATTTAAATAGATAAAAGCACTAAGAACAGTGCTTTCACTAATAAGCGCCCTTGAGTATTAGCTGCCATGACTGCCATTTTCATCGTAAGGAAAAAAGGGTTGTTTTTAAATGTCTTGTCTCTTGTGTATTTATCCTAGAAAGCCGTGATTCTATCCCACTTTTTCCGGCATCCCAATATTACAACTTATTGGACAGTTTTCACTGTTGGCAGCTGGCTTTGGGTTATTTCTCCATTTATGGCCTATGGTAAGAATGCTGGTTTTAAATCAATTAATTTAGCCTAGATGTTATAATTATACAGATAAGTTGGGATTTTAGATTTATGATTTGCCACATTTAATTTATAAGTCTAATGACTGATTTTAGATTTCATATTATATTTCTATATCTGGTACATGTTGAATGTTAGTCTGCAGAAAAAAGTAAGAATTGGTATGATGATCAGTGAACCACCACTGCTTTTCCAAGAATTCCGTGCCTTTGCACAAGCTGTGTCTTCCCTTCAGCTTCCTTCCCCTCTTTTAATGGAGACCTACTGTTATTCTGCAGGAAGAAGTTGTTTTTCCCCCTTTGCACCCCATCCCTGTCCCTGTTTCACTGCATTGTAAACTATTTCACTGTATTAGAAACATCTTTGTGTGTGTCCATGTCCCTCACTGGACTTGTGCTTCTTGAGGGCCAGGATCATTTATATATTTTTTATTTGTGGTGTCCCCAGGTGCTCACGTAGTACTTAGCACAAAGTAGTGTTCAATAATTGTGTTGAATAAATAGTGAATGGATTCTAGAGCTTTGATTTTTAGGACAGCTTTTGTGAATTGCTTCTGGATTTAAGAAAATATATATATATATATATATCTCCACACACAGAATGTATTTTTATTCAATCATATTGACAAATCAGTTCTCTTTCCTAATCTCTAGAGTGTCATTACAAAAAATTGTTTAAAGATTCTTGAAAGAAAATCATGTTTGTGTGGGAAAGTGTTGTTTGGGTTAGACTCCAAAAAGTAACAGATATGTTTGTGTTTATGGTTGAAAAGAACATTAAAATACAGCTGGAAGCAAAACCACTTTCAATGTTCATCTAAGGATTTTAGGGGTTTCTTTCAGGTTCAGCAAGTCAACTCTTGAGGACCTATTTTCCTGAAGGAATGAGTGAAACTTTAATAAGAAACATTCTCTTTGGAGCAGTGAGAGGGTTGAACTATCTGCACCAAAATGGCTGTATTCACAGGTATTTACTTATTTGTATTTTATTAAATGAAATAATTTTAATGGAAGAACTCTTTGAAGGAGGTTTTAGGAAGGAGCAGTTGAATGTTAGAAAAAGGGGATGGGGCTGGGCGTGGTGGCTCATGCCTGTAATCCCAGCACTTTGGGAGGCCGAGGCGGGTGGATCACGAGGTCAGGAGATTGAGACCATCCTGGCTAACACGGTGAAACCTTCTGTCTCTACTAAAAATACAAAAAAATTTAGCTGGGCGTGGTGGCAGGCGCCTGTAGTCCCAGCTACTCGGGAGGCTGAGGCAGGAGAATGGCATGAACCCAGGAGGCAGAACTTCCAGTGAGCCAAGATAGTGCCATTGCACTCCAGCCTGGGCGACAGAGCAAGACTCTGTCTCAAAAAAAAAAAAAGAAAAAGGGGATAGGAAACTTGTAAGTGAAAATTGAGGGAGGAAGGGACCATTAGGTGCAGTGGATTGCTTACATTTTATGTCCATTCACCAAACATGTTCAGACCACATCCTCTGTGCCAAGCAGTTCTTGGGGCTGGGATGGAGTGCCTGCCCTCATGGAGCTTACAGTCTCAATCTAATGAGGATGTTCAGGAGATGGGCTGTAGGAAATGGGATCCTAGTTAGCTGGGTGTTTTTCGTTTTGTTTTTGTTTAAGCAAATGAAGAGCTTCATTATCTGCTTTCCCTCTTATACATAAATTGGAATTAAACTTTTCTTTGATTTCTTATTTTGCCGTACCTTGAGATTGTACTAAATATCACTTCTCTTGTTACCAAAGTGTATATGCAAAAGTGATTGACTGAATGTTAAAAACAGTGCTATTCTAAGATATACTGTGATTTTGTCTTACTTTTTAATTAAGTTACTTTTAAATAAGCTTGCTTTCCTATTGCTTGTTTCAATCTCCTTAAAGCTTTTTGTCTTACTTTTTTTTTTAGCAAAATTCTAGTTAACCAAGGATTTCCAACACACTATATTCAGTTTAACTGAGGTTTCATTATATGTCACCAGATGACTGGCCATCCTCCTCTGTTAAGTTTCCAAATTCAGTGTTTGGGATCGAAAAACAAGGCTCTTATAATTTATCTGACAATTAAAGGAAATGTATAAGATATATTTTTATAAATGATGTATGAGAGACTTTTATTGGATAGTATTACATTTAGCTTTATAACCTTATATTTCAAATACTGATTTTAGATAACTTATTAGGTGTTTTGCAACAGCATTCAAAAATAGTGAAATTGGCCAAGCATGGTGGCTCATGCCTGTAATCCCAGCACTTTGAGAGGCCGAGGCAGGCAGATCACTTGAGGTCAGGAGTTTGAGACTAGCCTGGCCAAGATGGTGAAACCCTGTCTCTACTAAAAATACAAAAAAAAAAAAAAATTAGCCAGGTATGGTGGCACACACCTGCAGTCCCAGCTACTCAGGAGGCTGAGGCAGGAGAATCACTTGAACCCAGGAGGTGAAGGTTGCAGTGAGCCAAGATCACGCCACTGCACTCCAGCCTGGGCCACAGAGTGAGACTCTGTCTCAAAAAAAAAAAAAAAAAGTGAAATTAATTATTTGATTCCATTCCTTGTTTGAAAAAATATTATCAGTTTTTTTTGTTTTTTTTTTGAGACAGAGTCTCGCTCTGTCCCCCAGGCTGGCGTGCAGTGGTGCGATCTCGGCTCACTGCAAGCTCCACCTCCTGGGTTCATGCCATTCTCCTGCCTCGGCCTCCCAAGTAGCTGGGACTACAGGCACCTGCCACCACGCCTGGCTAATTTTTTGTATTTTTAGTAGAGACGGGATTTCACCATGTTATCCAGGATGGCCTCGATCTCCTGACCTCATGATCTGCCCGCTTCAGCCTCCCAAAGTGCTGGGATTACAGGTGTGAGCCACCGTGGCCGGCCATCAGTTCTTAACACGTAGCTTTCAATTATATCTTTACTTGTGTTGGTGCTGTAGTAAGTAGCTGAAAGAATTCCTATTCCCTGAACGTTTCCTCTGTAAACAGCAGTTTTGCAGTAGTTTTGCAGTTTATACTGCTGTTTTATAAAGGATATTTAATTTCCAAGAGAATATATGGATTTGTTCCTGCCAGATTTTTATTCTTTCTTCGTTGGCCAGTTTCCTATTACTTAGGATTGTTTCTTTTTGTTCTAGGAGTATTAAAGCCAGCCATATCCTCATTTCTGGTGATGGCCTAGTGACCCTCTCTGGCCTGTCCCATCTGCATAGTTTGGTTAAGCATGGACAGAGGCATAGGGCTGTGTATGATTTCCCACAGTTCAGCACATCAGTGCAGCCGTGGCTGAGTCCAGAACTACTGAGACAGGTCAGGTGTGGCCGTTGCATTGGGTTGTCTGTGTCTCAAGTGTCTTCAGAGTTTGACCAAAGTACAGCTGTGTCTTTATATTTGGATTGGTGAATGGCCTTCTGCAAGACTTTATTTCTCTTCCTTGTCAAAATTATGTTAGGAAATTAAATACCATATATGAAGTGTGTCTTGATTTGTCACTTATGGGTTTCTTTTCCATTATTGTTCACCATTCTTTATCAAAAAAGCACATGTGTATAACTTTTGGTTAATTTATTTGCACTAAAAGACTTCAAATTAATTGTGTCCTACAGGATTTACATGGGTATAATGTGAAATCAGATATTTACAGTGTTGGGATTACAGCATGTGAATTAGCCAGTGGGCAGGTGCCTTTCCAGGACATGCATCGAACTCAGGTAAGTGCTGCTAAAATCCCTGAGCTACTTGCCTTTCATAAGATTGCTTACATTCTAGATAATTTCTGTTAAACATGTTTGCTATAGACTCTTAGGAACTTTATATTGTTGTTACTGTTTTAATATTTTGCCTGAAAAGTGTTGAAGGAAAGTTCTGTTTCTTTTAGATGCTGTTACAGAAACTGAAAGGTCCTCCTTATAGCCCATTGGATATCAGTATTTTCCCTCAATCAGAATCCAGAATGAAAAATTCCCGGTCAGGTGTAGACTCTGGGATTGGAGAAAGTGTGCTTGTCTCCAGTGGAACTCACACAGTAAATAGTGACCGATTACACACACCATCCTCAAAAACCTTCTCTCCTGCCTTCTTTAGCTTGGTACAGCTCTGTTTGCAACAAGATCCTGAGAAAAGGTAATATTGATCTCTTCTAAATAGCACAAAATGTACATGTTTTACATTTTATAGAAGCTTTGTACCATTGCCCTTCCAGGAGAATACTAATCTTTTGATCAAAATATTGTCTACTCTAGAAAATATCAATGCTAAGAACAATTAGTGGGAACAAGCAAATGAGAAGAATACTGGATTCAAAATCAGAAGAGGCTGGGTGCAGTGGCTCACGCCTGTAATCCCAGAACTTTGGGAGGCTGAGGCGGGTGGATCGCCTGAGGTCAGGAGTTCAAGACCAGCCTGGCCAACATGGTGAAACCCCGTCTCTACTAAAAATACAAAAATTAGCCGGGTTTGGTGGTATTCACCTGTAGTCCCAGCTACTCGGGAGGCTGAGGGAGGAGAATCACTTGAACCCAGTAAGCAGAGGTTGCAGTGAGCCGAGATCACATCACTGCACTGTAACCTAGGTGACAGAGCAAGACTCCATCTCAAAAGAAAAAAAAAAATCAGAAGAGTTGGGCTCCAGTCTCAGCTGTACCATTTTCTAACTGATTTTTACAAGAAAAATCAAGAGTAAAAATCAGTTACTCTTTCTAGACATTAATTAGCACATTTACGTTAAGACTCTAAGTAGTATAAAATGTAAATTGCTGTTACCCTACTAAGTTACTGTCAGTAAATACTGTGTCCAGTAAATGTTGAGTATGGATTAATTGAAGGATACTTCTACAATTATTTCCTTTAGTTAAGGTTGTAGCTAAGAATTGGGCTTCTGACATACATTCTTTTTAATTTTTTTCGTATTGGGCTTTATAGCTCTAAACCTAATTTCTAACATATTTTTACACCTGAAAGCTACATTCTAATATAAAGGTTTTTTTTATAACTTTCTTAAAAATTTCAGGCCATCAGCAAGCAGTTTATTGTCCCATGTTTTCTTCAAACAGGTGAGCTGATCTATCATCTGTTGTCTCGATGTTTTTAATTACTATTAAAAAGTCACTTTATTTTGTTGGCTTGATGAGATACTTTGGTTACCAAGGTTCTTACTAATAACTTTGTTACAAAATAAAGTTAAAAACAAGAAAACTTTTGGTAGTTCAATTATAGACTTTCTAAAATACTTTCATTCTTCAAAACAGAATGAGTAAAAATAAAATGGACTATCATCACGTGTTACTGATGCTTGGTGTATATTTTGATTAATTTAGAGACATTTTCTATGTTGGCTAGAAATGATGAAAGGGCAAAGTAATTCTGATAAGAAGTCAGTTTATTTGGCTCTTCTTCCTGTTTTCAGATGACCAGAATCAAAGGCAGTTTTAGGGGAAATACCTGAAAACAATTTTAAACACATTTAACATAAATTCTTTAAAAGTTATTTATTGCTAACAAAGCTGATGTATTGAAATGATATATCAACAGCCTTATTTTGAGTTTCTTTAACAGATGAAAGAAGAAAGCCAGGATTCAATACTTTCACTGTTGCCTCCTGCTTATAACAAGCCATCAATATCATTGCCTCCAGTGTTACCTTGGACTGAGCCAGAATGTGATTTTCCTGATGAAAAAGACTCATACTGGGAATTCTAGGGCTGCCAAATCATTTTATGTCCTATATACTTGACACTTTCTCCTTGCTGCTTTTTCTTCTGTATTTCTAGGTACAAATACCAGAATTATACTTGAAAATACAGTTGGTGCACTGGAGAATCTATTATTTAAAACCACTCTGTTCAAAGGGGCACCAGTTTGTAGTCCCTCTGTTTCGCACAGAGTACTATGACAAGGAAACATCAGAATTACTAATCTAGTTAGTGTCATTTATTCTGGAATTTTTTTCTAAGCTGTGACTAACTCTTTTTATCTTTCAGTATAATTTTTGAGCCAGTTAATTTTTTTCAGTATTTTGCTGTCCTTTGGGAATGGGCCCCCAGAGGACAGTACTTCCAAGTACGTCTTCTTCTCCCAGATTCTCTGGCCTTTTTAATGAGCTATTGTTAAACCAACAGGCTCGTTTATCTTACATCAGACCCTTTTCTGGTAGAGGGAAAATGTTTGTGCTTTCCCTTTTTCTTCTGTTAATACTTATGGTAACATCTAACTGAGCCTCACTCACATTAAATGATTCACTTGAAATATATACAGAAATTGTAATTTGCTTTTTTTTAAAAAGGAGGCTAAAGTAACACTTTCCTACTTATGTAAATTATAGATCCTAAATTCATGTACCCCGTGGGAGCTCAATAAAGATTTACTGAATTGAGTTTATGCTTTTATTTATTTTCCTTGCGTGGTTTGACAGAGCTTTTATTTATTTTCCTTGCATGGTTTGACAGAGCTAAAATACAGATTCTGATTTGTTTTGCCAAGAAAAGCCCTTTCTCAAGCAGATTTATTTACATAATCTATAATCAACTGAGTATTTGATTAAATGGAGGCAGAAGGCATTCTGGCCTTTTGTATGGTTATTGCTCCTGTAGGAGATACAACATATGAGGGCATAGAGGTCTTAATATTTCCTAATTAGAAAAGAGACTCTGCCATGTCTCATAAAGAATACATAGTTTGGAGGTGTGGTAAAGTGGGACCTACTTCAGCTGATTTTCTTAATTTATACAGTCTTATTTATATTACATTAAAAGTTATTTTAAAATGATTACCTCAGGACTAAAAAATTAAAAAGACAAATAATATACAAATCCATAGGCGATTTCAAGCACAATTATCTTCATGTTTATTGACTGGACCCCCTCAAGAATGAAGGTTTGGGTTACTCCATCCGTTAAGCCACCAAGACCCACCAAAGTGAAAGAATTTAAAATGGACAGTGGAAAAGGGAGAAGATGAAGACCACTGAGGCCCTAAGAGCAACTCTAGTGGTAAGGGCTATAGTTCATCCTACTAACCTCCCCCTTCTAAATTTTCCTTCCGTAAGAGAGGCCCACAGAGACCTTAGAGGTTCTTTCAAATCTGTGTGGAGGTTCTCCTGAATGTGTGTAGTTTAAAAATTGGACCATAGAGGGCATGAAATGGTGCTTCTCAGATCTCCTACTATGGGGTGTATTAGGGTACTCCAGAGAAATAGCTAATAGAATGAATGCGCATATATAATATATCTATATTTTATATACATACATATATAAACAGATTTATTATAAGGAATTGGTTCATGCGATTGTGGAGGCTGACAAGTCCAAAGATCTGCCAGGTCAGTTAGCAACCTGGATATCCAGAAGAGCTGATGGTGTAGTTCTCATCCAAAGGCTGTCAGACTCAAGACCCAGGAAGAGTCAGTGTTTCAGTTTGAGTCCAAAGGCAGGAAAAAGCCGATGTCCCAGTTCAAATGCATTCAGGCAGGAGGAATTCTCTTTTACTTTGGGGAAGTTTAGCCTTTCTCTTCTATTCAGGTCTTCAGTTGATTGGATGAGGTCCACTCATATTAGTGCAATCTGCTTACTTAGTTGACCGATTTAAATGTTAGTCTGATCCAGAAACACCCTGTGATGGTTAATATTAAGTGTCAACTTGATTGGATTGAAGGATGTCTAGATAGCTGATAATGCAGTGGTGCCAACTTTTTGGCACCAGTTTTGTGGTATACAGTTTTTCCATGGGGTGGGGGATGGTTTCAGGATGAAACTGTTCCATCTCAGATCAGGCATTAGATTCTCATAAGGAGCGGCACAACCTAGATCACTTGTGTGTGCAGTTCACAATAGGGTTGGTGCTCCTATGAGAATTTAATGTGGCTACTGATCTTGAGAGGTGATAGCGTGCTGGCAGTCCTCACAGCCCTCACTTGCTCTCAGTGCCTCCTCTGCCTGGGCTCCCACTTTGGCAGCACTTGGGGAGCCCTTCAGCCCACCACTGCACTGTGGGGCCCCTTTCTGGGCTGGCCAAGGCGGGAGCCGGCTCCCTCAGCTTGCGGGGATGTGTGGAGGGAGAGACGCAAGTGGGAGCCGGGGCTGCATGCGGCGCTTGCGGGTCGGCTGGAGTGCCGGGTGGGTGTGGGCTCAGCGGGCCCTGCACTCAGAGCACCCGGCCGGCCCTGCCGGCCCCGGGCAATAAGGGACTTAGCACCCAGGCCCGTGGCTGCGGAGGGTGTACTGGGTCCCCCAGCAGTGCCAGCCCACTGGCGCTGTGCTGGATTTCTCGCCGGGCCTTGGCTGCCTTCCTGCGGGGCAGGGCTCGGGACCTGCAGCCCACCATGCCTGCGCCTCCCACCCCTCCATGGGCTCCTGTGCCGCTCGAGCCTCCCCGACGAACGCCGCCCCCTGCTCCACGGCACCCAGTCCCATCGACCACCCAAGAGCTGAGGAGTGCGAGTGCACGGCAAGGGACTGGCAGGCAGCTCCGCCTGCAGCCCTGGTGCAGGCTCCACTGGGTGAAGCCAGCTGGGCTCCTGAGTCTGGTGGAGATGTGGGGAACCTTTATGTCTAGCTCACAGATTGTAAACACACCAGTCAGCACCCTGTGTCTAGCTCGAGTGCACCAATCGACACTCTGTATCTAGCTGCTCTGGTGGAGATGTGGGGAACCTTTATGTCTAGCTCACGGATTGTAAACACACCAATCGGCACTCTGTATCTAGCTCAAGGTGTGTGAACACACCAATCAGCGCCCTGTCAAAACAGACCACTGGGCTCTACCAATCAGCAGGACGTGGGTGGGGCTAGGTAAGAGAATAAAAGCAGGCTGCCCGAGCCAGCAGCGGCAACCCGCTCGGGTCCCCTTCCACACTGTGGAAGCTTTGTTCTTTCACTCTTTGCAATAAATCTTGCTACTGCTCACTCTTTGGGTCCACACTGCTTTTATGAGCTGTAACACGCACCGCAAAGGTCTGCAGCTTCACTCCTGAAGCCAGCAAGACCACGAACCCACCAGAAGGAAGAAACTCTGAATATATCCGAACATCAGAAGGAACAAACTCCGGACACGCTGCCTTTAGAACTGTAACACTTACCGCGAGGGTCTGCAGCTTCATTCTTGAAGTCAGTGAGACCAAGAACCCACCAATTCCGGACACAATCTGACAGGAGGCAGAGCTCAGGCGGTAACGTTCACCCACCCGGCTGCTCATCTGCTGTGACGCTGGGTTGCCAACAGGCCACTGACCCGTATGGGTCTACAGCGGGGTTTGGGGACCCTTGTGGTAAAGTATTGTTTCTGGGTGTGTCTATGAGGGTGTTGCCAGAGGAGATTGACGTTTGAGTCAGTGGACTGGGAGAGGAAGACCCACCCTCAATGTGGGTGGGCACCATGCAGTCAGCTGCCAAACGGCTAGAAGATGGCGGCCAGAAGAGGGATAACCTTGCTGAGCCTTGTGGATTTCATCTTTCTTCCATGCTGGATGCTTCCTTCCACTCCTCCTGCCCTTGGACATCAGACTCTAGGTTCTTCGGCCTTCAGACTCTGGGAGTTGCACAAGGGCCTCCTGGGGACTTTTGGGCCTTCAGCCACAGACTGAGGGTTGCACTGTTGGCTTTGCTGCTTTTGAGGCTTTTGGACTTGGACGGAGCAACTGCTGGCTTCTTTCTTCCTCAGCTTGCAGATGGCCTACTGCAGGACTTCACCTTGTGATAGTGTGAGCCAATTCTCCCTAATAAACTCCATTTCATATATTCATTAGTTCTGTCCCTCTGGAGAACCCTAATACACATCCTCACAGAGACACTCAGAATAATGTTATTTTTTGTTTGTTTGAGGTGGAGTCTTGCTCTGTCGCCCCGGCTGGAGTGCAGTGGCAGGATCTCAGCTCACTGTAACCTCCACCTCCCGGGTTCAAGTGATTCTCCTGCCTCAGCCTCCCAAGTAGCTGGGATTACAGGCTCCCATCACCACACCCAGCTAATTTTTGTATTTTTAGTAGAGATGGGGTTTCACCATGTTGGTCAGGCTGGTCTAGAACTCCTGACCTCGGACTCCCAAAGTGCTGGGACTACAGGCATTCAGAATAATGTTTGACCAAGTATCTGGGCACCTGTTGCCCAGTAGAGTTGACACACAAAATCAACCATCACCATGAGTATCACCATGAGTGATGACTTCACCCTGTGAGTGCTTTCTTAAACTTTGTGCCTTAGGCTCCTTGCTTGCTGTATTTCCAATGGCTGCTGTAACAAATTGCCACAAACTTAGTGGCTTAAGCAACACAAATTTATTATTTTGAAGTTCTGGTCCAGAAGTTTGAAATCAGTCTTATTGAGCTAAAACCAAGGTTTTGGCAGTGCTCCATTCCTTCTGGAGGCTCCAGATGGGAATCTGTTTCCCTGGCCTTTCCAGTTTTTTAGAGACTATTCACGTTCCTTGGCTCATGGCCCTGTTTGTCCATCTTCAAAGTCAGCAATTTGGGGCTGAATCCTCATTCTGCCATCTCTCTGGTTCTCTCTTTGATTCTATCTTCTACTTTTTAAAGACCCCTGTGATTACACTGGGCATAGTGAGATAATCTGGGATAGCTTCCCTGTCTAAAGTCAGCTGATAAGCAACCTTAATTCTGTCTGCAATCGTAGTTCCCTTTAGCCATGTAACCTAACATATTAACAGGTTCTGGGCCTTAGGATGTAGGCATCTTTAGGGGAACATTATCCTACCTACCATACCTGCCTCATCCTATCCCTACCCCTGGCAGCAGGGATTGCAAGTCAGGCCCATTCCTGGGAGACAAAGGCCTTCTGTGATTAATGGCTTCAGCTGGAGCACTCCCCATCAGCCCGACTGAAACTTACTTAGAATGACACTGCAGTCTAAGACATTTCCTATTCTGCCTTCTTGTCTTCCTCCCTCTCTTCCACATTGGTCAGACTTACATCTTGGACAGCTCTCCCAGCTATCTTCTACTACCTCCCTATTTTTCCCTCCCAGACTTTTCCCCTCAAAATATCTGTTGCAGGTAGTATTAATTTCCTATCACGGCTGTGACAAATTACCACAAACTCAGTGGCTTAAAACAACGCACATTTATTATCTGACAGTTCTGGAGGTCAGAAGTTTAAAATGGATTGGCAGCGCTACGCTCCTTCCGGAGTCTCTAGGGGAGAATCTGTCGCCTTCCCAGATTTTAGAGGCTTCCTACTTCCTTCCTTCATGGCACAGCACTGCTCCAACTTCTGCTTCTGTGGTCCCATCTCCTTCTCTGACTTGTGTGATTATATTGTGCCCACCCAGATAATTTGGGATAATTCCCCCCATCTCAACACCTTTGGTTTAATCACAGTTGCAAAAATCTCTCATCACATAAGGTAACATTCACAGGTTCCTGGGATTAGGACATGGACACATTAGTAGGGGCCATGACCACCACACGTCTAATTTCATCTTGGTGTCTGCTTTTCAAAGGACCCAACTAGCAGTCACTTTAGCTAAAATGCCCTCCTATGAGCTTCTATAGTACCTTCCCCAAAAAGCACTTACACAACTCTAATTACTTCTGTGTTTATGTTCCCGAAGGACTGTGGACTTCCTGAGAATATTGTCTTATTCACTGGTATATTGCTGTGTAGTAAAAGTGTCTGGCATTTTGTAGATGTTTAATATTTATTGAATTCTTTCTTGAATTAAAGTATTTGAATTTAGAAAAAAAAGACTTTTGAAAAGAAAATGTAAGAGATTTCCATGGTAAGAAGTTTTAAATTCTTTGCTTGTCACAATATTGCCATTAAAAATTTAATGAGGCAGAGATTTGGGATTTCTACCTAGTAAATATTTCATCCTTTACTGCAAGCCAAATCAATGGTTTCCCTCATAAGTACTGTTGGCCAATTGCCTATTAGCTCTCAAGTTCATTTCTCCACTCTCTCTCTGTTCTGCTTCACTGGGATCTACGTTTCCCATGTACCCACAAACTCTGGTTTCCAGGGAGGCAGCAGAAGATCAGAGAGCAGGACGAGAGAGGAGAAACATGGTATTTCTCACCCTTTGCCCCACTCCCCTTCTGCTTCGAGTGTCCCTGGCAGTGGCGGTATCATCTTTGTCTCTAGCTTCAAGACTCTGGTAGCACCAGTTCCTCCTGCTGTCCTTTCCATCTGAGTTGTGGTAGCACTTCCCACTCTTGCTAATCTCTGGGTTGCTTCAACATCCCTTTTTGCTTCTTAGCCTTGATTCCATCACTCACAAAACCAACTCCCTGTATTCCTTCTACCTGAAAGATCTGGAGTGGTGTTTTCCCAGTTACATGCTGACTGAAACAAATACTTACAACTTTGAGGATTATTGGAAATTCTTAGTCCCTATAAAAAATTTCTATCCTGATTATAACATTGAATGATCAGGAATTATGTTTTCCATCAGCCAATTCTTTACAACTTCTGGTAGAAAAATAGAAAAAAAAATTCTGTAAATCAAGTTTTGCTTTTCAAGAGTGGATCAAAGTTCAACAAGATCCAAATACTGTACTTACAAAGAAATAGAACCAATTCTCAGAAGTCTGATTTAAATCCTATGTTGACTTAGCTAGATTATATTTTATTCAGTTTCTATAATTTTATGCAGTTTCCCAAGAATGGTGTTACTAAGAGGCCCTTTCACAGTTGTATGAGTAACTTAGAAAGTCACTGCTGTCTAAGAGATGCTTCAGGAATTAATATTAAGTATATTCTTATGTTTATTGTGTAAAAAGATGCACTATCAGATGATGTTAAAATGAATAAAAGTTCAGCTGGGGGGGGGTGGAGCCAAGATGGCCGAATAGGAACAGCTCCGGTCTCCAGCTCCCAGCCCCAGCGACACAGAAGACGGGTGATTTCTGCATTTCTGCTTGAGGTACCGGTTTCATCTCACTAGGGAGTGCCTAACAGTGGGTGCAGGACAGTCGGTGAAGCGCACTGTGCGCGAGCCAAAGCAGGGCAAGGCATTGCCTCACTCGGGAAGCACAAGGGATCAGGGAGTTCCCTTTCCTAGTCAAAGAAAGGGTAACAGACAGCACCTGGAATATCGGGTCAGTCCCATCCTAATACTGCGCTTTTCCAACAGGCCTGGAAAACGGCACACTAGGAGATTGTGTCCCGCACCTGGCTCGGAGGGTCCTATGCCCACGGAGTCTTGCTGATTGCTAGCACAGCAGTCTGAGAACAAGCTGCAAGGTGGCAGCGAGGCTGGGGGAGGGGCGCCCGCCATTGCCCAGGCTTGCTTAGGTAAACAAAGCAGCCAGGAAGCTCGAACTGGGTGGAGCCCACCACAGCTCAAGGAGGCCTGCCTGCCTCTGTAGGCTCCACCTCTGGGGGCAGGGCACAGACAAACAAAAACTCAGCAGGAACCTCCACAGACTTAATTGTCCCTGTCTGACTGAGAGCTTTGAAGAGAGTAGTGGTTCTCCCAGCACGCAGCTGGAGATCTGAGAACAGACAGACTGCCTCTTAAAGTGGGTCCCTCACCCCTGAGCAGCCTAACTGGGAGGCAGCCCCCCAGTAGGGACAGACTGACACCTCATTCAGCTGGGTACTCCTCTGACACAAAACTTTCAGAGGAACTATCAGACAGCTGAATTTGTGGTCTCACGAAAATCCGCTGTTCTGCAGCCACCGCTGCTGACACCCAGCCAAACAGGGTCTGGAGTGGACCTCTAGTAAACTCCAACAGACCTGCAGCTGAGGGTCCTGTCTGGTAGAAGGAAAACTAACAAACAGAAAGGACATCCACACCAAAAACCCATCTATACATCACCATCATCAAAGACAAAAAGTAGATAAAACCACAAAGATGGGGAAAAAACAGAGCAGAAAAACTGGAAACTCTAAAAAGCAGAGCACCTCTCCTCCTCCAAAGGAACGCAGTTCCTCACCAGCAACGGAACAAAGCTGGATGGAGGATGACTTTGACGAGTTGAGAGAAGAAGGCTTCAGATGATCAAACTACTCTGAGCTACGAGAGGAAATTCAAAACAATAGCAAAGAAGTTAAAAACTCTGAAAAAAAATTAGAAGAATGGATAACTAGAATAACAATGGAGAGAAGGGCTTAAAGGAGCTGATGGAGCTGAAAGCCAAGTTTCGAGAACTACGTGAAGATTGCAGAAGCCTCGGGAGCCAATGCAATCAACTGGAAGAAAGGGTATCGCTGATGGAAGATGAAATGAATGAAATGAAGAGAAAAGGGAAGTTTAGAGAAAAAAGATTAAAAAGAAATGAACAAAGCCTCCAAGAAATTTGGGACTATGTGAAAAGACCAAACCTACGTCTGATTGGTGTACCTGAAAATGATGGGGAGAGTGGAACCAAGTTGGAAAACACTCTGCAAGATATTATCCAGGAGAACTTCCCCAATCTAGCAAGGCAGGCCAACATTCAGATTCAGGAAATACAGAGAACGCCACAAAGATACTCCTCGAGAAGAGCAACTCCAAGACACATAATTGTCAGATTCACCAAAGCTGAAATGAAGGAAAAAATGTTAAGGGCAGCCAGAGAGAAAGGTCAGGTTACCCACAAAGGGAAGCCCATCAGACTAACAGCTGATCTCTCGGCAGAAACTCTACAAGCCAGAAGAGAGTGGGGGCCAATATTCAACATTCTTAAAGAAAAGAATTTTCAACCCAGAATTTCCTATCCAGCCAAACTAAGCTTCATAAGTGAAGGAGAAATAAAATACTTGACAGACAAGCAAACGCTGAGTGATTTTGTCACCACCAGGCCTGCCCTAAAAGAGCTCCTGAAGGAAGCACTAAACATGGAAAGGAACAACTGGTACCAGAAAACATGCCAAATTGTAAAGACCATCGAGGCTAGGAAGAAACTGCAGCAACTAACGAGCAAAATAACCAACTAACATCATAATGACAGCATCAGATTCACACATAACAATATTAACATTAAATGTAAATGGGCTAAATGCTCCAATTAAAAGACACAGACTGGCAAACTGGATAAGGAGTCAGGACCCATCAGTGTGCTGTATTCAGGAAACCCATCTCACGTGCAGAGACACACACAGACTCAAAATAAAGGGATGGAGGAAGATCTATCAAGCAACTGGAAAACAAAAAAAGGCAGAGGTTGCAATCCTAGTCTGATAAAACAGACTTTAAACCAACAAAGATCAAAAGAGACAAAGAAGGCCATTACATAATGGTAAAGGGATCAATTCAACAAGAAGAGCTAACTATCCTAAATATATATGCACCCAACACAGGAACACCCAGATTCATAAAGCAAGTCCTGAGTGACCTACAAAGGGACTTAAACTCCCACACAATAATAATGGGAGATTTTAACACCCCACTGTCAACATTAGACAGATCAACGAGACAGAAAGTTAACAAGGATATCCAGGAATTCAACTCAGCTCTACATAAAGTGGACCTAATAGACATCTACAGAACTCTCCACCCCAAATCAACAGAATATACATTTTTTTCAGCACCACACCACACCTATTCCAAAATTGACCACATAGTTGGAAGTAAAGCTCTCCTCAGCAAATGTAAAAGAACAGAAATTATAACAAACTGTCTCTCAGACCACAGTGCAATCAAACTAGAACTCAGGATTAAGAAACTCACTCAAAACCGCTCGACTACATGGAAACTGAACAACCTGCTCCTGAATGACTATTGGGTACATAATGAAATGAAGGCAGAAATAAAGATGTTCTTTGAAACCAACGAGAACAAAGACACAACATACCAGAATCTCTGGGACACGTTCAAAGCAGTGTGTAGAGGGGAATTTATAGCACTAAATGCCCACAAGAGAAAGCAGGAAAGATCCAAAATTGACACCCTAACATCACAATTAAAAGAACTAGAAAAGCAAGAGCAAACACATTCAAAAGCTAGCAGAAGGCTAGAAATAACTAAAATCAGAGCAGAACTGAAGGAAATAGAGACACAAAAAACCCTTCAAAAAATTAATGAATCCAGAGCTGGTTTTTTGAAAAGATCAACAAAATTGATAGACCGCTAGAAAGACTAATAAAGAAGAAAAGAGAGAAGAATCAAATAGATGCAATAAAAAACGAAAAAGGGGATATCACCACCAATCCCACAGAAATACAATCTACCATCAGAGAATACTACAAACACCTCTATGCAAAGAAACTAGAAAATCTAGAAGAAATGGATAAATTCCTCGACAAATACACCCTCCCAAGACTAAACCAGGAAGAAGTTGAATCTCTGAATAGACCAATAACAGGTTCTGAAATTGTGGCAATAATCAATAGCTTACCAACCAAAAAGAGTCCAGGACCTGATGGAGTCACAGCTGAATTCTACCAGAGGTACAAGGAGGAACTGGTACCATTCCTTCTGAAACTATTCCAATGGATAGAAAAAGAGGGAATCCTCCCTAACACATTTTATGAAGCCAGCATCGTCCTGATACCAAAGCCTGGCAGAGACATAACCAAAAAAGAGAATTTCAGACCAATATCCTTGATGAACATTGATGCAAAAATCCTCAATAAAATACTGGCAAACCGAATCCAGCAGCACATCAAAAAGCTTATCCACCATAATCATGTGGTTTTTGTCTTTGGTTCTGTTTATATGCTGGATTACATTTATTGATTTGCGTATGTTGAACCAGCCTTGCATCCCAGGGATGAAGCCCACTTGATTATCTCAATAGATGCAGAAAAGGCCTTTGACAAAATTCAACAACCCTTCATGCTAAAAACTCTCAATAAATTAGGTATTGATGGGACGTATCTCAAAATAATAAGAGCTATCTATGACAAACCCACAGCCAATATCATACTGAATGGGCAAAAACTGGAAGCATTCCCTCTGAAAACTGGCACAAGACAGGGATGCCCTCTCTCACCGCTCCTATTCAACATAGTGCTGGAAGTTCTGGCCAGAGCAATCAGGCAGGAGAAGGAAATAAAGGGTATTCAATTAGGAAAAGAGGAAGTCAAATTGTCCCTGTTTGCAGATGACATGATTGTATATCTAGAAAACCCCATTGTCTCAGCCCAAAATCTCCTTAAGCTGATTAGCAACTTCAGCAATGTCTCAGGATACAAAATCAATGTACAAAAATCACAAGCATTCTTGTACACCAATCACAGACAAACAGAGAGCCAAATCATGAGTGAACTCCCATTCACAGTTGCTTCAAAGTGAATAAAATACCTAGGAATGCAACTTACAAGGGATGTGAAGGACCTCTTCAAGGAGAACTACAAACCACTGCTCAATGAAATAAAAGAGGATACAAACAAATGGAAGAACATTCCATGCTCATGGGTTGGAAGAATCAATATCGTGAAAATGGCCATACTGCCCAAGGTAATTTATAGATTCAATGCCATCCCCATCAAGCTACCAATGACTTTCTTCACAGAATTGGAAAAAACTACTTTAAAGTTCATATGGAACCAAAAAAGAGCCCGCATCGCCAAGTCAATCCTAAGCCAAAAGAACAAAGCTGGAGGCATCACGCTACCTGACTTCAAACTATACTACAAGGCTACAGTAACCAAAACAGCATGGTACTGGTACCACAACAGAGACATAGATCAATGGAACAGAACAGAGCCCTCAGAAATGATGCCGCATAGCTACAACTATCTGATCTTTGACAAACCTGACAAAAACAAGAAATGGGGAAAGGATTCCCTATTTAATAAATGGTGCTGGGAAAACTGGCTAGCCATATGTAGAAAGCTGAAACTGGATCCCTTCCTTACACCTTATACAAAAATTAATTCGAGATGGATTAAAGACTTAAATGTTAGACCTAAAACCATTAAAATCCTACAAGAAAACCTAGGCAATACCATTCAGGACATAGGCGTGGGCAAGGGCTTCATGTCTAAAACACCAAAAGCAATGGCAACAAAAGCCAAAATTGACAAATGGGATCTCATTAAACTAAAGAGCTTCTGCACAGCAAAAGAAACTACCATCAGAGTGAACAGGCAACCTACAGAATGGGAGAAAATTTTTGCAACCTACTCATCTGACAAAGGGCTAATATCCAGAATCTACAATTAACTCAAACAAATTTACAAGAAAAAAACAAACAACCCCATCAAAAAGTGGGCAAAGGACATGAACAGACACTTCTCAAAAGAAGACATTTATGCAGCCAAAAAACACATGAAGAAATGCTCATCATCACTGGCCATCAGAGAAATGCAAATCAAAACCACAGTGAGATACCATCTCACACCAGTTAGAATGGCCATCATTAAAAAATCAGGAAACAACAGGTGCTGGAGAGGATGTGGAGAAATAGGAACACTTTTACACTGTTGGTGGGACTGTAAACTAGTTCAACCATTGTGGAAGTCAGTGTGGCGATTCCTCAGGGATCTAGAACTAGAAATACCATTTGACCCAGCCATCCCATTACTGGGTATATACCCAAAGGACTATAAATCATGCTGCTATAAAGACACATGCACACGTATGTTTATTGCGGCACTATTCACAATAGCAAAGAGTTGGAACCAACCCAAATGTCCAACAACGATAGACTGGATTAAGAAAATGTGGCACATATACACCGTGGAATACTATGCAGCCATAAAAAATGATGAGTTCGTGTCCTTTGTAGGGACATGGATGAAACTGGAAAACATCATTCTCAGTAAACTATCGCAAGGACAAAAAACCAAACACGGCATGTTCTCACTCATAGGTGGGAATTGAACAATGAGAACTCATGGACACAGGAAGGGGAACATCACACTCCGGGGACTGTTGTGGGGTGGGGGGAGGGTGGAGGGACAGCATTAGGAGATATACCTAATGCTAAATGACGAGTTAATGGGTGCAGGAAATCAACATGGCACATGGATACATATGTAACAAACCTGCACATTGTGCACATGTACCCTAAAACCTAAAGTATAAAAAAAAAAAAAAAAAATTCAGCTGGGAGTGGTGGCACACACCTGTAAATCTCAGTTACTTGACAAGCTGAGGCGGGAGGATCATTTGAGCCCAGAGTTCGAGACCAGCCTCGGCAAGATAGCGAGAACTCTGTCCCAAAAAAGTTAATAAACAAGTATAAGGCCCAGAGAATTGCAAACTGTTGAATCTAGAAATATAACTAGAGCTGAAGAGTAAAAGTATGTATTCTTTTTTTTTTTTTTTCTTGAGAGGGGTGTCACTCTTACAGCTCACTGCAGCCTTGGTCTCCCAGGGTCAGGTGGTTCTCCCACCTCAGCTTCCTAAGTAGTTGGGACCACAGGCGCGCTCTCATGCCCAGCTGATTTTTTGTAGAGACAGGGTTTCGCCATGTTGCCCAGGCTGGTCTAGAACTCCTGGGCTTGAGCCATCCACTCGCCTTGGCCTCCCAAAGTGCTGAGATTACAGGCGTGAGCCACAGTGCCTGGCCTAAAAGTATATATTTGTAACAAAAGGCTGCACACATTGATAACCACAAATCACCTGAAAACTGGGTAGAAAGGGATAATTTATAGTGTAACAAAGGTTGGAGAAGTCAGAGAAATACAAATTGGAGTGATATTATATAGTGGAAAAAGAAAAACTGAGAAATAAAACTTTGTTAATGAATATAAACTGAATACGTATTTCTGGGTTTGTTCCCTAAGGTTCATGAACAAAAACACATTTACATCAAATATGTTTGTTTTTCATTTTAATCAAAACAAAATGGTTCTAACAAGCTGAAATTTGGTTGTTGACTTCTGTCACACAAAGAAGAGATCTCCAAACCATTTTGTTAATGGAGAAATGATATTCTGACTGCTGGCCTCACATATCATTCTGAGTTAAACATGTTTTATAATATCACAAATGAGCGAACATTTTTCAACATCTTCTTTTAATTTTTTTTGGCTGCATTTTATGCATTTCATAATCTGATGTTTTATCATTTATATGAACTAAGCCTGATGAAACCATTCGACGACTTGTAAACTTTCCACTGTAGCTTTCTCGTTGCTTGTTAACCTCCGGAGCGGTATATGGTCTTGCAGAGTGTCTGGCATGATTATGGATATCATCTGAGCTTTTTCCTAAAAGCCTTGATCTTGATTTTACTTTTTTAAGGTGTGTAAATGAGGTCATGTCATGTAAATCCTCAAATTTATCTGAACAATCCTAAATGATAAAATAAAAGATCCAATTGGTAAATTAGGTTTCTTAAAAGTAGGTTTTAAATTTACAAGGACTTCTGACATGGATGGTCAAAAGAAAAAAGAAAAACATACAAGGACTAAAGTTTATAATAGCAATGGTTAAAGACAAAGAACGAAAACACTGAATGTTTCTTAGGCAGTCTCTAAATTCAGACCCTACACCCGATGCCTCCCATTAGATACTGTGCTAGATACTATGCTAGAAACCGTGCTTTAAAAAGATCTGTTACAAACGATCCGTTATTTCAAAAGATATTGAAGATAAGCTAGAAACCTGAAAAACTTGAGAGCTGACCTCAGGGGTCAGACTCCTAAGCAATGCTGGCCAGATTACTTTGTAATTTCTCTCCACCAAAATCTCTCTCCCCGGCCCCAAATATAAATTATGAACTCTTATATTTTACTTTTCATATCATCCAAAATTTGATCTTTCACCCTTTAATAACCATCTTTAGTTAATTTATATACATACAGAGAGACAGAGAGAGTGTATGCGACACCCAAGAATATGGTTACAATGTTTACATTAAAAATAAAAAATTGCATGTATACTCTGAGTAAACAAGTAAAACATTCAGTAAAATAACTGGAAGGATATATACCATAATAAATGATTCTTTTTCAAATTTTCTATTATATAGCTATATAAGGTATGAATCTAGTAGTTACCCTCAAATTAGGGTAAACAATTTCCTCAGCAGTTTGGGCAGCTCATCTCATAATACTTTGCAAAGATAGCCACACCAAGGGAACGGGCGGCTTGATTTGAACACAGGTGGGGATAGATTAATAGAACTGGGGGTCAGGGAACATTGGGCAGGACCAATAAGAATTAGGCAGTCAGAAAAAGATTTACAAAAATGAATGTATAACGAGTCTAAAGATAAATTCTACCTATTTAACATTTTTGCCTGAGTTTGGAGAAGGCAAGAAAACATTCTTCCTCTTCCCTCTTATGTATACAAGACAATTAGGGAAGCCACAATGAGACAATTTATGCTATGTTAGTGAGTAACACATAATTTTCCTTCACAGCTGATATAACTGATGACAGGAGTGGCAGTGGAAGGGCATGGAGACCCAGGCCACTGGTCACTTTTCTAGGTGCTCCTACGACTCAATTTCTCTCTCTTCTGTCTCAATTCCTTTGGGAGATTCCTGGATTTTAGAAAATCAGATGAGTAAGTCGTTCTGATCATCTGAAAAATGCCCTCTTACCACTCAATTATCTAGTAGAGGAAAGTTTAGGAACAGTTGGTTTAACCGAGAGAAATAAAGATAACTCTATCTCCCTTGCCTGCTCTTAGGATAAGGGTTCTGAGATCCTATATAATCTTAAATCATTTAACATAAACACAATTTCTTACTTTGCTTGAAAAGTTGTATTAAAGATTCCATTTGTCTTAAAAAATTCAGAAAATTCTCTTTGAAGACTATCACCCCATCTTCTACCTTTTTTCCAAGTGTGTAGACACGTGTATATACAAACACTCACCCTCTCAATACTAAATTTCCAAATTTAGATAGAAAAGAAAAATCTAAAATTGAAAGTATAAGCTGATATTTATATCCTGTCACTATATAGTTAATATTTAGCTGTATAATATATAGTGTGTATAATATATAGCTATGTAATATTTACCCTGCTACTATAAAGCTAATAGTTTGCTTTACTGTGGAAAATAAATTCAAAGCAATTATGCAGAAATTAGATTTTCTCAAAGGTAGAATTATGCACATCAAAGTATCAATTTAATATGAGTTTTACTTACTCATATTTACTTAGCAGTTTTTCCAGTTATGGGTCATGCCTGTTATGCATACTATAGGGAAGACCAGTGATTCAGAAAATTAAAAATCCCTTCCATTCCTAGATTTTAAATTTGCTTTAGAATGATTTGTATAAAGTCTAGTCGCAGATTTACTTTCCTAATTTTTTTTTTTTTGAGACTGATCTTGCTCTGTTGCCCAGGCTGGAGTGCAGTGGTGCTATCTTGGCTCACTGCAACCTCCGCCTCCTGGGTTCAAGCGATTCTCATGCCTCAGCCTCCCAAGTAGCTGGGATTACAGGCGTGCACCACGACACCCAGCTAATTTTTGTACTTTAGGTAGAGATGGAGTTTCACCATATTGGCCAGGCTGGTTTCAAACTCCTGGCCTCAAGTGATCCACCTGCCTGAGCCTCCCAAAGTGCTGGGATTATAGGCGTGAGCCACCGCACCTGGACTCCTAATTGTTTTATGTTAATATTAAAAATATATTTGAATTCTCAAGTTTCTCAGCACATGATATAGCATGGTGGTGAAAAAAGACTAGAAGTTAAATTTTTGCAATTCATAATCCAATGGATTGTAAATTTTGCATATCCCTAATTTTTAGCCAGATAACTGGCACATGGGAGCTTCATATTTGTTTAACTGAAGCAAAGATAATTCAGCTATGTGAAAAAAAACCTCTAATAGTTGTAAGTTATATCTCTATGAAAAGAAAATGTCAGCTATGTTTCCACAGTATCTGGCTACAGCCAATGGTTGTACTAATTTTAGTCAGGGCTAAAATCCAGCCAGTTTTCCACAATCAGGACTGTGTACTCTGACTCTCGGCTGTGTCAGCTGGGAGAATCTGCCCAGAGGAAGAGGGCACCTTTTTCTAATTCATGTCCCAGATGGTGGGTTGGGGGAGGGGTAACACTGTTTATTTCATAAAAAGGTAGTAGGTGTGTTAACAGTCCCCCTGATTTTGTCATTGTATTTTGAATCAGGTGAGGTGATATTTAAGTTTTAGAGGAATTTTGTTTTGTTTTGTTTTGAGACGGAGTCTCACTGTGTCACCCAGGCTGGAGTGCAGTGGTGCGATCTCGGCTCACTGCAAGCTCCGCCTCCCGGGTTCACGCCATTCTCCTGCCTCAGCCTCCTGAGTAGCTGGGACTACAGACGCCCGCCACCACGCCCGGCTAATGTTTTGTATTTTTAGTAGAAACAGGGTTTCACCGTGTTAGCCAGGATGGTCTCAATCTCCTGACCTCGTGATCCGCTCGCCTCGGCCTCCCAAAGTGCTGGGATTACAGGCGTGAGCCATCACACCCGGTCTTTCAGAGGTTTTTAAATTGGAGGTCTGTATGTCTTGGGGGTAATTAAGGTTATACACACAGTTGGATGCAGATATATACACCCTAAACTATTGCCAGAACTTTGCCAAATACAGAAGTAGAAGACTTAGAAAAACATTATTACATGTATAGTTCTTCTTGCAGTCCAGTGAAGCAGTGTCCTTGGAACAGACTTCTTTAGGTGAATTCTTGTGGAGGGCAGTGTGGTTGGTAGTATCCTGACTATCTTGTTAAATGACTTTTTTGGTTTGGCGACACGGTCTCTTTCTTTTCCGACCTTGGGTTTTAGATCTTCTCTCTTAAATAATTCTGGGAAGAGGTATGGTTTCGAGTTTTTCTCATCTTCTACAACTTTATATTGGAATGACTGTATTTCAGGGAACTTGGCACATTTTTCACTGCAAATTTCATCTGGTTTTATATAAAGAGTTTGTGTTTCTTTTTTGTATTGTACAAATGTTACTAAGTGTTTTTTATTATTGTTATTATTTCCTTTCAATCTCTGACAATACTGGTCTTCTAATTTTGATTGTTCCCCACTCTCTGTATTGAAATGAGTTAAAGTGCTACTTTGCCAGGAAGGGAAAGTGATTCTGTTTAAGTACTCATCTTCCCTTGGCATTCTGGCATTAGGAATTCCTGGATACGATGTTAATACTGCTTCAGGTTTTTCCTGAACAGTCCATTTATAGATGTTTACATGCTCCTTTCTATCAAGGGACTTCATTTTCAGCGTCCTTTCACACCAAGCTTTTGATTGAGTTATTTTTGATTTACCACCCCAACTATATGGGTCTTGAATCTCTGTTTTATGAACAGAATTTTCTGCTTGAGGAAGCTGCATGAACACATGTTCTTTCCTTAGTTTCTTAAGCAGTATATCTGTAAGTATTTCTGATGACTTACTTAATGGACTTGCCTGGATATTTTCACTGGAAGAAGGTTGTACTTTGATTAAACTTGGTGTTTTAGCTTCTTCTTTAGTGTAATAACTTTTCTGTTCCCTAATTAAAGATGAATTTCCTTTTAAATTCTGTAAGGGAAAATATTTCTTTTCTTTCTCTCGAATCAATTCTGCTTCTCTAAGTTTATCCTCAGAAACCGTTTGTAAAGTGGTTTGTTGAACAATTCTTGAATATTTATTTTGCTTTTCTGAATGCTTCTCCACAAAGTGACGGTCATCTCTAAAAGGTAAATGTGTCTTTATATATTTTAATGGTATAGAACTAGAATTAAGCAAATTTATATGCTGGTTGATCCCTTCTAATTGCTTTTTTGTCATTAGTCCTGATTTTGAAAGTTTTTCTATAAAAAGACTCTGGAGGTGTTTGCTTAAATCAGCTTTTAGATGTAATAATTCATTTTCTGATAAAGCTATCAGATAGTTTTGTAGAGATTTACTTAAAGGATATTTCATGTTTATATCAAACCTTCTACCAAAACTCCCCTTTGAAATATCTTGTTGTAGTTCGTGAAAAGATATTGAGACACTTTTAGTCCTTAGAGAAGATACGTTTGGGTATATAGTCTCAGATTCTATCTCATTAAATAAACTACTTTCTGAAATGTTTTTTAGGAAATAGTTTTGGAGAATATCTTTTAAAAAAGATCTTAGCTTTATTTCTAAATGTTTATCTATGAAATGATGATTGAAATTGTTGACAAAAGACATGATTTCTTTCACAGTTTCGGAATATTTCCCCTGAAAACTGTTTGGCCCTTTCCGCTCTGCTTTCTCATTCATCAGATACAGATTTCGATAGATTTTTGGTAAGTCCTCCTTGGTGATATGTCCTGATTCTGAAAGTCTTTCTACAAGGTAATGCTGGATTTGTTTACTTAGTTCAGATTTTAAATGTTTTACTTCTGACTCTGAAAGTTCTTCTAGAAACACACGCAGCTTTGGACTCAGAACAGGTTTTCTGTCTAATTTGTCTGCTTTATCAAAATCCTCTTGGAGTTCTTCGAGGTGTTCTGTGTCACTTGTAAAAGAAGATTGAATTAGTCTTTCTAATTCTTTTTCTGGTTGTCCTCTTCTTTCAGATTGATTATATTTCAAAAAAACATTGAAGATGTTTTTAAAAAAGGATTTTAACATTATTTCATCTGATTCACTACGTTTATCCATTAATGAGTTAGTTAAACTTTCTAAAGTAGAACTGAGATCATTTTTGTCTTTAGCAAGCCTCTGACCATTTCTTGGAAAATCCAGTTCTTTATTTGCTATTGAATAATAACTTGAATCTTGTGGGAACATATTTTGGTCTTCCTGTATAAATTCAACTCCACTAATAGAAGTAGTGTCTTTGGGAATGATGGGTATATTCTGCTCAGAAGGAGGTTCTGTCTTGCTTCTGATTTCTGAGTAATACTCTTGGGAATCCTTTAGGTTTCCTTTAGGAGAAGTGATCCCCGTACCCAGCAAAGAACTCTTATGGTGTTCTTTATCTAATTCTGTCACTTTGATTATCCCAGATTCTAAAAGCGTATCTATAGGAAATGCTTGTATTATCTGGCTTATAGCAGGTCTGGGCTGTGGCAATTCTATTTCATCAGCATTTTCTTCATGAAATAGAATATGTGATGACAAACTTCTCTTCCAAGGTGTAGGTAATTGATTTTCCAAGTTCATTGGTGTTTCACTTGGCTCTTTCACTTCTATCTCCAATTCTGAGAATATTGGTGCAGTGAATATTTGCCTCATAATGTAGTCATGTACAGTGCCACTTGAACCTGATTTGGAGTTAGGTACTTCGCTTATTAAATGTTTCTTTTTGATACTACTCTTTTTTGTAATTGGAAAATCCCTCTCATCAGCTTCAAAGTGTTTTTTAGAGACATGTTCTTCTACCTCTGGAGATTGTCCTGGTCCACCTTCTGAAAATGAATCGGCAGGAATATTTTTAATTATCTGACCCCCTTCTGAAAGTGAATATTCAGGAATATTTTTAATTACTTGACCACCTTCTAAAAGTGAATCTGCAGGAATATTTTCAATTATTTGACTACCTTCTGAAAATGAATCTGCAGGAATATTTTTAATTATTTGACTTAAAGTAGCCTTTGAATTTAAAATGTCTTTTTCTGAAAGCCAGTTGTTTAAATCTTGTTTTTTTTCCAATATGTTGTCTTCCATACTACTTGATGATTTATCATGAATGCTTAGAAGTGGAGAACTACTTTTCTCTCTTGATTCACTGTTCATACTAACTTCTGGTTTAGAAAATAATTTGTCTGAAAGGTCTTGCAAATTTTTACTTAAAATTGACTTGAGTATCACTGATTGTTTTAAATATTCTATATGGGGGGTAAAATTTAAAGACTTCGAGAGGTGACATGTGTTTGCATGTACATTTCCAGCCCTCGATGATTCTCCTTTGAAGCTTGGCAAAGATACATTTGGTAGATTTTCTTTTAAACTATTCTTTGTATCTAAACCCTCTATTGTATTGATAGTAGGATCAGGGGCTAACTTATTCTCAGTTTCTAATGTCTTTGTTGTGAAGATATTAGGGTCATGGGCCCAGGTTTTATTAGCGGATCCTGCAGTTTTTGATTGTGCTGGATAAGGAGGATCCTGGTCTTCATGCTCTATGACCTCTGCACCTAAGATGTTTCTGTATTTGTATATATCTTGATCTTTTCTTTTTCTGACTGACATTTTGTTTATATTCCTTAGAAAAGGATCAAAACCGTTCTTGTTGAATTTCTGAAACTGCAATATTAAGAAAAAGGTAAGACATTTGGTAGCAATGATTCTGAATTTATCATACATTTTCTAGTTAATTTTCTTTGAGCAATCTGTCAATGTATCTATTCACTCTCTTACCCTCCACAAATGGAGAAAATCAACTTTAATTATTTTAAAATATTTGAAATTGAAATAAAAATTTTAATGGAAAAATGTCAAATTCTTAATTCTGACACTATTTTGTGTCCAAGTGCTTTTTGCTACTTGGAATATTTTTAAATACTTAAAAAGCCACCCATAAATAGCTTATTTTTAACAACTCAATTTCTAGTGTTAGCTTCATTTCCTTAGACAGTGGCTAACATCAGGATCCAAGTCTCATTTACCTAAATATTTGCTACATTCATAGCAATGTAGGAAATATTTTTTTAAATTCAAGCAAGTAGTGAAAAGTGCTGAAATGAAACTCATGAAAAGTATCATAAATATTCTCTAAAAACTGACTTGGGGGCATATATCATCTGCCTTTAAGTCTGAGAGTTTCAACAATGATAATGAGCTCCACCCAGTCCTTAACATGTCACAGTTTAATCTTGCTTTTTGATGCATACTGTAGAATGCCTCAGAAATGGATAAGGGAGAGCCATATAAAAAACTCAGGATTACAGTAAAATTTCAGTGTAATATTCATAAGCAGCTTTTTAGCTCTGGGATCAGGCTCTTCTATCATTGAAACAGCCTTCAAAATAAAAATTATTATTGAAACTCTTTTTTCATACTTCTGTGCTATCTAACTAAAAAAAGCAAAATGTGAAAGAATCAGCCTAGTATTTGTCTTATTTTATTTCAACTTAGTAGTTCAAAATTATTTTTAATGGATACAACTTATTATAATTGGTTTTCAAATTCTAGTGGATACCCAGATGACAAATTAAGAATCCCCTTGGTTTTTTTTTTTTCTTTTTTCAGAAATACAAATTCCCAGGTTCTGTTTCCGGGTTGAGATTCATTAGGTCAGAAGGAGACCTGGGAATGTGTATTTTTTATGATAGCCAGGTGTTTCTAATGAGTAGCTTTTTAGAACTATTGAATTAAAGTATTGAAGAAACCTAGTAATTAAGTATAATGATACTGGGATAGAATAATTCAGGACTCACCTGAAATTTTGATTTGAATTCTATATATTCTGGTCTGAAAGATGGTAAATTATATTCTTTTGGTGAAAAAGCCACCTTATAAAAAAAGAAGTTCTAATTTTAGATTACTTGTACTATAAGAATATCAAGATCATTTTATTCTTGCAATAGTTATTAGAGATATAAAATTTTTAAACCTAAATATTTTTATCATAACAACTATACCTTGCCAATTATGAAAGAAATCTGTATACATATAATATTATATATGTGAAATATTGGACTCTTTGGTGTTATAATAGTCACCCTATTGAATTTGTAAAGTCAAAATAATGCACAGCAACTTCAAGCAGAAACAAAAGTAAAAATAAAATAGAATTGTCAGAAGAAATGTAATCTGATTTTTAAAAGGCTGTGAGATGCCTTTACAGAATACATGGCAGCTCATATTATATTGAGATAGCATTTTATTTATTTATTTATTATTTTTTTGAGACAGAGTCTTGCTCTGTTGCCCAGGCCAGAGTGCAGTGGTGTGATCTCGGCTCACCGCAACCTCTGCCTCCTGGGTTCAAGCGATTCTTGTGCCTCAGCCACCTGAGTAGCTGGGATTACAGGCATGTGCCAGCACATCTGGCTAATTTTTGTATTTTTTGTAGAGACGGGGTTTTGCCACGTTGGCCAGGCTTGTCTCGAACTCATGACCTCAAGTGATCCGTTTTCCTTGGCCTCCCACAGTGCTGGGATTACAGGCGTGAGCCACCGTGCCCGGCCATAGATAGCATTTTCAATGATTATCAACCTGTCACTATTAAATGAATATTTAAAACTCCCTAAAGAAATACTAAATCAAGATGTGTGGGAACAATTACAGGATCACAGAACCATTGAATTTTTAGAGATGGAAGTATTTTAGAGATAATCTAGTTCTAGTTCTTATTTTACACAGAATCTGAAGCTGAAGTTTCTTGTTCCAAGTTACCCAGATGATTAGTAGCTTAAATCCTAGGTGTCCAAAGTTTTCACTGGGTACTCAGTCCCCCACACAATCCACATAGCAGTGAGGGAGAATGAGTGGCTTTAGAAGCATCGTAATGTGCATCCACACTGCCAACTCATACAGAGAGAAAATGTGACACATCTCTTTACAGAACACTTGGTACTTCAAGTGACTTTCCTATACATTATCTCCTTTAGTCTGTAGAGGGTTCACTATGGACTAAATTAATTAAAATAACAATTCAATGAGTAACATTTTTATTAGATACTTTTAGGTTATTTTAAGGTTTAATTAACATTAAGCAGTTAATAAATGACCCTATTCTTAAAGCCTCAATGGCTTCCCACTCATTGTCCTCACATACCAACTCTATATTGTCTCTGCAAGTTTCTCAATATTTGCCAGTATCGTTCCTCTCCTCCAGCCAAATGTGTCTAACTCTGAATTCTTGACATACATCTTGTACTTCCATACCTATTCTTTTGTTCCTTTTGTTTTTCTTTGCTTAAATTTCCTCCAAATCTCTCTTAAACACAGTTTACATTATAACATTTGAAAGCTCATTGTTTTAAATGAATTTAATAGAAAAATTTAAAAAAGAAACATGTATGATAAACAACTGAAAGAACAAGTAATAGAAAAATATAATTTCATTTTTGTAACAAAGCAAACAAAAAATTCCCCCTATTACAAGCATGGACAAATGTGTGAATGGATTCAAAATGCTTACATTATTTTCTTACGAAAGTAGCTCTGGAGGAGAGGAAGGAGGATGCTATTAACTTTTACCCTGTTTAACTGGGTATTATTGATTAGATGAACATATAATTCTTTCACAAATAAAAAGCTTCAGTAAAGTAATATTGGGGGAATGCTCTAGGTATTCATGTTAGGAAGCTAGGAAAAGACAGTAAAACAAACCAATATAGGAGCTTCAAGATGGCAGACTGAACATGTGAGTCTACTCTCCTATCTCCCAAGGTTCCAGTACATTAACAGAAAATATTATTTCAAAAAGAAAGAACCATGGCAATACTAGAAATCAGTAAGGTGAGCTACCAGGATCTAGAACTTTGAGAAAATACAGAAAATATGAGAGCAGATATAATTGACTTCATGGAAAAGCCCAATCAGAAAAACCGTAACCTTAAACAATAGTTATTAGAGATGTAAAATCAGGGGGACCTGAGAAGCAATACATTCCAAGTCAGTGTATTAATCAGGGTTCTCCAGAGGGACAGAACCAACAGGATATATGTATATATAAAAGGGAGTTTATTAGGGAGAATAGCGCACACGATTACACAGTGAATTCCCGCGATAGGCTATCTGCAAGCTGGAGAAAGACAGAAGCCAGTAGTGGCTCAGTCCAAGTTCAAAAGCCTCAAAACCAGGGGAGCCAACAGTGCAACCCTCAGTCTGTAGCTGAATGCCTGAAAGCCCCCTGGAGACTGCTACTGCAAGTCCCAGAGTCCAAAGGCCGAAAAACCTGGAGTCTGATGTCCCAGGGCAGGAGGAGAGGAAGCAAAGCATCTGGCAAGGGAAGAGGGAGTGAGCCAGAAGACTCAGCAAACAAGCTCATCCCTCCTTCCTCTGTCTGCTTTGTTCTAGCTGAGCTGGCAGTGACTGGACAGTGCCCACCCACATTGAGGGTGGTTTTCCTCTCCCAGTCCACCGCCTCAAATGTCAGTCTCCTCTGGCAACACCCTCACAGACACACCCAGAAACAATAATTTTCTAGCCCTCTAGTCATCTCTCAATAAGTTGACACATAATATTAACCATCACACTCAGCATACACAAAGAAAATCAGATCATGGGAATGTCCATAGTTAAAAGAGCTGCATTTGGAAAAGCTGGACCTCTTGGACCCTTCCTTATCACCCCTCTCTTTCTCTGTGCACACAGAGCAAACACTGCTGGCAGCACTGTCTTTCCCCAGTCACTCTCCCACACATCAAAAAACTGTTCTCTAAGGAGAATATGGCATATTCCTAAGCAGAGATATAAGTTTTGGGCCTTGACAGGGAAGCAGAGTAACGATTGCTGAGACTCATACTTCCAAATTAGATAACTAAAAGGGGATTTGAAAAAAAGGAAAGGGAGTTCCATCCAGGAAACACACTGGTTCTTTGGAAATGTAGAGTCCTCAGCCATCCTACCTGCCATCTTCCATCCCCACACACCCTCCAGGGAAGCCTGCCCAGCACATAGACAGAGTATACCTATATAATCAACATACCCCTCCATTGATAAACATAAAACGAAGTTTACCATATATATGAGAAAAATTGATACATGTAAGTGAAGAATCAATAAGAACAAATGGAACTAACTCCAGCGTAAATAGAAATATTTCTGACAAATGTAGGAGAAGGGTGACCATTGGAAAAGATTCTAAATAGCTCAGAGATATTCAAGAGGATATTGAGTTCCCTTTAGCTGTACGATAATTATCTCAAATTTAATGTATATAAAATACAATTTTAGATTAGGCACCACACTCCCAAAAAAGAAAACCCTCAGCCTTTCTGTTTTTCCTCTTCTCAGTTGATGATGCTTCTATCTCTGGAATTGTTAGGCCAGAAACCTAAGAGTTTTTATTCCTCTCCTTCTCCTTTTCATAACTAATCCAGCATTAAGTCCTGTGGCTGCTGCCTTCAAAACAGATCAAGTATGACCAGGTGCGGTGGCTCACACCTGTAATCCAAGCACTTTGGGAGGCTGAGGCAGGTGGATCACTTGAGTCCAGGAGTTTGAGATCAGCCTGAGCAACATGGAAAAACCTTGTCTCTACAAAAAATACAAATAATTAGCCAGGTGTGGTGGTACAGCCTATGGTCCCAGCTACTCAGGAGGCTGAGGTGGGGGATCACTTGAACCTGGCAGTGGGAGGTTGCAGTGAGCTATGATCATACCACTACACTACAGCCTGGGTGACAGAGTGAGACCCTGTCTAAAAAAATCATATATATATAAAATTTATATATTAATGTATAGTAAATATATATTATATATATAATTTATATATAATGACTATATATATCCAATCACCTTTTCCCATCAACCCCCCTACTACTATAGAACACGCCACCATCATGTTTCCCCAAGCAGTGGTATCCTAAGTAGTCTCTTGCTCCCTGTGACAGAAAATGCTAGTTGCCTTCCTAAAATGTATTACTCAAGAACTTACATTTTTTTAAGGGGCAGAAATGTCCCCTATCAAAAGAGCTACATCTTCTAGCCTCCTTTGCAGACAGGAATGGCCATGTGACAAAATTTTGGCCAACTAGACATAATTGGAAGTTGTTGAGAGAGTATCTCAACTCTCTCTTCTGAGAGAGTGTCTTAAAACAGAGGCCGATGGTCAGGTGCAGTGGCTCACACCTGTAATCCCAGTACTTTGGGAGGCCAAGGTGTGTAGATCATGAGGTCAGGAGATTGAGACCATCCTGGCTAACATGGTGAAACCCTGTCTCTACTAAAAATACAAAAAAATTAGCTGGGTGTGGTGGCACACGCCTGTGGTTCCAGCTACTTGGGAGGCTGAGGTAGGAGAATCACTTGAACCCGGGAGGTGGAGGTTGCAGTGAGCTGAGATTGCATCACTGCACTCCAGCCTGAGTGACAGGGTGAGACTCTGTTTCAAAATAAAAACAAAAAACAAAACAAGAAAACAGAGGCCGACTTAGCTGATAAGTATGTAACTGAACTTGTCTTTTTCTTTCTTCCTGCCTGGAATACATGTGATGCCTGGAGATATAAAGTCCATCTGGTGTTACCCTTCAGTAACATGCTCATGCTGAAGATGGCTGTCCATAAAGAAAAGGAATCTGGGCCCCTGATGACATCATGAAACCACAATATTATGATTTAAGGCACTGTTTCTAAGTTTCTGTTACTCATGTTTAACATATTACTCATGATTAACTCATGTTAATCATTAATATGATTAATCATGTTTAATCATGTTAAACATGATTCTTAACTGAAAAACTTCTACGCATACTGAAAAACTTCTACGCATACTGAAATTTATTCTTTTACAGTAGAATAAAGCTAGAAATCAGTAATAGAAGAAAATTAGAAAATTCACAAACATTTGGAAATTAAACAAAAAATTCTTTAAAAACCAATGGGTCACAGAAGAAATTACAAGAAAAATTAGGAAATACCTTGAGACAAATGAAAACACAACATACCAAAACTTAAGGGACACAGAAAAATCAATGCTAAGGGGAGAAATTTATGGCTATAAGCATTTACACTAAAAAAGAGAAAGATCTCAGGCTGGGTGCGGTGGCTCACGCCTGTAATCCCAGCACTTTGGGAGGCCGAGGCGGGAGGATCACCTGAGGTCGGGAGTTCAAGACTAGCCTGACCAACGTGGAGAAACCCCGTCTCTACTAAAAATACAAAATTAGCTGGGCATGGTGGTACATGCCTGTAATCCTAGCTACTCAGGAGGCTGAGGCAGGAGAATTGCTTGAACCCAGGAGACGGAGGTTGCAGTGAGCCAAGATCATGCCATTGCACTCCAGCCTGGGCAACAAGAGCAAAACTCAAAACTCCGTCTCAAAAAAAAAAAAAAAAAAAAGATCTCAAATTAACAACCTAACTTTATGTTAAGGAACTATGTATACATTCCTTAATGCATACATTAGAATAAGAGCAGCAAACTAAACCTAAAGCTAAAAGAAGGAAGGACATAATAAAGATTAGAGTAGAGGTAAATAAAATAGAGAATAGAAACACAATACAGAATATCAGTGAAACCAAAAGATGGTTCTTTGTAAAGATCAACAAAATTTACAAACCTTTATATTAAGAAAAAAAGAAAGACTCAAACTACTAAGATCAGAAATGGAAGTGGGATATTATTACTGATTTTACAGAAACCAAAAGGATTATAAGAGTACTATGAACATTTGTACACCAACAAGTTGGATAACTTAGATGAAATAAACACATCTCTTTAAAAAGCCAAACTACCAAAACTGACACAAGTAGAAATATACAATTTGAATAGACTTATAAGAAGTGAAGAAATTAGATTTAATCTCTTGACCCAGTTATCTGTGGATTTTTAGTTCCCAGATGGCTTTTATGAATACTGCTCACTGCTTTTCCTGCCCTCATTCCATGTTATGTGAGATAGAGACAAGCAAACCCATCCTTCAGGTATCCTCCAGCCAGCTTAGAACGGACATATACAATAATTTGCAAATAAAACTGTGTTCCCTCCAGTTCCATGAAGGGAATTGGGAACTAGGCTCCCGCTGCTCAAGACCAACAGTGCTGCTGTACTTAGGAGCAGATGGAGAAAGGGTGAATACAAACTCCAAAAAACATTTCTACTGTTTTGAACATGAATTCTAGGTAAACAGGTTTCATTTTCTTTCATTACTATAAAGATATCACTTCATAGTCTTCTGCCTTTCATAGTCTAATAAGAAGTCCAGGCTGGGTGCAATGGCTCATGCCTGTAATCCTAGCACTTTGGGAGGCCGACATGGGAGGATCACGAGGTCAGGAGTTTGAGACCAGCCTGACCAACATGGTGAAACCCCATCTCTACTAAAAATACAAAAATTAGCTGGGCGTCATGGCATGTGCCTGTAATCCCAGCTACTCAGGAGGCTGAGGCAGGAGAATTGCTTGAACCCGGGAGGCGGAGGTTGCAGTGAGCCGAGATTGCACCACTGCACTCCAGCCTGGGCGACAGAGCAAGACTCCGTCTCAAAAACAAACAAACAAACAAACAAACAAACAAACACAACACCAAGTCAACATTACAGGTAAATGCTGCCAAATTTTTAGGTCAATCTCATTATGAATAGATGTACAAAATTCCTAAATAAGTTATGGCAAATTCTGTGTAGTACAACCCAGGAAGAATTATATGGGAATACAAAGATAGTTCAACATTAGAAAATCTATTCATGTAATTCATTATATAAACAAATTATAAGAGACAAATTGTGTAATTTCCTCCACAGTGGTCAGCATTTGATAAAAATCAACCCCATTCTTTTTCATTTTGTTTTGTTTTTGAGAGAGAGTCTTGCTCTGTCGCCCAGGCTGGAGTGCAGTGGCCTGATCTCGGCTCACTGCAACCTCTGCCCTGGGTTCACGCGATTCTCCTACCTCAGCCTCCCAAGTAGCTGGGACTACAGGTGCCTGCCACCATGCCTGGCTAATTTTTTGTATTTTTAGTAGAGATGGGGTTTCACCGTGTTAGCCAGGATGGTCTCGATCTCCTGATGTCGTGATCCCCCTGTCCCGGCTTCCCAAAGTTTAGGGATTACAGGTGTGAGCCACCGCGCCCAGCCCAATCAACCTTATTCTTGATTTTCAAATAAATCTTCTAACAAACTAGGAATAGGATTAAAAAAAGTGCTTTCCTACCTCATGCATTGCACTTAAAATTGAGATACTAATAGAATATTCATCAGAATCTGTAACAAGAATGCCTTTTATTACTGCTACTGTCCAATACTGCTTAAGAGTTTAGCCAAGATTAGAAAAAGAAACAACAGGTAGAAATATTATAAGTCAGGAAACAAAACTGTGCCTAATGGATGACATGATCACTTATCTTTAAAAAATTGAAGAGAACTGAAAAATTAAGAATAAGAGAGTTTAGCAAAGTGGACCAATATAAGATCAATATACAAATATATACACAGTATTATATAACACTATATCCAAATATTGCCTGAAAAATATAATCTTAAAAAGATCCCATTCACATTTACATCAGAAACTATCCAATACTAAAGAATTAATCTAATAAGAAAAGAACAGGAGCTATGAAATATTAATAAAGAAAATAGAGGATACTGAATTTTCCTAGATGAAAATTTTGTAAATATATCAAACTACACCAATCTATAATTCAATGCAACTCCAATTAAAATCTCAGAGTTATAGAACTTGCCAAGATGATTCTAATACTTCATCAATAAGAATTTATAAGTATTACCAAGAAAATGATGAAAAAGCAGATGTGTGTGTTCCCTACCAATATTAAATGAATTTAAAGTTATAGTAATTAATGTTGTATAGTAATGTCATAGAAATAGGCAAAATTAATGGAACAGAATACTGAAACAGCTCATGTACATAAGGAAATTAGCATATAATAATTAGCATGTTGTATTAGTCCATTTGCACACAACTATAAAGAACTACCTGAAACTGGGTAATTTATGAAGAGAAGAGGTTTAATTGACTCACAGTTCCACAGACTTAACAGGAAGCATGACTGGGGGGGCCTCAGGAAACTTCAAATCATGGCGGAAGGTGAGGGGGAAGCAAGGCCTTCTTCACATGGTGGCAGGAGAGACAGCGAGCAAAGGGGGAAGTGTCACACACTTTCAAACAACCAGATCTTGTGAGAACTCACTCATTGTCACCAGAACAAGGGGGAAGTCCACTGCCATGATTCAGTCACCTCCCACCAAGCCCCTCCCCCGACATGTGGGGATTACAATTCAAGATGAGATTTGGGTGGGGACACAGAATCAAACCACATCACATGTTAAATTAGCATAGGATAAATGTTGAATTTCAAAGCAGCAGGAAAAGATGAGCTATATAGTCAAGACTCAGTTGCAAATTATAGAAACTAACATAAGTTTAAAAATAAATGTATCTGGGCTGACACAAATAGATTTATTATCTTGCTCCAAAGAATAAAAGCCTTTTATATAAACTGAGAGAACTATAGGACAATAAGACATAGTCAAAGGGTGCCAAAGGCAGGAATTTTCTAATTTTATAGGTACATGAAACTGTTTAAAGTACTAAATGCAGTTAATTATTTAAATTAGTTGACTTAAAAATTATATAAATGAAGATGTCAAAGTTCAAACTTGAAGTAATTACAGAAAGACAGACTGCCTTTCCTACAATTGCGTTTTTTTTCCATTTTATTTTTTATTGTGGTAAAAAGCACATAACATTAATTTTACAATGTTAATCATTTTTTAAATGTACAGTTCAATAGTGTTAAGTATATTCACATTGTTGTGCAACAGATCTCGAGAATTTTTTCATCTTGCAAAACTGAAACCCAGCTGGGTGTGGTGGCCCATGCCTATAATCCTAGCACTTTGAGAGGCTGAGGTGGAAGGATGGCTTGAGCCTCAGAGTTTGAGGTGGCAGTGAGCCATGATCGCACTCATAATCTCCACTCCAGTGGAATTGTGAAGTATTTGTCCTTTCGTGATGGGCTCATTTCACTTAGCATAACTCCTCAAAGTTCATCCATGCTTTAGCATGTGACAGGATTTCTTTTTTTTTTTTAAGGTTGAATAACATTCCACTGTATTTATACACCACAGTTTCCTTATCTGTTCATCTAAGGACATTTGTGATGTTTCTACCTCTTGGGTATTGTGAATAATGCTGCAGTAAACATAGGTGTGCAAGATTTCTTCAAGGTCCTGTTTTGAATTCTTTTAGCTATATACCCAGAAATAGGTATACATCTATGTATCAGAAATAGGATCACATGGTAATTCTATTTTTAATGTTTTGAGGCACCTCCATATTGTTTTCCATAGTGGCTGCATCACTTTACATTTCCACCAACAGTGCACAAGGGTTCCGATTTCTCCACATCCTCACCAACATGTTATTTTCTTTTCTTTTGATAGAGGCCATCCCAGTGGGTGGAAGGTAATAATTTATTGTGGTTTTGATTTGCATTTGTCTTATGATTTGTAATGCTGAGCATCTTTTCATATGCTTATTGGCCATTTGTATAGCTTCTTTGGAGAACTCTCCATTTTTTAAATGTGTTGTTTTTTGTTGGTGTTGAGTTGTAGAAGTTCCTAGTATATTCTGGATATTAACCCCTTATCAGATATATGATTTGCAAATGTTCTCTACCATTCCATGGATTACCTTTTCGCTCTATTGTTTCTTTGATGCAAGAAGTTTTTAAGTTTGACGTAGTCCCATTTGTCTATTTTTACAGTCAGCTTTAAATGCTCTAAAACTTAGACCCCTCAAACCACTTCTGGATAAAGACTTTACCAATTTTCTCATGAAAAGAGATAAGATATGTATACCAAAACCATGTTCTATTTGTCACTTAAGTGGAAACTCCAAATAGTGTTATTTTACATAGTAAATTATGTGATTAAAAACAATTATTTACTTTTCATTATTTTCATGCTTAGAAATTTTACTATCTTATTTTTCTTCTCAAAGTATTTGTTAATTTTTAAATGAATCTATTCCTTTGTCATTCATTCACTTATTAAGTAATTATTTAACAAAAATATGGAGCAGCTATTATAAACCAGGCACTCTCCCAAGTTTTAGATCACAGCTTTTCTCTTCTTCCATTCCTTACCCCCCAAATGGGGTAACCTTTAAGTATAATCAACCCTAATGTGTAATATATACATTTAATGTTAAAGATATCAATGCATTTTATGAAGTTTGCCTTAGAAATAATATACTTCACTTTAAATAGGAAATACAGTGGCTCATTTAACTAGGAATTCTAAGGGATGGGCATGGCTGGCTCCAGGGACTTAATGTGATCAGGACACTGTCTCTCCATGTTGGCTTTTACAGGCATTCTCTCTTCATCTGGTAGGAAATAACCACTGCTAGCTCTTGGTTTAAAAGAACAAGGGGTCAGGGGATGTGGCTCACATCTGTAATCATTTGGGAGGCCAAGGTGGGCTGACCACCTGAGGTCAGGAGTTCAAGACCAGCCTGGCCAACACGGTGAAACCCTGTCTCTACTAAAAATACAACAATTAGCCAGGTGTGGTGGTGTGCACCTGTAGTCCCAGCTACTCGGGAGGCTGAGGCACGAGAATTGCTTGAACCTGGGAGGAGGAGGTTGCAGTGAGCCGAGGTTGCACCACTGCACTCCAGCCTAGGTGACAAAGCGAGACACTGTCTCAATAAATAAATACATAAATAAATAAAAAATAAAAGAATAAGAACGCCCTGTCTTAATATTTTTAATTAAATTATACGCTCATCCTTGTAGCCTCTGAGGCAGTGTCAAGACTGCTAACCACACTAGGGATTGGGGCTGGGACAGGGGTGAAACCCTCAGGAAGGGATGCTGACAGACAAGAATAAGTTGACTATAGGGAAAATGTAATAAATTGCATTGAGACAATTGCCTATCCATTTTAGCAAAGATATAGGTAAGTTCTTATGTCATTTTAAAAAAAAAGCATAGATAGATTAAATAGTTAAACATAAAAACCATATGCTATAAAAGTACTAGAAAAACATCTAGGAGAATACTGACATAACCTAAGGACCTTCTAAACAAGATATAAACCAACAGCCAAAAAGGAAAAGGTATCGAATTTGACCACATAGACATTTAAAAATGCCTTTGACCTCAAAGAAGTTAAAAAACATAAATAACAAACAGCATAGATAATGTATTGTTATCCAAAACATATAAAGCATTTTCACGTGTAAGTAAGCAAACACAACCCAATTTGTAAATATGGGCAGAGATTATAAACAAATAACAGAACTACAAACAGATAAACACATGAAAATTGTTCATTCATTAATAATCAGGAAAATGCAAATTAAAATATCAGTGGACTATTATTTTGTGCATCAAATTCATAAAAACGAAAATGTGAGTGTGGGATGAGTACTTTCTAGCATTTTGATGCAAATGCAAATTAGTATATCTAGTTTAAAGCATAATCTGGCAGTATCAAAATAAATATGCTTGTACCCTCTGATCCAACAATTCTACTTTTCATACTTATCCTATACTTGTACAGGTGAATAAAGATAATACTTACCATTTAGCAAGTGTCTATTATGTTCCAAGCCCTTTAAAATTCTTTGAAAGAGGTGATAGATAGTATACTCATTTTGCAGATGAGAAAACTGAAACTCAGATGTAAACTGCCCAAAGTTATATGACCATGGAAGAATCTGGATTTAAACCTAAATATTTCCGCCTGTAAAATCCAAGGTCTTTTTACTGTATCATACTAGTTCTCTTACTACCACCAAACACTACCTTTCATTGCTGAGTAAAATTAATTTCTCCATCTCTCCTCACCTTTTTTTCATCCTGACTTTTGGGGAAATGATTTAGGGTCCAGTCATTGTCAGGGTTTAAGTAAAAGCTAATTAAGCTATATCTTGAAAGTCTTAATTTATAAATGGGCTCTAAAAACGTGAAGGAACTATTGAAAGACTATCACCTGAATCAGCTATGAGTTGAAAGAGATGCTATCAGTCCTTTCCAATTCAGATTTAGTACTCCAGAAGTTTGCCTCAAAATACTGCATTTCTAGAACACACTGTCTACCATGGCTCATTAAAAAAAAAAAAACTCTTCTTTTAACTTCAAACAACTCTGAAGATTATTTTCCCACAGAATTCTAAAGATTTTGTGACTTGTTTGTGAAGCAATTAGCTTGGACTTTCAGAAATTTGTTCTAGAACTCTGAGATGTCTTCAGTTTACAAGTCTGTTGCCCTAGGTGATAGATTCAATCTTTTAAGTCTGTTCATTGTATATACTAGAATATATGTTTAGTGGGTTACAAACCCAATTTATCTTTTTCAATTTAATTTTGTTTTATATGTTGGGTATGGCTCTCACCACCACCCCTAAGAAAAACATCTAAGGTAAGTTTTCTTTTCCTTAAAATATTTGACAATGATCTTTCTTTTTAAAAGTTAAGCTTTTTATTTTGAAATAAATGTAAATTAATGTGCAGTTGTAAGAAATTACAGAGAGAGTTCATGTACTCTTCTTTATTCAGCTTTCTTCAATAGTAACATCTTTCAAAACTGTAGTACAATTTTACAACCAGGATATTGACACTATACAGTTAAGATCCAGACATTTCCACAAGGATCTCTAATATCCTTTTATAGTCTCACCCATTTCCTTCCTGCCCCCATCCCCTATTAGTGTCTGGTAACCACTAATCTGTTCATTTTTTATAATTTTGTCATTTCAAGAATGTTATATAAATGGAATCATACAGTGTGTAACATTTTGGGATTGTCTTTTTTTTACTCAGCATAAATCTCTAAAAATTCATCCAGGTTGTTGTACATAAAAATAGTTTGTTCCTTTTTATTGCTAAGTATTATTCCATTGTATGGATGTACCACAGTTTATTCACCAGTTAAAGGACATCTGGGTTGTGTTCCAGTTTGGAGCTATTATGAATAAGGCTGCTATGAACATTGTATATAGGTATTTTTATGAACACATAAGTCTTAATTTCCCTCTAATAAATGCTCAAGAGTGCAACTGGTGGGTCATAGGGTAGTTGCATGTATCGTTTTTTTAAAGAAACTGAATAAAAGGCAAGATGGTTTACTAGATGTAGCTAGGAGGAACATCTGCCAGTGAGATACCAGGACACTGGGAAGACTAACACATTCTGAGCAGATCTTCAGAAGGAAGGTGTTGATAGTGGACAGAGGGAGGTCACAGACACTGGGCTGAAGGGAGAAGAAGCTGGGAACCTTGCATGGGGCTACTACACATCAGGACTTGTTCCTGACTCCCAATGTCTCCTGGGGAAGGAATGAGTTGAGCAGGCAAGGAGGGATTCACTTTCACCATGGGCCTCTGGAATCCTGGCAGCAGGAGACCCCACAACCCGCAAGGACACTTGAGCTGGCAGGGAGAGATGATTAGAGAGGTGGTAGGGACAGGACTCCTGTCTGTGCAGAGTGCAGAGGGTTTGGTGCAGGAACATCTGCAGGGGAACTCAGCCAGGGGTATCCATCCTCCAAGGCTTGCCTTGCTCTCATAAAAGACTCTAGCCTTAGGGGAACTATCAAATCTGATCAGAACAGGGTGATTTTGCCACTGAGACGGGGCCAGTCCAACCTGAGTGCCCTTCTATCTGCTGGTCTCTCATGGGGCCCTGGCCTGGCTGTACCTGCTTGCAGTGCAGCCTCAGAGGCCCAGTGGGGGTGCCTCCTGCAGACCCACATTATAACTCCTGTGCTGGCTAGACCATGTTTGAACATCAGAGAGCTCCAGCAGAGTGGTCCCCACTGACATGCATCAGCCCATATGCTGGCACACGCTCATCCACAGCCCATATGCTGGCACGCACTCATTGCACTGGCACCCATATGCAAGACAAACCATACCTCCCCTTCCCTGCTGGTGTGTGGGTGCATGTGCACCCCTCCATGCCATTGCTGCTGGCATGAGTGTACCCACCACCCCTGCTGCCATGCAGCAGTGCCACTGTTGCCATTGTGAACATGCACAGGGACAACAGTGGCCCTGTTTCCTGCCCTGTACCACCACTGCCACAGGTGTGAACTGGCACATGGAAGTTGCCAGCCCCACACCCACTAGTGACCTGCCTCCCTGCTGACACTGCTACAGGTACAAATGGGCACAGGGACCTCAGTGGTCCTGCTCCCCTTCCCCCATCCCGTGCCACCACCAATGGTGTTGCCAATGCCTGCGTGCAGGCCAGCAGCCCCAGGCCTGCCTGCGCCCCACCCCAGCCCTCCAGTGTGTACCCTGCTGTGCTACTGCTGCTGATGGCACAAGTGAAGGAGCACAGATACCACAGCCACAGCCTGATGAAGTGCTTTGGCTGGCACCACTGTTTGGAGTGTTGTGGCCAATGGTCTAGGAACACCTTGGCCCCTCCAGCTCAGCACTTTCCCAACAACAAGGGACTGGAGAACAAAGCTGGGGCCCAATACAAGCCCCCCAGAGTTAGGGCATGCAGCCTAGCAGTGCTGAGCTGAGCCTTGGCCCTCCTAAAAATCTACCAGAAATGAAGCCAGTCAACTGAACCTACCTTATACCATAATCAAACCCAGAAGGACATCAAAGAAGATTAAAAAAACAATCCAAAGGATAGCAACTTCAAAGATTGAAGGAACATCAGCCCATAGAGATGAGAAAGAACCAGTGCAAGAACTCTGGCAGCTCTGAAAGCCAGAGAGTCTCCTTACCTCCCAAAAACTGCACTAGTTCCCCAGCAATGGTTCTTAACCGGCTGAAATGGCTGAAATGACAGAAACAGAATTCAGAACATGGATAAAAACGGAGATCATTGATATTCAGGTGAAAGTCAAAACCCAATCCAAGAAATCCAAGAAATGCAATAAAATGATACAGGATATGAAAGACAAAATGGCTATTTTAAGAAAGAACCAAACTGAGCTCACAGAGCTGAAAAACTTACTTCAAGGATTTCAGAATACAATAGCAAGTATTAATATTAACAGCAAAATCAACCAAACTGAGTAAAGAATCTCAGAGCTTGAAGACCTGCTATCTGAAATAACTTAGACAAAAATAAAAAGAATCAATAAAGAATAAAACCTATGAGAAATATGGGACTATGTAAACAGACCAAATCTATAACTCACTGTCATCCCTGAAAGATGGAGAGAGAAAGCAAGCAACTTGGAAAACATATTTTAGGATATCGTCTGTGAAAATTTCCCCAACCTCACTAGAGAGGACAACATTCACATTCAGGAAATGCAGAGAAACCCAGTGAAATACAACACAAGAAGACCATTCCCAAGACACAGAGTCATCACATTCTCTGCAGTCAAAATGAAAGAAAAATTGTTAAAGAAAGCTAGAAAGAAGAGGCAGGTCACCTAGAAAGGGTTCCCCATCAGGCTAATGGTGGAACTTTCAGCAGAAACACTTATAAGCCAGAAGATAATAGAGACCTATATTCAACATTCTTAAGGAAAAGAATTTCCAACCAAGAATTTCATATCCAGCCAAAATAGCTTCATAAGCAAAGGAAAAATAATATTCTTTTCAGACAACAAATGCTAAGGGATTTCATTACCAGCAGACCTGCCTTATAAGAAGTCCTGAAGGGAATGCTAAACATGGAAAGGAAAGACTGTTATGAGCCACTACAGAAACACACTTAAGTACATACAACAGTGACACTATAAAGCAACCACACAAACCAGTCTGCATAATAACCAGCTAACAACATGACGACAGGAACAAATCTGCACATTATCAATACTAACTTTAAATGTAAACAGGCTAAATGCCCCAAGTAAGAAGCATAGAGTGGCACTGAACAAAGAAGCAAGACCCAATGGTATGCTGTCTTCAAGAGTCCCATCTCACATGCAGTGACGCCCGTAGGCTCAAAGTAAAGCAAGCAGAAAACAGAAAAAAAATCAAGGTTGCCATTCTGATTTCAGACAAAACAAACCAACAAAGATCAAGAAAGACAAAGAAGGGCATTACATAATGGTAACGGGCTCGATTCAACAAGAAGATCTAACTGTCCTAACACACTCAAAACAGGAACACTCAGATTCATAAAACAAGTTCTTAGAGACCTACAAAGAGACTTAGATAACCACAGAAAAATAATGGGAGACTTCAACATCCCACTGACAGTATTAGACAGACCATTGAGGCAGAAAACTAACAAAGATATTCAGGACCTGAACCCAACACTTGCCAAAAGGGCCTAATAGACATCTACACTCCACTCCATCCCAAAACAACCGAATATACATTCTTCTCATGTGCACAAGGCACATACTCTAAAATTGACAACACAACCAGACATAAAACAATCCTTAGCAAACTCAAAAATACCAAAATAATAACAATGACGCTCTTGTACCACAGTGCAATAAAAATAGAAATAAATACTAAGAAAATCACTCAAAACCATATAATCACATGGAAATTAAACAACCCGATCCTGAAACGCTTTTGGGTAAATAATGAAATTAAGGCAGAAATAAAGAAATTCTTTGAAATTAATGAGAACCAAAGATACAACATACCAGAATCTCTGGGTCACAGCTAAGGCAGTATTAGGAGGGAAGTTTATAGCACTAAACACCCATATCAAAAAGTTAGAAAGATCTTTTTTTTTTTTTTTTTTTTGAGATGGAGTCTCGCTCTGTCGCCCAGGCTGGAGTGCAGTGGCACGATCTCGGCTCACTGCAAGCTCCGCCTCCCAGGTTCACGCCATTCTCCTGCCTCAGCCTCCTGTGTAGCTGGGACTACAGGTGCCTGCCACCACGCCCGGCTAATTTTTTGTATTTTTTAGTAGAAATGGGGTTTCACTGTGTTAGCCAGGATGGTCTCGATCTCCTGACCCTGCGATCCGCCCGCCTCGGCCTCCCAAAGTGCTGGGATTACAGGCGTGAGCCACCACACCCAGTGAAAGATCTTAAGTTAACAAACTAACATCACAACTAGAGGAACTAGAGAAACAAGAGCAAACTAACCCTGAAGTGATCATAAGGCAAGAAATAACCAAAATCAAAGCTGAAGTGAAAGAAACTGAGATGTGAAAAACCATACAAAGGATCAATGAATCCAGGAGTTGTTTTTTTTGAAAAAAATTATAAGATAGATAGACTGCTAGCTAGACTAATAGAGAAAGAGAGAAGATCCAAATTAACACAATCAGAAATGACCGAGGGGACATTGCCACTGACCCCACAGAAATACAAAAAACCCTCAGAGACTATTATGAACATCTCTATGAATACAAGCTAGAAAACCTAGAAGAAATTGATAAATCCTAGACACACACAACACCCCAAGACTGAGCCAGGAAGAACATGAATCCTTTAACAGACCAATAATGAGTTCCAAAATTGAATCTATAATATAAAGGCTGCCAACCAAAAAAAAAAAGTCATGGACCAGACGGATTCAAGGCCAAATTTTAAATAGCTGTTACTACTCCTACTGAAACTATTCCAAAAATTGAGGAGGGACTTGGCTCCCTAACTCATCTATGAGGCCAGCATCATCCTGATACAAAAACCTGGAAGAGACACAACAGAAAAAGAAAACTTCAATATCCTTGATGAACACAGATGTAAATATCCTTAACAAAATACTAGAAAACTGAATCCAGCAGCACATAAAAAAGCTAATCCACTATAATCAAATAGGCTTTATGCCTGGGATGCAAGGGTGGTTCAACACATACAAATCAATGTATGTGATTCCTATCAAACCCCATAGTGTCTGACCAAAAGCTCCTTGATCTGATAAACAACTTCAGCAAAGTTTCAGGGTACAAAATCAATGTACAAAAATCAGTATCATTTCTATACATCAGTAACATCCAAGCTGAGAGCCAAATTAAGAATCCAATCCCATTTACAATAGTCACAAAAAGAAGATGCCAAAAGCAATTGCAACCAAAACAAAATTTGACAAATGGGACCTAATTAAACTAAAGTGCTTCTGAACAGTAAAAGAAACTATCAACAGAGAAAACAGACAACCTACAGAATGGGAGAATATATTTGCAAACTATGCTTCTGACAAATGCCTAATATCCAGAATCCATAAGGAACTTAAATTTACAAGCAAAAACAACCTCATTAAAAACTGCAAAGGACATGAATAGACACTTCTCAAAAGAAGACATACACCCAGCCAATGATCATATGAGAAAATGCTCAACATCATTAATCATTAGAGAAATGTAAATCAAAACCACAATGATATGCCATCTCACACCAGTCAGAATGGCTATTATTAAAAAGTCAAAAAATAACAGATGCTGGCAAGGTGGCAGTGAAAAAGGAACACTTATACACTGCTGGGAGGAATGTAAATTAGTTCAGCCATTGTGGAAAGTAGTTTGGCAATTTCTGAAAGAACTTAAAACAAAATTACCATTTGACCCAGCAATCCCATTATTGGATATATACCCAAAGGAATATAAATCATTCTACCATAAAGACACATGCACACATATGTTCATCAGAGCACTATTCACAATAGCAAAGATATAGAATCAACCTAAATGTCCATCCATGGTAGACTAGATAAAGAAAATGTGGTACGTAATATACCATGTAATACTATGTAGCCATAAAAAAGAATGAGATCATGTCCTTTGCAGCAACATGGAGCTGCAAGCAATTGTCCTAAGCAAACTAACACAGGAACAGAAAACCAAATGCTGCATGTTCCCACTTATAATTGGGAGCTAAACACTGAGTACATATGGACACAAAGAAGGGAACAACACACTGAGGTCAGGGTGGAGAGTGGGAGGAGGGTGAGGATAAAAAACTACCCATTGAGTACTATGTTTATTACTTAGGTAATGAAATAGTCTGACGAAACCTCTGTGACACATAATTTACCTATATAAGAAACCTGAACATGTACTCCAAACCTAAAATAAAAGTCAAAAATAAAAAATATGGTTCATGCTTGTTTTCCCAGCACTTTGGAAGGCTAAGGCACACAGATCACTTGAGCTCAGGTGTTTGAGACCAGCCTGGACAACGTGGTGGAACCCCTTCTCTATCAAAAATACAAAAATTAGCTGAGCATGGTAGCATGCACCTGTAGTCCCAGCTACTCGGGAGACTGAGGTGGGAGGATGGCTTGAGCCTAGGAGGCTGAGATAGCACCGCTGCACTCCAGCCTGGGTGACAGAGCCAGACCTTGTCTCAAAAAATAATACATAAAATAAAATAAATAAAACTGCTAAAGTATTTTCAGGAGTGGTTGTAAAATTTTAAATTCCCACCAGCAGTTGCTCCACATTTCACCCCTATTTAGTTTTATTCTGTTTTAATGAGGCTGAAGTTCATTTTTTTCTCCATGGATGTCCAATTGCTCTAGTGCCAGTTGTTAAAAAGGCTGTCTTTCCTCCATTGAATTGCTTTTGCATCACCGTCAAAAATCAGTTGGCAGCAATTTGGGAGGCCAAGGCAGGCGGATCACCTGAGGTCAGGAGTTCAAGACCAGCCTGACCAACATGGAGAAACCCCATCTCTACTAAAAATACAAAATTAGCCAGGTGTGGTGATGCATGCCTGTAATCCCAGCTACTCAGGAGGCTGAGGCAGGAGAATCGCTTAAACCTGGGAGGTGGAGGTTGCCGTGAGCCGACATCATGCCATTGCACTCCAGCCTGGGCAACAAGAGCAAAACTCTGTCTCAAAAAAAAAAAAAAAAAAAAAAAAAAAAAAATCAGTTGGGCATACTTTTGTGGGCCTATCTCTGGGATGTCTATTCTGTTTCATTGACCTATGTGTCTATCTCTCCTCTCTTTATTCTTGATTACTTAATATCAAGTAAAGTGATTCCTCCCACTTTTTGCTTTTTTAAAAATTGTTTTGGCTAGCCTAGGGTCTGTGCTTTTCTACAAACATTTTAGCATGATCTTGTCTATGTCTAGAAAAAGTTATAATATACATATAAATTGCATTAAATCTACACATCAATTTGGAGTGAACTGACATCTTTATTATGTTGAATCTTCCAATCCAGAAACATGGTATGTCTCTCCATTTCCTTAGGTCTTGGATTTCTTTCATCAGCATTTTGTCATTGTTATCATACAGATTCTATACATGTTTTATTAGATTTGTAAGTATTTTGTTTTCTTTGCAGTTATTATCAGTGTTATTGTGTTTTAAAGTTTTGTTTCCACCTGTTCATTTTTAGTCTATAGAAATGGTATCAATTGTTTGCATATGCAATTTGTATCCTTCAATCTTGCTGAATTCACTTATTAGTTGTAGTGTTGTTTTTTGTAGGCTCCCTGATGTTTTCTGCATAGTCAATCATGTCATCTGAAAATAGTTTTATTTCTTCCTTCCCAAATGGCATAATTTTTATCTCCTTTCTATATTGAGAAAGAGTCGTGACAGCATACACCCTTGCCCTGTCCTGATCTTAGAGGGAAAGTGTTCCATTTTTTAACATTAAGCATGATGTAAGCTGTGGGTTTTTGTAGATGCTCTTTATCAAGTTGAGAAAGTTACCTCTTATTACTAGTTTGTTGAGAGCTTTTACTCATGATTGAGTATTGAATTTTGTGAAAAGCTTGTGTCAGTTTATATTATATGATTTTACTCCTTTAGTCTGTGCATACATTAGATTACATGGATTGATTTTTTTTTTTTTTTTTGAGACAGAGTCTCACTCTGTCGCCCAGGCTGGAGTGCAGTGGTGCAATCTCAGCTCACTGCAAGCTCCGCCTCCCAGGTTCACGCCATTCTCCTGCCTCAGCCTCTCCGAGTAGCTGGGACTACAGGCGCCCGCCACCACGCCCGGCTAATTTTTTTGTATTTTTAGTAGAGACGGGGTTTCACCATGGTCTCGATCTCCTGACCTCATGATCCGCCCACCTCGGCCTCCCAAAGTGCTGGGATTACAAGCGTGAGCCACCGCACCCGGCCACATGGATTGATTTTTAAATGTTGAACCAGTGTTGCATATCCAGAGCAAATCTCTTTTGGCCATAGTATATAATTATTTTTATACATTCCTATATTTTGTTGAGGATTTTCCATCTAAGTTCATGAGACATACTGTAATTCTTTCTTCTTTTTTTTTTTTTTTTTTTGAGAGGAATCTCATCTGTCGCCCAGGCTGGAGTGCAGTGGTGCAATCTCGGCTCACTGCAACCTCTGCCTCCTGGGTTCACGCCATTCTCCTGCCTCAGCCTCCCAAGTAGCTGGGACTACAGGCGCCCGCCACCACACCAGGCTAATTTTTTGTATTTTTAGTAGAGACGGGGTTTCACCATGTTAGCCAGGATGGTATCGACCTCCTGACCTCGTGATCTGCCTGCCTCGGCCTCCCAAAGTGCTGGGATTACAGGCCTGAGCCACTGTGCCCAGCCTATAATTCTTTTTTTTTTTCACTGTCTTCGTCTTGTTTTGTTATTACAGTATTATTAGCCTCACAAAATGAGTTGGGAAATGTTCCCTCCTTTTATATTTTTTGGAATAGATTGTGTAAAATTGGTGATTTCTGTTCCAGGAGTTTTAAGTTATCATTTTTTTCTGAGATGGAGTCTCACTCTGTCAACCAGGCTGGAGTGCAGTGGCACGATCCTGGCTCACTGCAACCTCCGCTTCCCAGGTTCAAGCAATTCTCGTGCCTCAGTCTGCCAAGTAGCTGAGATTAAAGGCGCCCGCCACCACACTGGGCTAATTTTTGTATTTTTATTAGAGATAGGGTTTCATCATGTTGGTCAGGCTGGTTTCAAACTCCTGACCTCAGGTGATCCGCCCACCTCAGCCTCCCAAAAGTGCTGGGATTACAGGCATAAGCCACTGTGCCTGGCCCAATTCAATTTCTTTAGTGGCCATAGAACTATTGTTTGTCTACTTCATCTTGGTCGAGGTCGAGTTAGGTAGTTTACGGCTTTCCAGGACTTGGTCCATTTCCTCTAAGTTGTCATATTTATGAGCATAGAGTTATCTGTAGTATTCTCTTTTTAATGACTGCAAAATCTGCAGTGATATATTATTTCATTCTTGATACTGGTAATTTATATCTTCTTTATCATTTTAATTCTTGCTAGAGGTTTATCAATTTTACTGATTATATTGAAGAACCAGAGTTTTTGGCGTTTTCTTTAATAGCTTTTTAATTTGTTTCATTGATTTCTGCTCTTATATTATTTTGTTCCCTATGCTTGCTTTGAGTTTATTTTGGTGTTCTTTTTCTAAGTAGTTGAGGTGGGAGCTTATTGATTTGAGAATTTTCCTTTTTAGTGTATGCATTTTACATGATACATTTTCTTCAACATTGTTTCAGCTGTGTCCTGCAAATTTCCATACCTGGTATTTCTGTTTTTATTGAGTTCTATGTTTTCTTTTACTCCATTTGAGACTTCCTCTTTGCCCCAAGAATTATTTAGAATTGTGTACTTGTTTAATTGCCAAGTATTTGGAGATTTTCCTGTTATCTTTGTTATTGATTTTGATTCCATGTTATATAAAGGAAACAAAGATGTCTCTGTATATTTTCCCCTTGTCTCCTGACACTCAGGCTGTTGATATGGTTTGGCTCTGTGTCCCCACCCAAATCTCATCTTGAATTGTAATCCTCATGTGTTGGGGAGGGGCCTGGTGGGAGGAAACTGGATCATAGGGGTGGTTCCCCCATGCTGTTCTTGTGATAGTAAGTTCTCATGAGATCTGATGGTTTAAAAGAGTGGCACTTCCCCCCTTGCTGTGTCTCCCGCCACCTTTTGAAGAAGGTGTTTGCTTCTCCTTTGGCTTCTGCCATGATTGTAAGTTTCCTGAGGCCTCCCCAGCCATGTGGAACTGAGAGTCAATTAAATCTCTTCTCTTTAAAAATTACCCAGTCTCAGGCAGTTCTTTATAGCAGTGCAAAAACTGACTAATACAGTTTACTTCTTCACGGCAGGCTGAGACTCATTATCTCATAAGCCTGTCAACACCAGACTAAAATTTATATGTATCAAATTGTTTTAAATATAACACAAATAAGCATATTTTTGGCTATTTAGAGCCTATCTGCTTTGCATGCCCCACAGAACTGTGCCCAGCATCTGCTAGCCATAGATTAAACTTAGGAATATAAAGGCCCCAAGCCTCTGCTGCCCATTGGAGGTCTGTGACCTAGAGACTCCCTGCCAGGTTACTGAGTGAAAGGGAGATGTGTAACCCCCTTTTCTGACACTCCCCTCCCCTAGGAATTTCCTTGCCTTCTGAGTGGTGCTCTCCTCCACCCCATGCTATCACTTCTGGATAGTCTCATGCCATAAAGGGACTACTCCAGCATGTGAACCTGTCAAAGCATCAACCAAATAGTTTTGTGTACCACTGCCACTTCATGGCCATAGTTTTTTCCTTGATCAGCCCCCAAATCCTTTGAATTCCTTTATATTCCATTATGGTCAATTAATATACTTCATGTGGTTTTAATTATTCTACATTTGCTAAACTTTGTTTTATGGCCCAGGGTATGGTCTATCTTGGTGAATGTTCCATGAATCCATGAACATGTGAAGACAGTGTATATCTGCTATATTGTTGGGCAGAGTGTCAGATCTTATTAGTTGACTGTGTTATTCCAGCCTTTTATATAGTTGATTTTCTGCCTAGTAGTTCCATAAATTGCTAAGAGTGGGTGCTGATATCCGTAATTATAATTGAGGATTTTATTTCCTCTTTCAGCTCTATTGGATTTTGGCTTCTGTATTTCCAGGCTCTGTTGCTTTAGGATTATTATGTCTTCTTCTTTGTGAATTGATAATTTTATTATTATATAGCATTCCTCTTTTTGGCAATTTTTCTTTGCACTGAAATCTAGTTTCTCTGAGTAATGTGTTGAACTCTCACGGCATCCTACTACATCCTACCCCATCCTGACCAAGATGGAACAATCCCTTTGTCCAGCACATCCATGCTGTATACACTACCCAGCCATTAATCACTCAGTACCCATCTTTTATCATCTTACTTCATCCCAAGGAGAAAGGTCAGTATAGCACAATGAGACATTTTGAGAGAAGGAGAGACCACATTCATATAACTTTTATTATAGTATATTATAATTGTTCTATTTTATTATTAGATGTTAATTTCTTACCAGGCCTAATTTATAAAGTAAACTTCATCATAGATATGTATGTATAGAAAAAACAAAGCATATAGAGCTTGGTAAAATCTGTGGTTTCAGGAATCCACTGGGGATGTTGAAATGTATGCCCTGTGGAGCAGAGGGGACGACTGTATTTGGCTGAAGCAATTTCTAAGCAAAGTGTTGAAGGTATGGCTTGGCTTATCCTCAATGTTTATTGTAAAATGTGAAAGGAAAGACATGACTTAAAGATAGACTTGTTAAGGAAAAAGAAACTAGAACCTAAAGATTTGGTGAATTCTTAGGCTATCTCATTGCAAAAAATGAGAAAGCATGTTTGGGAGACAATGCTAAGGGTGTAGCCGAGCAACCATTTAATAAGAAGATTAGCATTAAGTGTGAACCACAGGCCTCATCGGCCATCTCAACAGAAGCCAGGCACTATTCTTCAACACAACGGAAAAAACAACACCAAAGGCAATTCAGAGATCATCAGGGCTGCTTCCTCAGTTTCAAAAGGGGAGACCATTGCCTCAATTTTGACAGGTCAGATGGAGCCCTGCCCAAAGCTGTGGGAGTGAAGTCACCCAAAGCCATGGGAGCAGAGCTGCTTGGGGCCTTGGGGGTCCTATCCCTGCCTCGTAAAGGTGTTGGGGCAGGATCTCTATCCAAGTGAGTCCATAAGGCAAGACTCCCACCAGAGTGAGTCCAGAAGGCAGGACCTTGGTTCTAGAACACTAAGCTAAGGAGGAGTATTCTCAAGCCTTAAGATCTCATAGAGTTTGCCTTGTAGTTTGGACCTACTTGGGACTTATTACTCATTTTTTCTTTCCTACTTCTCCCTTTTGCAACGAGAATGTTTCTTCTATGCTTATGTCACCCAAAAGTAGTGTTGATAACCTAATCCCCAATGTGATGGTATTTGGAGGTAGGGTCTGTGGAAGCTGATTAGATCATAAGGGCAGAGCCCTCATGAGTGAGATTACTGCCCTTATAAAAGAGACCCCAGAAAACTCTTTTATCCCTTCCACCATGTGAGGGCACAGCAAGAACATAGCAGTCTGTAAACTAGGAAGTGGGCCCTCGCCAGACACTGAAAATGCAGGAGCCTTGGTCTTAGACTTCCCAGCCTCCAGAAATGTGAAAGATAAATTTCTGTTGTTTATAAACCACCCAGTTTATGGTATTTTGGTTATAGCAGTGAACTAAACAGGTAGTAATGTGCCAAATCACCTGAGTTGCCGTAGTTAATATAGAGTCAGGCCCAATCTCAAGCCAACTGTCAGATCATCTTTATTTTTATTTATTTATTTATTTTTTTGAGACGGAGTCTCGCTCTATTGCCCAGGCTGGAGTGCAGTGGCACAATCTCGGCTCACTGCAAGCTCCGCCTCCCGGGTTCACGCCATTCTCCTGCCTCAGCCTCTCCGAGTAGCTGGGACTACAGGCGCCCGCCACCACGCCCGGCTAATTTTTTGTATTTTTAGTAGAGACGGGGTTTCACCGTGGTCTCGATCTCCTGACCTCGTGATCCGCCCGCCTCGGCCTCCCAAAGTGCTGGGATTACAAGCGTGAGCCACCGCGCCTGGCCCAGATCATCTTTAATAACAGGTACTACTTTGCCTATACCTACCATTCTTTGTATTTCCTTTAAGACAATTATATTACTGATATAATACTGATATATTACTGATTTGCTCCAAGTACATATTTTCCTCTACCTGGCTGTAAGATCTTTGAAGTCAGAGGCTGTATTCTTTTCATTTTTGTATCCACAGTGCCTGACACATAGTAGGTACTCATTCAAAAAGTATTTGTTGAATGCTAAAGTATCTGACACTGTTCCAGATGCTGGGAATACAAGACACACAATCTCCTAGCTCTCAAGGAGCTTACATTCTGGTGGAGAAGAATGACAACTATGATTAAAGATTTTGGTATATTGGCATTTAGGAGATGGTTTATACTTTTTGGGTGTCTCTGAGTCTCTTGGAGACCCTAGAGCTGCATTTTTATGATAAAATTTATCTTTGTAAAAATATATTGAATTGGAATAGACATAAAATCTCAAGTCCTCCAGCTCAATGATGCTATTAAAATATTAATTGTTTGAATGGTCCTGGGAATGCTACTGCTGTGAGACTTCAGTTGAATTCAGCCAAAACAATGCATATTTTATATGCAAGGCACTGGAAAATATTTTACATATGTTCTTTCATTGAATCACCTTTTTTGTTTAAAAAGGCCTTTCATTACCAACCTCTACCCTCCCTCTCCTGCCAGGTTCCTGTTAAGTGCGTTTTTCACAGGATGCTCCTAAAACACCCTGTACCTCCATCTAGTATAGCTGTAATTCTGTGCCTACTTTTCTGTCAGCCACATTCACTATCACTAATATATTTTTAATTTCTCAAAGTCGGGGGTCAGGAGATAAGTACATTAATTTTATGCACTATACGGTCAAATTCCAACTTTCTTACTGATTGTGACCTTATACAAGTTATCTAATTTCACTGAGACTCAATTTTCTCCTCTGCAAAATGAAAATAATAATAATGTCCATTTTTTGTAAGGATTAAATAAAATAATGGCCATAAAAAGCTTAACATGGTACCCATTATGTAGCATAATCTCTTTAAATATTAACTGGTATGGTGTCTGCTATATAGTATGTATTTCCATAAATATTTCATAAATTAGTCCCTATTTAACCTTTACTTAATAAATGAAGAGACTGGTGCCAGAATCCGGGTCTTCAGGCTTGAAATCTTGTGCTCCTTCTGTAACAACATAGTACCTTATAGGTATGTGATTTTTTTTTTCTAAATAGAAGTTTGGCCACATAATCTGATGGAATTCTCATACTATTTTTAGATGAATGAGTCAGTCTGGAATAAATAGTGTAAGCACCAAAACATTAAAATTTCCACAACACTTAATGGCTTATTGGGATAACTGGACTGAATTTTAGGACGAGCAATGTTCCGAAAAATTTGGAATTGCTGTCTTTAAAGTGACTAAAGCCTATTGCATGAAGTCCAAGAAATTCTTATATCAAATCTTACTCTCTACAACAGTATTAGCATGGGGTTCTAATTTCTTAGATTAAGAAAGTTAATCATTAAAAATTACAAGAAAGCACTGACACTTCTTTGGGGCTTGGAATTTTCTCCACTGTATGAGCATGGTTCTTGCCTTCTGAGCGCAAAATACGAGATAGACCAAGATTTTCTTTCTCTTATTTGTCATTAAAATATTTCTTGTCTGATCTTCATCTCAAGCTACACATTCTTGTTCCATTTCTGAAATACTTATTGCTGTTAGCCTGGCATGGCATTTAGATAACTGAATCTTGAACAATTAAACATTTTCAAAGTTCAAAGAATGGAATCCAAAATAGTTAACTTTAAGTATTAATGGGAAATTGGGATGACAAAAGTGGCTTCTTTAAAATTGCTCATGTCCCAGTAGATGGGCAGCCATAGCCTGTGCTTTTCTGGTCCTATTGTGGTTTGCCTATTAAGCAATAACTATTTTGGGGGAGGTAGAAGCAACAAATAGTGTAGCCTAGCTAAAGTTGATGTTATATTTGTATTACTTTATAATAATTGATAAATTTATAAGTAACTATAAAATATATGATGAAGTCGATTTATAATCAATGTATACATGTGTAATAATAAAGTATGTACTTTCTTTCTGGCAGAATACTGTCAGTAAATATTAATTCAAAACAATGTAAAATGCTAACAGTGGTTTTTAAAGGATATATCAATCTACTTACTTCTTTTCCCTTTGTATTTGTATTTTTCTGTCCGTAGGGCTTATCTCGTATTAACCCATCTGAAAAAGAATGAAGAAAATGATTATGTAAATAAGCTGGCACTTGTGACATTTGACAAGTGTATTTTACAGACACATCTTTAATTAGTGATTATGAGAGCACAGGCTCTGGAGGAGACTGCTTGGACTCAAATAGTTTCTGTGACTATGTGACTAACTTTGGACAAGTCATTTGGCCTCCTTCAGCCTCAGTTTCCTCATTTGTCAAAAGATGAAGATCCTCCCTGTAAGGTTGTTGTGTGATTTAATGGCTGAGAAACAAAAATTAAATCCTCAGCCCTGCAACCAACTGAGCAGACCCCCTCTTGGCCAGTGGACCCCAGATAAACCTTAAAAACTGAGTTCCCAGCCATGATGGGATGGGAGGTTGGTCATGCATTGTTATACCCCTTCCTTTGCTAACCACCATTAGGCCTTCTTTCCTAATGGTTAAACAGAAACCAGCCCTTTCACAAGATTTATTCCACTGCTGATTTCAGCCAGCTGCCGGTTGCTGCCCCACGCTTTTGCAATTTTGACACAGCAACTGATCAGCATTCTTTCTTGATAAGAGACTCCCCCCTACCCTCACCAACACCATGGGCTGGTTGTGGCCAGCTTACAGAGACTGCACACATGATGCCTCTCTGTCCTCCATTTCACCTTTTGATGTACGGAGTCTAATTTTAATGCATTTAAATGTTGTGTTCAGCCCAACGTGAACATAGGAAGAATGTAACATGTATGTTTGCTTACTAGGCATGCACATGTCCCACTTGTCATTAATATTCATAGCTCCTCCTATAACCTGTTAAATACATAGCCAACCTGTTTAGCATAAATTCCTCTCCCATCCTTTCCTCTCTCAAAGTGCCTACTTCAGGCTGGGCACGGTGGCCCACGCCTGTAATCCCAGCACTTCAGGAGGCCAAGGTGGGTGGATCAGGAGGTCAAGAGATTGAGACCATTCTGGCCAATATGGTGAAACCCCGTCTCTACTAAAAATACAAAAAATAGCTGGGCGTGGTGGCGTGCGCCTGTAGTCCCAGCTACTCAGGAGGCTGAGGCAGGAGAATCACTTGAGTCCGGGAGGCAGAGGTTGCAGTGAGCCGAGATCACGCCATTGCACTCCAGCCTGGGCAACAGAACGAGACTCCGTCTCAAAAAAAAAAAAAAAAAAAAACAACTGTCTGCTTCCAGCTTCTGCCCAAGGCTATGCTTCCCAGTATGTGGTTGGCCAACCTACAGGCTGCAACCCTTTTTAAGAAATAAAGCTCTTTTTTTCCAAAATTTATGAACATTGTGATTCTTCAGTTGACAGGGCTAAGGCATATAATAACACTGTGTCTAGAATATAAGCAGCACAAAATAAATGTAATTTTGTTGATATTGTTACTGAGAAAAGAAAAATAGTTCAGAGTATGAGCTATGTAAGATATGAAAAATTTATTAGGCCCAGAGAAACATGAATGTGAGACTTCAGTCATGACTGCCCCCACCCCCGCCCCCCAGCTTCCACACCCATGCCTGGGGACAATTGCTGGTTAGCTCCCTCACTCACTATCTTCATGTTTCAGAAATTTGTAATACAAAAAATATATAGGCAATCTATACCTTATGTTATTTTAATGGAAATTTTTGGTAAACAACTTAGAAACTGCCTCTTCTTTTCCTTTAAAAATACCTTTGTAACTGCTGCTAATTGGAGTGTATATTCAGGGCAACTTGAATCTATGCTCCTGGGTTGCTGTCCTCAAGCTTGGCCCAAATAAACTGTCCACCAATATAATTTTGCCTTCACTTTTTCCTTTTAGGTCGACATTGCTATCATTACTACCCCCTATCCTCTGACCCTTGACACATTGCACCCCTGGATCTGTCACCTAATGACTAACTACTATGTTTAATAATAATGTTGAAATGCATACATTAAGTGATTAAAGTTAAATGTCACCATGCTCTGTACTTTTATGTACATAAGATACTGTCTTTTAGATAGATTATAGTAAATGTTTGTATTTGGTACTTCTAGTTTTGACTCTGGCTCTTAATGTTAGTTCAAAAAATAAATAAATAAATCAAAAAAATTTTTTTAAATTTTATCATTGAACTCCTGGTGCTTCTGTCCTTTTCTGTGACTGCTAAAGATTATGTACATTATTCAAAGCTGTGCTTCACTGGAAGTATTAAAAAAATGGCTTTACTTATCTTTCTTGGAGGTACCTCATTTTAGCCTGTCTTCTAGCAGTCATTTGGGTAATCTTCCATCATACATTTGCTAAAGATACCCAACTCTGTAAAGCTCTGCAGACAGTTTACATTCTAGATATCTTTCATGCATAACTCTGGATTTCCTAAAGAATTCATGTCCCTAGAGAGGAACCTTATGTAACAAACTAAGACAATGACAAAGCAGGGAGTGGAATGACCAAGATCTTCAATGAATTGTCAGCCTAGGCTAAAATATATGTGCATAAATACCAGGAGTCGGAGGGGTTTTATGAAAGTAGCTTCAAAGTAACTGGCCTAGTTACACACTTCTAATTTGCTTACAGGTAATGATAATTCTAGGAATCAACAAGAGTGTGATGTGAGCACTACTAAACTCTTTAATGCATTGATTTCTTTTTATATAATGTAAATACACTGTATGTAATATAATTATATAATGTATATAATTTATTGGGTTAATTGTATAAGACTGGTCTGCATGAGTAAATGGAAAAGTGTAATGCAAAGTATGACAAAAAACATTTTACACATATTTTTGAAATCTTATTTATATAGTTTTTAAAGGCTCTGTTCAGATATAATTTTAGGAATATAGATGTTTAGAGTAATAGACAATCCAACAAGTCTTGAAACTACCTCTTTTTTTTTTTTTTTTTTTTTTTTTTGGAGACGGAGTCTCGCTCTGTCACCCAGGCTGGAGTGCAGTGGCGCAATCTCAGCTCACTGCAAGCTCCGCCTCCTGGGTTCACACCATTCTCCTGCCTCAGCCTCCCGAGTAGCTGGGACTACAAGATCCCGCCACCGCGCCCAGCTAATTTTTTGTATTTTTAGTAGAGACTGGGTTTCACCGTGGTCTCGATCTCCTGACCTCGTGATCCACCTGCCTCGGCCTCCCAAAGTGCTGGGATCACAGGCGTAAGCCACCGCGCCCGGCCACCTCTCTCATTTTAAAAATGAGAAAAATTCCAGAAAAGTTAGTGACCTGCCCAAGAGCAAGATAGTGGTGGGCAGTAAGAAAACAGGCCCTGTTTTCCCCTCCCAAGTATTTATTTTAAATTTTAGATACAGCATAGACTGGACATTGCTTACAGAGACTCTTCAGAGGAAACTGGACAACTGGCTTGTTTCATAGACATCTTTTATAAATTTTCAAATTACTCAGACTTTCCAAAATGTCCTTGTTGCCTCATATGTAAAAGTAGGTTCATGGTGTCAACGTCACAGGGTTGTATGAAAATTAAATAATTTAATCTATGTGTAGCATTTACAAAGTTTTAAAGACCAAATAAGGCAATATAATGCAATTACAAAGAAACATTGAAATATTTATTCTTGTTATCTAGTTTACTCTTATTTTTAAAATTGGGAAAGTAATGCTTTTATAAGACAAATGATTGTCTAAGGTCACAGAACTAGTTAGCGGTAAAGCAGGGATGGGATCTACTCTATACCCTCATTAACATTTTTTATTACTTGATAGAATAATTTCCCCCTTCCAACGAGTAGTTAGAAATAATAGAATAAGCTTATTCTATCAGATTTATTCCAAAAGTCTTCCTATGGTTTGAAGAATCCAAAGGATATTAGAACAAAAGCTTTATGGGTATCTGTTCTGTGCTGCCATAAAGAATATCTGAGACTGGGTATTTTATAAGGAACAGAAATTTATTTCTTACAGTTTTAGAAGGTGGATAGTCCAATATCAAGGTACCAGCATCTGGCAATGGCCTTCTGACAGTGTTATTCCCTTGGTGGAAGGCAACAGGACAAGAGAGGGCAAGAAACAAATAGGGCCAAATGCATCCTTTATAAGGAACCCACGCTTGCTGATAATCGACTCCTGTGATAATGGCATTAATCCATTCATGAGGGTGAAGATCTCTTGAACTAATCACCTCTTAAAGGTCCCACCTCCCAACACTGTTGCATTGGGCATTACATTTCCAACACATGCTTTTGAGGGATATATTCAAACCATAGCATTCTACCTCTGGGCCTCCAAAACTTATGTTCTTCTTACATGCAAAATACATTCATTCCATCCCAATAGCTACAAATTCTTAACTCATTCCAGCACCAACTCAAAAGTCCAGAGTCTCATCAAAATCAGATATGGGCAACAGTCAGGCACAATTTATCCTGAGGTAAATTCCCTTCTAGCTGTCAGCCTGTGAAATTAAACAAGTTACCTGTTTCCAAAATACAATGGTGGGACAGGCATGGAAGAGGCATTCTCATTGCAAAAGGGAGGAATAGACAAGAAGAAAGTGGTTCGTGCTCACAAGTAAGTCCAAAATCCAATGGAGTGCACATCAAATCTTAAGCCTCCAGAATAATCTTTCTTGACTCCATGTCCCACCTTCTGGGCACACTGTGGCAGGGCTTGGGTCCTAAGGCCTCAGGCAGCCACATTCCCACAGCTTTGCTAGGCTTAGCCCAAATAGCAGCTCTAATGGGTTAGGGTCTTGTGCCGGCCGCTCTCCCAGGCTGGCATTGTATGTGAGTAGCTCTACAGTTCTGATGTCTCTGCAAGAGCCCAAACCTCAACTTTCTGCTGGACATTGCCCTCGCTGCAGCTCTCTACAAAAGCTTGACCCCTGCAACAAGTTTCTGCCTGGACCCCCAGGCTGTCAACAATATCCTTTGAAATCTAGGTGGAGGTAGCTCATGAACTCTGTGCACCTGCAGAATTAGCACCATATGAATGCCACCAAGACTTACCACTTGTACCCTATGGAGTGAAAACATGAGCCGCACCTAGGTTGGTTTAAGCCATTGCTAGGGTGTCCAAGAAGCCTTTTGCTAAAATGTGGGGATCAGACACTTGAGGTGACACAGAGATTGAATGTTGAGGTCCCATGGGCTCCTCTCTGGAAACCTTGCCCTCAAGTTCCCAGTTTGCCTTTAAGATCTCTGAAATGCCTTCTGGGTCATTCTTCCATTTTCTTGATGAATATCACCTGGCTCCCTACTAGTCATGCTAATTTTGTTAGCAAACAGCAACTTGGCAACACCTTTGGTTTGCTTTCCTAAACATGCCTTTCTATTCTTTACATTGGCTGGGCTGTCAATTTTTAAAACCTTTCGTTTCTGCCTCCCTTTTAATTATAAATTTTATCTTTAAATCATTTATCTTCTCTTACATTTTACTATATGCAGTTAAAAGAAATCATGGAGCTCCTTCAATGTTTTGCTTAGAAATTTCTTTCACCAGATAGCCTTGTTCATCACTCTTAATTCTGCCTTCTATAAAGCCCTCAGGCATGGAGACAATTTAGCTAAGTTCACTGCCACTTTATAACAGGATAACCTTTACTCAAGTTTCCAATACCTGGTTCCTCATTTCCACCTGAAACCTCATCAGAATTGCCTTTTGGGTCTGTATTTCAACCATCATTCTCATAACAACCACTTAGGTAATCCCTAAGAAGTTTCAGACTTTTCCTACAGCTCTCTTCCTTTTCTGAGCCCTCACCAGAATCACTGGGGATTAAATACCTTAAAATTTTCCTAGCATTTAAAGTCTTAGTTCCTGAGACTGACATTCTACATTCTAAAATAGCTTTCTGCATCACAATGTATGTTCTTAGAACTGGTATGACTGTATGAAACAGATGTATGAATATGGCTAAAGCATTAAATTCTAATCATGCTAAAAATCCTTTATTTCTCTGCATTCTACTATTCAAGCTAAGCTAACATTTCCATTTGGAAACTTTATTCTAAAACTATGCTTCTTAATCACACTTTCCTTTGATTCTTTTACCCATAAGTCCTTAATTGGAATGTTCTCTCTATAACTCAAGAATGCTTATATATTACAAAGATATGTGATTGCTTGATCATCTTCCTTCTATAGCAAGTGGTGTTTCAGCTATCTTACTATTTTCTCTTCATTTTAACTAGATTACTTCAGTCTGCTCTAAATGGTTATCCAGTCACTACACAGTTGTGACAGTCCCAATTGCAAGAATAGTAAAACACTGTTATACTAACTGGTAAAAAGTTGCTACCTCAAACAGAACTAGTGACAAAAACCACATGATTATCTCAATAGATGCAGAAAAGGCCTTCAATAAAATTCAACATCCCTTCATGCTAAAAACTCTCAATAAACTAGGTATTGATGGACCATATCTTAAAATAATAAGAGATATTTATGGTAAACCCATAGCCAATATCATACTGAATGGGCAAAAGCTGGAGCCATTCCCTTTGAAAACTGGCACAAGACAAGGATGCCCTCTCTCACCACTCCTATTCGACATAGTATTAGAAGTTCTGGCCAGGGCAATCAGGCAAGAGAAAGAAATAAAGGTATTCAAAAATAGGAAGAGAGGAAGTCAAATTGTTTCTGTTTACACATGACATCATTGTATATTTAGAAAACCCCATCATCTCAGCTCAGAAACTCCTTAAGCTGATAAGCAACTTCAGCAATGTCTCAGGATACAAAATCAATGTGCAAAAATCACAGGCATTCCCATACACCAATAATAGACAAGCAGAGAGCCAAATCATGAGGGAACTCCCATTCACAATTGCTAGAAAGAGAATAAAATACTTAGGAATACAGCTTACAAGGGATGTGAGGACCTCTTCAAGGAGAACTACAAACCACTGCTCAAGGAAATAAGAGAGGACACAACAAATGGAAAAACATTCCATGCTCATGGATAGGAAGAATCAATATGGTGAAAATGGCCATACTGCCCAAAGCAATTGACAGATTCAATGCTATTCCCATCAAGCTATCATAGACTTTCTCTGCAGAATTGAAAAAAAACTGCTTTAAATTTAATATGGAACCAAAAAAGAGCCCATATAGCCAAGATAATCCTAAGCAAAAAGAACAAAGCTAGAGGCATCATGCTACCTACTTCAAATATACTACAAGGCTACAGTAACCAAAACAGCATGGTACTGGTACCGAAACAGATATATAGACCAATGGAACAGAATAGAGTCCTCAGAAATAACACAACACATCTACAACCATCTGATATTCGACAAACCCAACAAAAACAAGCAATGGGGAAAGGATTCCCTATTTAATAAATTGTGCTGGGAAAGCTGGCTAGCTACAGCAGAAAATAGAAACTGGATCCCTTCCTTACACCTTATACAAAAATTAACTCAAGATGGATTAAAGACTTAAATGTAAGACCTAAAACCATAAAAACCCTAGAAGAAAACCTAGACAGTACCATTCAGGACATAGGCATGGGCAAAGACTTCATGACTAAAACACCAAAAGTAATTGCAACAAAAGCCAAAATTGACAAATGGGATCTAATTAAACTAAAGAGCTTCTGCACAGCAAAAGAAACTATCATCAGAGTGAACAGGCAACCTACAGAATGGGAGAAATTTTTTTGCAATCTATCCATCTGACAAGGGTCTAATATCCAGAACCTAAAAGGAACTTAAACAAATTTACAAGAAAAAAACGACCCCTTCAAAAAGTGGGCAAAGGATATCAACAGACACTTCTCAAAAGAAGACATTTATGCAGCCAACGAACATGAAAAAAAGCTCATCATCACTGATCATTAGAGAAATGCAAGTCAAAACCACATTGAGATACCATCTCATGTTAGTTAGAATGGCGATCATTAAAAAGTCAGGAGACAACAGATGCTGGTGAGGCTGTGGAGAAACAGGAACGCTTTTACATTGTTGGTGGGAGTGTAAACTAGTTCAACCTTTGTGGAAGACAGTGTGGCAATTCCTCAAGGATCTAGCACCAGAAATAGCATTTGACCCAGCAATCCCATTACCAGGTATATACCCAAAGGATTATAAATCATTCTACTACAAAAACACATGCACACGACATGTTTATTGCAGCACTATTTGTAATAGCAAAGACTTGGAACCAACCCAAATGCCCATCAATGATAGACTGGATAAAGAAAATGTGGCACATATACAACATGGAATACTGTGCAGCCATGAAAAAGAATGGGTTCTTGTCCTTTGCAGGGACATGGATGAAGCTGGAAACCATCATCCTCAGCAAACTAACACAGGAACAGAAAACCAAACACCGCATGTTCTCACTCATAAGTGGGAGTTGAACAAGGAGAACAAATAGATACAGGGAGGGGAACATCACACACTGGGGCCTGTCAAAGGGTTGGGGGGCAAGAGGTGAGAGAGAATTAAGACAAATACCTAATGCATGCAGGGCTTAAAACCTAGATGACGGGTTGATGGGTGCAGCAAACCACCATGGCAAATGAATACCTATGTAACAAACCTGCATGTTCTGCACATGTATCCCAGAACTTAAAGTAAACAAACAAAAAAAGTTGCTACCTCAAGATGTTCAAGTGTCACCTTACATATATTGTTCTGACTACCTTGATTCCCTTAGGAATCTTCCATTTCCCTCAACTCTAACATGGCACAGCAGTGGGCCTCCAGAACTCATCCAACAGAACTGTGTAATCTGGTTTGCCAGGCTTATGCTATATTGGTTGTTAAATATTTTTATTATGATGCTGGGTGATACATTAAATGTGTCTTCATAAGGTCACTGAACAACTTCTTGAATTAGAGAAAACTTCTGGCTAGAAAGATTCATGGTGCAGACAAAAAGTTTGGAAACACAGATAAATAAATGTAATAATTGGTTTACTAACATAAAACTGGTAAAATATCTAGGTTTCCAGATTTTAAGGCCACCTGTATTTTTGCTTTCCTTGATTTTCTGCTGATACTATAATTCCACAGGTTTTCATGCCAATAATCAAAAGTCATCATAGTATAATTTACCTTTTGAAAGAAGGTGTTGATAATAATTATTTTATATGAGTTCATATTCCCAATTTCACTGATTAGGTTTTTGAAAATTACAATAATTTATATATAAATAAGATCTTACCTACAAAATAAGGGCCCATTACATATTCGCTCGTTTTTTGAGGTGGAAAATATGGATCCTGAAATAAAAACAGAGAAGAGAAAGTGAATAGAAAAAAATAATTAAATATCAATATAGTTTTTAAACTTAGTATTATTGTCGGTTATAAATGATAAAATGAGATTGAATGTTCTCCTTTTGCTTTCTCTTATATAAGGAGTAGAATTTATTTACAATTTAACCTATGCAACTGGTCGAAGCCCTTGAATAAATCTTTCATTTCAGTTATTACACTTTCTAATATAGAATTTATATATTTTTAAAAAATTTTATTCTTTATTGATAGAATAAATATCATTAATATCAAAATATCAAAAAATTACAAGACATACAAAATATCATGGATATTTATTCTATGGATATAGATGCATGGATGAAATGTATTAGCAGGTTGTCAAGCTAGGAAACGTCAAGCATTAAAAGAAAATACATATTACTTTGCATGTTGTGAACCTCTTATTCCCTGAGCCCCAGGAAGCAAAAATAGTAATTTAAAGGATATATGAAAATAAAAAGATTAATATCAAAGAAAAAATATATCAAAAAAGAAGGTGTAAGTGACATCACAGAAAATGATGGAATAGGATGTCCAAAAATCAGTCCCTCCACTGAAATAAATATAAACTGTCAATGACTGACAGATCAATGATCTCAGAACTCCAGAATATAATCCAAAACTTGCAGCTAACAGGGCGCTGCTTAATAAAAAAAAGAGGGTGGATGAATTCTGGTGTTTGTGGAAAGCTCTGTCAGTTCACTGGCTGATCACTTAGATAATGGATCAGACCACAGACCCACCACAAACAAAGAATACAGTCTTTGCAAAAATAGTTTAGATAAGTCATTAAACAGACAGGTAATTGTAGCCCTCAACAATCAACAATAGCAACCCCTGGTGAAGGGGGATATTTTTGGAGTTACCACACTATAATATTTGAAATGCCCAATTTTCACCAAAAAATTACAAGACATACAAAAACAAAATATGGCCCATTCACAGGAAAACATAAACAGAAATCTTTCCTGCGGAAGCCAGGACTTTGGACTTACAAGACAAAGATTTTAAAACAACTTTCCTAAATATGCTTAAAGAGCTGACAAAGTACAAAAGGAATCTAAGCAAACAATGTATGCAAAAAAATGAGATTATCAATAAAGAATAAAATTTTTAAAAAATATATAAATTCTACATTAGAAAGTGTAATAACTGAAATGAAAGATTTATTCAAGGGCTTCAACTGCAGATTAAAGCAGACAGGAGAGAATCTGTGAACTTGAATATAGGACTTTTGAAATTATCCAGAATGAGGGGCAGAAAGAAAAATGAATGAAGTGAACAGAGCCTAAATGACCTATGGGACAACCATCAAGTGTGCCAACGTACACATTATGAGAGTCACAGGAAAAGAGAAAGAAAGAATATTTGAAGAATTTACAGCCAAACACTTCCCAAATTTGATGAATATCATAATTCAATACATCAAAGAAGCTCAAAGAACTCCAATGAGGATAAACTCAAAGTGCATCACAGCAGACACGTTATATAATAAAACTGCCAAAAATGAAGAGTGAATTTGCAGGAACAGAGGAGTGACTTATATAAAAAGTTATCCTCAGTAAGATTACCAGCCAATTTTTATCGATTTTTATCAGAAACTGTTTAAGAAGGCAGTGGAATGACAACGTGCTGAAAAAAAAAAAAAAAAAAATCTGTCAACCAAGAATCCTATAACCAGTAAAAATGAAGAAGAAATTAAGTTAATCCCTAAGATTAACAAAAACTTAGGGAGTTTGCCCTAGTGTAAACCTGCCCTGAAAGAATTGCCAAGGGAGTTTTTCAGGATGAAAGGAAAGGACCCTAGACAGTACTTTGAACTCATATGAACAGATAAAGAACTCTGGAAATGGAGGCAAGTGGGGAAAAACTGTAGCTGTGTTTTTTTTTAAAAATACTAAGTTATCAGCTTAAATAGCCTGTTAAAACTATAACTTATGTAAGCTTCATGGTAACTATGAAAAGCAAAATCCATAGATTAAAAAAGGATAAAAAGTAAGTACTCGAAGCAAATATTATTAAAAAAATCATCCAATCATAAAAGGAGACAAGAATAAAGAAATAAAGGATCTACAAAACAACCACAGAACAATTAACAAAATGGCAGTAGTAAGTTCTTACCTACAAATAATTGCTTTGAATGTAAATGGATTAAATTCTCCAATTAAAACACATAGAATGAATTGAATCATTTAAAAACACAAGGCCCAATTATATGTTACCTGAGACCCACTTCACCTCTAAGAACACACATAGACTGAAAGTGAAAGGATGTAAAAAGATATTCCATGCAAATGGAAATAAGAGCTGGAGTAACTATCGTTATGTCAAAGAAACCAGACTTTAAGTCACAAACTGTGAAAGAGACAAAGGAGGTCATTATATAATTATAAAAGGGTCAGTTCATCAGAGAATATAACAATTGTAAATATATATGCACCCAAAATTAGAATAGTTAAATATAAAGCAAATATTAATAGATCTGAAGAAAGAGGTAGACTACAATACAATAATAGTAGAGGACTTCAGGCTGGTCTGAATGCAATGGTGCTTTCAACTAACTGATCACAACTGGTTACAGATTCCATTGTTTCTTCTCCACCCCAACTGCTTCACTTGACTAACTTTAAAAAAAGAAAAAATAGTAGAGGACTTCAATAATACCCCACTTTCAACACTGGACAGATAATTCAGACAGAAAATTAAGAAGGAAACATTAGTCTTGAACTACACTTTAGACCAAATGGAACTATAAGGCATATATAGAACATCCCACCCAACAGCAGCAGCATATACATTCTTTCCCAGCACACACAGAACATTCTCCAGGATAGATCATATGTCAAGCCATGAAACAAGTCTTAACTAATATATAAGATTGAAATCATCAACTATGCTTTCTGATGACAATTTTATGAAACCAGAGATGAATTACAAGAGAATTTTTGGAAAATTTACCAATATGTGGAAATTAAACATGTCCCTGAACAATCAATGGGTCAAAGAAGAAACTAAAATGGGAAGTTATAAAAATATCCTGACACAAATGAAAATAGACACACAACATACCAGAAATTATAGGATGCAGCAAAAGCAGTTCTTTGAGGAAACTTTATAGCAATAAATGTCTACATCAAAAAAGAAGAAAAATCTCAAGCAACCTAATGTTACACCTAAAGCAACTATTAATAGAAAAAGAACAAACTAAGTTCAAAGTTAGTAGAAGAAATAATAAAGATCAGAGCAGAAACAAATAAAATTGAGACTAGAAAAAAGTAGAAAAGATCAATGAAACTAAGCATTGGTTTACTGAAAAAAAAAATCAAACTGGCAAACCTCTAACTACATTAAGAAAAAAAGAGTAGATTCAAAATCAGAAATGAAAGAGGAGACATTACAACTGATATCACAGAACCACAAAGGATTGTGAGTCTATTATGAACAATTAGATGCCAATAAATTGGATAACCTAGAAGAAATGGATATATTCCTAGAAACATACAACCTATCAAAACTGAGTCATGAACTAACAGAAAACCTGAACAGACCAATAATGAGTAAGGATATTGAAACAGTAATAAAAAGTCTCCTGTGAAAGAAATGCCCAAGACCTGATGGCTTCACTGCTGAATTCTACAAAACATGAACTACTTCCAATTCTTCTCAAATGCTTCCAAAAAAATTAAAAAGGAGAAAACACCTTCAAACTCAGTTTGCAAGGACAGTGCTACTCTGATACTTAAGCCAGACAAAGACACTACAAAAAGATAAAGTTATGTCAATATCCCTGATAATACAGGTATAAAAATCCTCAACAAAATATTAACAAACCGAATTTAACAACACATTAAAAGGATCATTCATGGTGAATAAGTGAGCTTTATCTCTGGGATGCAAGGATGGTTCAACATATGTAAGTCAATAAATGTATACACATTAACAGAATTAAGGACAAAACCATATGATCATCTCAATAGATGCGGAAAAAGCATTTGACAAAATTCAACCCACTTTCATGACAGACTCACAGCTAACATTATACTCAACAGTGAAATTGAAAGCTTTTCCTCTAAGATCAGGAACAAGACAAGGATGTCCACTCTTTCTACTTCTCTCTAGAAGTTCTAGCTAGAGTGATTAGGCAAGAGGAAGATAAACAAATCTAAATTGGAAAGGAAGAAGTTAAATTGTCTGTTTTCAGACATGATCTTATATTTTAAAAAATTCCTAAGAATGTCACAAAAAACTTAGAACTAATAAGTAAATCCAGTAAAGGTGCAAGAAATAAAATAACACACAAAAATTAGTTGCATTCCTATACACTAACAAGGAACTCTCTGAAAAAAAATCAAGAAAACAATTCCATTTACAATATCTACAGAAACGTTTAGAAATTAATTTAACCAAGAGTGTAAAGGATCTGTATGCCAAAAACTATAAAACACTGATGAAAAAAATTGAAGAAGACTCAAATGGAAAGATATCTGTGTTCATGAACTCGAAGAACTAATATTGCTTAAATGTACATACTACCCAAAGCAATCTACAGATTCAGGGCATTGCTATCAAAATTCCAATGACATTTTTCACAGAAATAGAAAAAAACGCACCTAAAATTCATATGGAACCATAAGTGACCCCAAATAGCCAAAGCAATCCTGAGCAAATAAAAGAAAACTAGAGGCTACCAGATTTCAATATCTATTGCAAAGCCATAATAATCAAAACAGCATGGTACTGGCATAACAACAGACACAAAAAACAATGGAATACAATAGAGCACCCAGAAGTAAATTCATGCATTTATAGTCAACTAATATTCAACAAAGGTACCAAGAACACACAATGGGGAAAGGACAGTCTCTTCAATAAATGGTGATAGGAAAACTGGGTATTCACATGTGGAAGAATGAAATTGGACTCTTATCTTACTCCATATACAAAAATTAACTCAAAATGGACTAAAGACTTAAACGCAAGACCAGAAACTCTAAAACTACACTGGTGTGGGCAATAATTTTTTGGATATGACCCCAAAAGTACAGGCAATGAAATAAAATAGACAAATGGGATTAGATCAAACTAAAAAGCTTCTGTATAGCAAAGGAAACAATCAACAGAGCAGAGACAATCTACAAAATGGAAAACAAATTATTATTAAATCTTTATGTCTGATAAAGGGTTAGTATCCAAAATATATAAGGAACTCAGACAACTTAATAAAAAGAAAACAACTCAAGTTTAAAATGGACTTAAAATAGACATTTCTCAGCCGGGCACATCTCTCACGCCTATAATCCCAGCTCTTTGGGAGGTCGAGGTGGGTGGATCACGAAGTCAGGAGTTCAAGACCAGCCTGCCCAAGATTGTGAAACCCCATCTCTACTAAAACTACAAAAGAAATAGCCTGTGGTGGGTGGCTGTAATCCCAGCTGCTCAGGAGGCTGAGGAAGGAGAATCACTTGAACCCAGGCAGCAAGTGAGCCGAGATCATGCCATGACATTCCAGCCTGGGAGACAGAACAAGACTCTGTCTCAAACAAACAAACAAACAAACAAAAAAAAGACATTTCTCAAAGAAGACATACAAATGTCCAATAGGTATATGAAAAGGTGCTCAACTACACTAATCATCAGGGAAATGCAAATTAAAACCATGATGAGCTATCACCTCACACCAGTTAGAATGGCTATTATTATTAAAAAGATTAACGATAACAAATGTTGCCAAGGATGTAATGCAAGGAAATCTTGCTACACTATTGGTGGGAATATAAATTAGCACAGCCATTATGAAAAAAAGCATAGAGGTTCCTCAAAAAACTAAAAGTAGAGCTACCATATGATCCAACAATCCCACTACTGGGTGTATACCCCAAGGAAATAAAATGTTGAAGGAATATGCACTCCATGTTTATTTCAGCATTATTCACAATAGCCAAGATATGGAATCAATCTAAGTGTCCACCAATGGGTGAACGAATAAAGAAAATATGGTATATATACCCAATACTATTCAACCTTAAAAAAGGAGGAAATTCTGTCATTTGCAATAATATGGAGGAACCTGGAGAAAAGTACGTTACGTGAAATAAGCCAAGAATAGAAAAACAAATATTGCATGATCTCATTTATAAGTGGAAATCTATAAATGGTGAACAGATAGATGCAGAGAGTAGGATGTTGGTTGTTACCAGGGGCTGGAGGGTAGGGGAATTGGGGAGATGTTGGTCAAAGTATACAAAATTTCAGAGAGACAGGAAAAATGTTTGAGAGATCTACTGTACAACATGGGGATTATAACTAATAGCAATGTATTGTATACTAGAAAATTCCTAAGAGAGTAGAGTTTAAGTGTTCTCACTACAAAAAAAATCATATGTGAGGTAATAGCATATGTTACTTAGCTTGATTTAGCCATTCCACATTGTATACTTTTTTTTTTTTGAGATGGAGTCTCACTCTGTCACCCAGGCTGGAGTGCAATGGCGTGATCTTGGCTCACTGCAACCTCTGCCTCCCAGGTTCAAGCTATTCTCCTGCCTCAGCCTCCTGAGTAGCTGGGCCTACAGGCACGAACCACCACGCCCAGCTAATTTTTTGTATTTTTAGTAGAGACGGAGTTTCACCGTGTTAGCCAGGATGGTCTCGATCTCCTGACCTCATGATCTGCCTGCCTTAGCCTCCCAAAGTGCTGGGATTATACCTCAAAAAGTTAAAGGAAGGGCGGGAGGAAGGGCGGGCAGAGTTTTCATTTCTAGTAGTGGAAGAATAGCTTGTATTAGACCTACTCTCTCAAGGACCACAACTATGAACTCTTGGAAAATATGAAAACAACGATTTGGCACTTCCAAGCTTATTCTTAAGATATGGAAAGTTGAAAATACCATAGCCCCCACCCTAACAATAAAATGTTGGGCAATTTACAAAATTCTAACACCTTTGAATCCATCAGAGCTGTCTTTACAGGGCAACCAATTAACTTGAAATCTAAGAAAGTAGAAGCACTTCCAAGGATAGATGGGATATATGCACTGACTCACCCAACCACAGTACAGGAAGAAGATAGGCTTACCAAACGTGCAACTAAGAAGAATTCAAGGCCAGGCACAGTGGCTCAAACTGTAATCCCAGCACTTTGGGAAGCCGAGGCAGGCAGATTACCTGAGGTCAGAGTTTGAGACCAGCCTGGCCAATATGGTGAAACCCCATCTCTGCTACAAATACAAAAATTAGCTAGGTGTGGTGGTGGGCTATAACTCCAGCTACTCACTCGGGAGGCTGAGGCTGGAGAATCGCTTGAACCCAGGAGGTGGAGGTTGCAGTGAGCCGAGATCATGCCATCGTACTCCAGCCTGGATGACAGTGAGACTCAAAAAAAAAAAAATTAAAAATCAGATAAATTTTGTAACAAATTGTTAAAGGCTGAGGGTAGGCTAATGTTAGAACATGAAAACCCTTGTAGCCACAAACACGAGTATTTTGTGCTGACTCACAGACCTTCTCCACAGACTTCCACTGGTTGTTACCATAAATATTGGAGACCAGGTAGGATGCCAAGGAAAGTCTCCATCAGAGTGCAGACAGAGAAGCAGAGCACCCACTTGCCACAGGAAGTATGGGAAACCACTCCTGCATCCTTCTCTAGGGAGCTAAAGCCTGAAGTTGTTAGTGGAAACCCTTTTGTACCCAGTGCATAAACGAAGACCTATCCCTGAGGAAAAGGCAGGAAGCCATTCTATTTCCAGATCATTACATGTCTCCTATCATAAGAAAGAGGCAGAAATATTGCTCATTTCTTAGACACTGAAAGACAGAGCTTGCCCAAGACAGAGGCACAACCAGGACAAAAGAGAATCTGTGCCTCCCAGTGCCAGGCTTTAAAACCCAATAATAAACAATAGCAGTCCTGTACTGAGGAAGAGATGAGAGTGTAGAAAGAAAAGCTCTCTGAGGTTGAGATGCACAGAGAAAGCCAGAAGCTGGAGAAGAACAGCAACATTTAAAAAATCTCTCCAGCAAATTAGCCCCCACTCTACGCACAAGATAATGCTAGAGGAATATAAAATCAGTGATGCACTACAGAGAACAATAACAGAGCCCAAACCCAGCTCAACTCCTTACTAAATTGACTTAATTCCCCACATGAGGAAAGAAAAGCATATCCATTTCCTGCTATGAATGCTTTTACCTTAATCTGTAGTATTCTATATAGGTGTCTGGCTTTCAATGAAAAAATTATAAGACACAAGAAAGCAAGGAAAGGAAATCCACTATTAAGAGATAAAACATTAAAAAAAAATCTCACATATGTGGCAACTGTTGGAATTACCAACAGGCATTTTAAAAATAGTTAAGATTAATATATTAAAGGCTCTAATGAAAATGGTGGATGACTGGATGAACAGAAGGTGAATTTTAGAAGAAAATGGAGATACCGAGTGACAAATGAAATGACAGAAATCGAAGACACAGTAACTGAGATGAAGAATGCCTTTGATGGGCTCAGGAGTAGTCTTGACACAGGCAAGGGAAGAATCAGTGAACTTGAAGATGTATCAGTAGAAATTACCCAAACTAAAAAACAGAGGAAAAAAGTAAAAACAAAAACCAAAAACCAAAAAATCAAACCACAGAACAGAGCACCCAATAACTGTGGGACAATATCAAATGGCTAAGAGGTATATAATTGGAATCCCAGAAGAGAAAGGAGAGAACAAGGCGAAAATATATGTTTGATGGAGTAATGGTTGAGAGTTTTCTAAGAAAATAATGAAGGACACCAAACCATAGATTCAAGAAGTTTAGAGAACTTTAAGCAGAATAAATAACCTGCATGCACACCCATCAAACACACACACACACCCCTAGATATATATTATTTAAATTGTGGAAAACCAAACATAAAGAGAAAAAAACCTTGAAGACAGCCAGAAACAAAAGACACATTACATAAAAAGGAAAAAAGAATTGCAGCAGACTTCTTGTTTAAAACTATGCACGCCAGGTAATATGGCAGTGACATCTTTCAAAAACAAAACAAAAATATCTCAACACAGAATTCTATATAAGAGAAAATATCCTTTAAAAATGAAGGATAAATCAAGTGCTTTTTGGACAAACGAAACCTAGGAGACCCACACTACATGAAATGAACTTCTTTTAACCAGAATAAATATTCTGCATAAAAGAAGTTCTTCAGCCAGAGTAAATATGATTATAGCCAGAAATTATATATATGAAAAGAACTTAGTATCTCCAAAATGATTAATGTGAAGATAAATATAAAGACATCATTGTTATTTTTAGTTACTCTAAAAGATAACAGAGTCTAAAACAAAAAGATAACTCAGTCCCCAAAGGAGACATATATTATAATTTTTAGCATATGTAAAAGCAAATGCTATGACAATAACACAAAAAATTGAGGGAGGAATTGGGAATATACTGTTAAAAGGTTCTTATGCTATTGTTAGAAGGTAAAGAGTGATTGATTAAATATGTATATTTGTAAAACCTAGACCAATCTCAGGAGCTTCAAGATGGCTGACTAGAGGCTTCTAGTACATTCACCTCCTTCAAAAAGAGGAACCAAAATAGTGAGTAGATAATCACGCTTTGACTAGATCATCTAAGACAGAACACTGGAATTCAACAGAGAAGTTATAGGAAACACCTAAAGCAAGGAAGGACCGGGAAGCAAGGCAGCCAGCTCAGCCAGGATTGGCTGGGACCTGGAAAGGTTCCCCAATGTGTAGAAAGGGTGAGAGACCCCCACTCCCACCATGGACTCCTGCAATCCTAGCCAAGGAAGAGCCCTTTGATCCTCACAGGCCCTGAGACTAACAGGAGGAGCTGCCTGGAGAATGTACAATAGTATTGTCCCATAGAGGGAGCTCACACTGGGGCCCAGACATCCTAAGCTGCTATGGCAAGGTGCTATTTTGAGAGCCCAGCCACTACCAGACTGCCCCGAGGCCCAACAGCCCATACATCTTCACGTCCCTAGAGCCCCATTGACATCTCTCATCCACAGCAACCACTGTGGCTTGCTGCTGCTACCAAGGCCAAAGCATGAGCCACTGGCAGTGACCCCACCGCTCTTAGCAGCAGAGCCACCACACATTTTTATATGCCCCAAGGATAGACTCCCCTGCCTGCAGGTTCCGTGGCTGCAGGCTGCCGCTGCCTGAGACCCACACACCTGTGGCTGCTGCCACTAAAAGCCACCCCACCCTCCCAAGCAGCAGGGCTGCAGCACAAGGATCTAGAAAAGCAAGAACCTGAAATTAGAAGAAAAGAAACAATAAGATCAGAGAAAAAATAAATGAAATCGAGACTTTAGAAATACAGAAAGTCTACAAAACAAAAAGTTGGCTTTTTGAAAAGATAAACAAAATCAACAAACCTTTAGTGAGACTAAGAAAAAGAGAAGACCTAAATAAATAAAACTAGAAATGAAAGTGAAGGCATAACAATTGAGACCACAGAAATACAAAGAATCATTAGACACTGTTATGAACAACTGTATACCAACAAATTGAAAAACCTAGAAGAAATGGATAATTTCTTGGACACATACAACCTACCAAGATTGAAACATGAAAAAATGGAAAACCTCAATAACCAACAATAAGTAACAAGATTGAAGCTGTAATAAGTCTCCCAACAAAGGAAAGTCCAGGAATTGATGGCTTCACTGCTGAATTCCAAACGTTTCAGGAAGAACTAGTAATAATTCTACTCAAATTCTTCAAAAAAATTAAAGAGCAGAGAATACTTCCAAACTCATTCTATGAGACTAGCAATATCCTGATATCAAAATCAGACAAGAATACAATGAAAAAAAAAAAAACTACAGGCCTATATCACTGATGAACATAGATTAAAAAGTTCTCAACAAAATACTAGCAAACTGAATTCGACAACACATTAAAAATATCATCATGATCAAATGGGATTCATCCTAGGGATACAAGTATGGTTCAACATATACAAATCAATAAATGTGATACATGACATTAACAGAACCAAGAAGAAAAAATCATATGATTTCAATAGATGCTATAGAAGCATTCAATAAAATCCACCATCGTATTATGATAAAAATCCTCAACAAACTAGGCAGAAAGAACATACCTCAAAATAATAGAGGCATATATGACAAACCCACAGCTAGCATCATACTGATGGCAGAAAAATTGAAAGCCTTTCCTCTAAGATCTGAAACAAGACAAGATGGTCATTTATGACTTTTGTTCAACATAATACTGTAAGTCCTGGCCAGAGCAATTAGGTAAGAGAAAGAAATAAAGAGCATTCAAATTGGAAAGGAAGAAGTCAAATTTGTCTTGACTGCAAACATGATCTTATATGTGGAAAAGCATAAAAACTCCACCAAAAAACTGTTAGAACTGATAAATTCAGTAAAGTTGCAGGATATAAAATCAACATACAAAAATCAGTAGCATTTATTTATGCCAACAGCAAAAAATCTGAAAAAGAAATCAAGGAAGTAATCCCATTTACAATAGCTACACAAAATATAAAATACCTTCAATCAATTTAGTCAATGAAGTGAAAGATCTATACAAGGAAAACTATAAAACATGGATGAGAGAAATTGAAGAGGACACAAAAAAATAGAAAAATATTCCATGCTCATGGATTGGAAGAATTTTTTTTTTTTATTATACTTTAGGTTTTAGGGTACATGTGCACAATGTGCAGGTTTGTTACATATGTATCCATGTGCCATTCATTTCCTGCACCCATTAACTCGTCATTTAGCATTAGGTATATCTCCTAATGCTGTCCCTCCCCGCTCCCCCAACCCCATAACAGTCCCCGGAGTGTGATGTTCCCCTTCCTGTGTCCATGAGTTCTCATTGTTCAATTCCCACCTATGAGCGAGAACATGCGGTGTTTGGTTTTTTGTCCTTGCGATAGTTTACTGAGAATGATGTTTTCCAGTTTCATCCATGTCCCTACAAAGGACATGAACTCATCATTTTTTATGGCTGCATAGTATTCCATGGTGTATATGTGCCACATTTGCTTAATCCAGTCTATCATTGTTGGACATTTGGGTTGGTTCCAAGTCTTTGCTATTGTGAATAGTGCCGCAATAAACATACATGTGCATGTGTCCTTATAGCAGCATGATTTATAGTCCTTTGGGTATATACCCAGTAATGGGATGGCTGGGTCAAATGGTATTTCTAGTTCTAGATCCCTGAGGAATCGCCACACTGACTTCCACAATGGTTGAACTAGTTTACAGTCCCACCAACAGTGTAAAAGTGTTCCTATTTCTCTACATCCTCTCCAGCACCTGTTGTTTCCTGACTTTTTAATGATGGCCATTCTAACTGGTGTGAGATGGTATCTCACTGTGGTTTTGATTTGCATTTCTCTGATGGCCAGTGATGATGAGCATTTTTTCATGTGTTTTTTGGCTGTATAAATGTCTTCTTTTGAGAAGTGTCTGTTCATGTCCTTTGCCCACTTTTTGATGGGGTTGTTTGTTTTTTTCTTGTAAATTTGTTTGAGTTAATTGTAGATTCTGGATATTAGCCCTTTGTCAGATAAGTAGATTGCAAAATTTTTCTCCCATTCTGTAGGTTGCCTGTTCACTCTGATGGTAGTTTCTTTTGCTGTGCAGAAGCTCTTTAGTTTAATTAGATCCCATTTGTCAATTTTGGCTTTCGTTGCCATTGCTTTTGGTGTTTTAGACATGAAGTCCTTGCCCACGCCTATGTCCTGAATGGTATTGCCTAGGTTTTCTTGTAGGATTTTAATGGTTTTAGGTCTAACATTTAAGTCTTTAATCCATCTTGAATTAATTTTTGTATAAGGTGTAAGGAAGGGATCCAGTTTCAGCTTTCTACATATGGCTAGCCAGTTTTCCCAGCACCATTTATTAAATAGGGAATCCTCTCCCCATTTCTTGTTTTTGTCAGGTTTGTCAAAGATCAGATAGTTGTAGATATGCGGCATCATTTCTGAGGGCTCTGTTCTGTTCCATTGATCTATGTCACTGTTGTGGTACCAGTACCATGCTGTTTTGGTTACTGTAGCCTTGTAGTATAGTTTGAAGTCAGGTAGCGTGATGCCTCCAGCTTTGTTCTTTTGGCTTAGGATTGACTTGGTGATGCAGGCTCTTTTTTGGTTCCATATGAACTTTAAAGTAGTTTTTTCCAATTCTGTGAAGAAAGTCATTGGTAGCTTGATGGGGATGGCATTGAATCTATAAATTACCTTGGGCAGTATGGCCATTTTCACGATATTGATTCTTCCAACCCATGAGCATGGAATGTTCTTCCATTTGTTTGTATCCTCTTTTATTTCATTGAGCAGTGGTTTGTAGTTCTCCTTGAACAGGTCCTTCACATCCCTTGTAAGTTGGATTCCTAGGTATTTTATTCTCTTTGAAGCAATTGTGAATGGGAGTTCACTCATGATTTGGCTCTCTGTCTGTGATTGGTGTACAAGAATGCTTGTGATTTTTGTACATTGATTTTGTAACCTGAGACTTTGCTGAAGTTGCTAATCAGCTTAAGGAGATTTTGGGCTGAGACAATGGGGTTTTCTAGATATACAATCATGTCATCTGCAAACAGGGACAATTTGACTTCCTCTTTTCCTAATTGAATACCCTTTATTTCCTTCTCCTGCTTGATTGCTCTGACCAGAACTTCCAGCACTATGTTGAATAGGAGTGGTGAGAGAGGGCATCCCTGTCTTGTGCCAGTTTTCAAAGGGAATGCTTCCAGTTTTTGTCCATTCAGTATGATATTGGCTATGGGTTTGTCATAGATAGCTCTTATTATTTTGAGATACATCCCATCAATACCTAATTTATTGAGAGTTTTTAGCATGAAGGTTGTTGAATTTTGTCAAAAGCCTTTTCTGCATCTATTGAGATAATCATGTGGTTTTTGTCTTTGGTTCTGTTTATATGCTAGATTACATTTATTGATTTGCGTATGTTGAACCAGCCTTGCATCCCAGGGATGAAGCCCACTTGATCATGGTGTATAAGCTTTTGATGTGCTGCTGGATTCGGTTTGCCAGTATTTTATTGAGGATTTTTGCATCAATGTTCATCAAGGATATTGGTCTGAAATTCTGTTTTTTGGTTGTGTCTCTGCCAGGCTTTGGTATCAGGACGATGCTGGCTTCATAAAATGTGTTAGGGAGGATTCCCTCTTTTTCTATCCATTGGAATAGTTTCAGAAGGAATGGTACCAGTTCCTCCTTGTACCTCTGGTAGAATTCGGCTGTGAATCCGTCAGGTCCTGGACTCTTTTTGTTTGGTAAGCTATTGATTATTGCCACAGTTTCAGAGCCTGTTATTGGTCTATTCAGAGATTTGGAAGAATATTTTTAAAATGACAATTCTACCCAAATCAACTTATAGATTCAATGCAATTCCCATAAAAATGACATTCTCCACAGAAATAAGAAAAAAACCTTAAATTTATATGGAACCACAAAAGATTCCAACTAGCCAAAGCAACCCTGAGACAGAAGGACAAAGTAGGAGGCATTATACTACCTGATTTAAAAAATACTACAAAACTGTGGTAACCAAACCAGCTTGGTGTTGGCATAAAAACAAACAGACCAATGGAACAGAATAGACAACCCAGGTTCAAACTCACGCATTTACAGTCAACGCATTTCAACAGAGGTATCAAGAACACACAACAGACAAATGACATCGTTTTAGTAAATGGTGCTGGGAAAACTGGATAACTATATGCAGAATAATGAAATTAGATATTAGTCTCTCACCATATGCAAAAATCAAATCAAAATAAAGACTAAAATCTAAGATCTAAAACTATGAAACTACTAGAAGAAAACATTAAGGAAACACCCCAAGACATTGGTCTAGGCAAAGATTCTTTGTGCAAGATCTCAAAAGCACAGGCAACTAAAGCAAAACTAGACAAATAAGATTCCATAAAGCTAAAAACCTGCACAGCAAAGGAAACAATGAAGTGAAGAGACAGCTCACAGAATACAATATTTGCAAACTATTCATTTGATGAAGGATTAATAAGCAGAATATATAAGGAGCTCAAATATCTCAATAGCAGATGAACAAATAATCAAATTTAAAAATGGACAAATGACCTGAATAAACATGCAACAAAAGAAGACATACAAATGGTCAATCAGTATGTGAAAAAATGTTCAATATCACTAATCAGAGAAATGCACATCAAAACCACAATGAGACATCATCTCACCTCTGTTAAAATGGCTTTTATAAAAAAGACAGCCAATAGCAGATGCCAGAGAGGATGTGGATAAAGGGCAACCCTCATACACTGTTGGTGGTAATGTAAATTAGTACAGCCACTATGGCAAGCTGCATGGAAGTTTCTCAAAAATCAAAAATAGAACTACTATATGATCCAGAAACTCGACTACTGGGCATATATCCCAAAGTAATCAATATATCAAAGAGATATTTGCACTCCCATGTTTATTACAGCACTATTCACAATAGTCAAAATATGGAATCAAGGTAAGTGCCCATTAGTGGATGAATAGATAAAGAAAATATGGTATACATCTGACAAAGGTCTAATATCCAGAATCTACAAGGAACTTAAATTTATAAGAAAAACAACCCCATCAAAAAATGGGCAAAGGATATGAACAAAAGAAGATATTTATGCGGTCAAAAAACATGAAAAAGCTCAGTATCACTGATTAGAGAAATGCAAATCAAAACCACAATGAGATACCATCTCATGCCAGTCAGAATGGCGATTATTAAAAAGTCAAGAAACAATAGACGCTAGTGAGGCTGTGAAGAAATAGGAACACTTTTACACTGTTGGTGAGAATGTAAATTAGTTCAACCATTGTGGAAGACAGTGCAGCGATTCCTCAAAGATCTAGAACCAGAAATACGATTTGACCCAGCAATCCCATTACTGGGTATATACCCAAAGGAATATATATCATTCTATTATAAAGACACATGCACATGTATATATTTATTGCAGCACTATTTACAATAGCAAATACATGAAACCAACCAAAATGCCCATCAATGATAGACTGGATAAATTAAATGTGGTACATATACACCATAGAATACTATGCAGCCATAAAAAGGAATGAGATCACGTCCTTTGCAGGGACATGGATGAAGCTGGAAGCCATCATCCTCAGCAAACTAACACAGGAAGAGAAAACCAAACTCCGCATGTTCTCACTTGTAAGTGGGAGTTGAACAATGAGAACACATGGACACAGGGAGGAGAACAACACACACCAGGGCCTGTTGAGGGGTGACGGTGAGGGGAGGGAACATAGATGACAGGTTAATAGATGCAGCAAAGCACCATGGCACACGTGTACCTATGTAACAAACCTGCACGTTCTGTGCATGTATCCCGGAACTTAAAGTAAAATTCAAAAAAAAGAAAATGTGGCATATATACCCAATGGAATACTTTTCAGTCATAAGAAGAATGAAATCCTGTCATTTGCAGCAACATGGATGGAACTGGAGGTTATTACATTAAGTGAAATAAGCCAAGCATAGAAAAACAAATATTGCATATTCTTACTTACATGTGGGAACTAAAAAAGTGGGTTTCCTGAAGACACACTGATGGTTACTAGAGATGGAAGAGTGGCAAGGAGGATTAAGAGAGGTTGATTAATGGGTACAAATACAAAGTTTAATAGAAGAAATAAGACATTATTTGATAGATCGGTAGGATGACTATAGTTTACAGTAACTTATTGTATATTTCAAAATAGCTAGAAGAGAATAATTTGAATGTTCCTAGCATAAAGAAAAAACAAATATTTAAGGTGACAGGTATTGCAATGAAACTGATTTGATTTTCATAAATTATATGAATGTACTAATTATCATGATTACCCCCCAAAATATGTATATGTATTATGTATCAATTTAAAAACTAAAATTTAAAAAAAAGAAAAAGTGGGCCAGGCACAGTGGCTCATGCCTGTAATCCTATCACTTTGGGAGGCCGAGGTGGGCAGATTGCTTGAGGTCGGGAGTTCAAGACAAGCCTAGCCAATACGGCGAAAACCCCCACACTAAAAAAAAAAAGTACAAAAATTAGCCAGGAGTGGTGGCGCATGCCTATAATCCCAGCTACTCAGAAGGTTGAGGCAGAAGAATTGCTTGAACCTGGGAGACAGATTCAAGCCTCTCTTGCAGTGAGCTGAGATTGTGCCACTGCACTCCAGCCTGGGCGACAGAGTGAGACTCTGTCAAAACAAAAAAAAAGAAAAGTGGACTTCAAAAGGTGTTATCAGAGGTAAAAAGAGATATTTTGTTATAATAAAAAGACAGATTCATCACAAGATACAATAACCATCAATGTCTATGTGCCTAATAAAAAAGCTTCAAAAAATTAAAAGAGAAAAAACAAAAGAGCTTCAAAACGTATTAAGTAAAATCTGAGCACTAAAGAAATAGACAAATCCACCATCATAACTGGAAATTCCAACACCATTGTTTCAGTAATTTATGAAATAACTAGACACAAAAATCAGTAAGATTATAAAAGATCTGAAGGGGACCCTATCAACTACCTTGATCTAATACATATTTAGACAACACTACAAAGACAGCAGAATGCATGTTCTTTCAAGTGCACATGCAACATTCAGCAGGATAGACTGCAAATAAGTCTCGATAATTGTTTAAAAACTAAAATCTTGAGAAGTATGTTCTTTAACCATAAAGAAATTAAACTAGATATCAGTAATAGTAAGATATCCAGAAAGTCTCAAATATTTGGAAAGTCAAAAATATACTTCAAAATAATCAACTGGTCAAATAAAATTACAAAGTAAGTTAGAAAATATGTCAAAGCTATAATGAAAATACAAGATACAAAAATGTGAGGGATTCATCCAAAGTTGTGCCTAGATTGAGGAAATGTATAGCCTTTTTATTTGTCTTATTTAAAAAGAACGGTTTAAAATTGATTTTTCAAGCTTAAGAACTTAGAAAAAGAGTAAATAAAATGGAGGTAGAAGGAAGAAAATAATAAAAAGTAGAAATCAATGCAACAGAAAACAAGAAACAACAGTGAAGACTAACAAACTCAAATGCTGTTTCACTGAACAGATTAATAAAACGGATATAATCCTAATAAGACCAATCAAGAAAAAAAGAGAGATAACACAAGTTATCAATATCGAAAATAGAAGAGCATACGTTATAACACTACAGATCCTACAAACTTTTAATGATTAATTCATGCAATAACTCAGGTGAAGTTATCGAGCACAAGTTCCTGGAAATAAGCAACTTATCAAAATTGATACAAGAAATAGAAAATCTGAATTGCCCTAAAGAAATGGAATTCATAATTTTAAAAAATCAATCCATAAAGAAAGCTGCATCAAACATATAAAGTATATAAGAAGAAACCTAACAAAATATGGATAAAACCTATATATAGGAGAAAATTATAAAAAATAGTTGAACATTAAAGAAGGCCTAAATAAATATACAGTATGTCTTAGTAGGTGTGTATGTATGATATCTCATGTTTTTTTAAAAAGGTTCTCTAATTTTATTACATTGTGGTTAGAAAATTCTTTAATATTTAATACCTTAAAATATTTATTGAGACTAGCTTTTTGACCTGGCAGGTGGTCCATTTTTGTAATCCGCCATGGGTGCCGACCTATATACTTTAATTGCACCTTCTCTACTTGTTGGAAGCAATTTTCATTGTATATCTGCTATGCTGTTTGTTAATTATGTTAAAATGTTTATGTCTTACTAATTTTTTTTTGCCTGTTAGCTCTAGTTAACACAAATACTAATTTGAAAAAGAATCAGATTAAATTATCTCATTTTAATTGTCAACTTGTCAACTTTGTAATTCTGTTATTTTTAGCTGTATTTTGAAACTGTTAATATGTTAATAGTTGCTTAATGGTTCATAGCGGTTGTATGTATTTGGTAAATTGTAAATTGTTTTTGTTTTAAGTAATTATATAGTAACCTTCTATTCTCCAAATAATTGTTATCATTTTAAAAACAAATATTAATCTTTAATCAACAGGGATACACCAGCATTCTTTTGGCTAGTATTTGTCCAGTTCACTTTTTCTCTTCAATTTCATCCTTTCTGTGCCCTTAGGTTTTAGATGTGTCCCTGGTAAACAGCATATGAAATCTGAAAATATTTTAACTAAAAAGTTGAGTTCATTTATAGCTTTATTGTGATAATTCACACATTTGGATTTATTTCTACCATTTTATTTAATTCTTCCCATTAAAATGCTTTTTTGCTAGGATCATTCCTGAATTCTATGAGAATGAGTTTTTAAGTGGCCTTTTCTCTCTTTCTAATTTTAGAAGACAATATGCCTTTTCTGATTAATAATTTTCCTTACATTTTAACATGTATTCTTGATATTTTTCCTTATGAATGGTCATTTAGATGAGTGCTGAATTGTAGTTTTTAGTTGTTTTCTCTTAACACTTACTATTTCTTTGTCCTCTGTCCTCTGTTGTTGCTTTTCACAGTTTCATTTACTTGGGAGGCAGACTCTAAGATGGAAATGTATGTATAAAACACTTACTAGATAGCACTATGGAGATCAACATCTGTGGAAGGGAGGAGAAAGAAACAGGACTGGACAGAAGGAGAAGTTGAGCTGCAATGTAGACCCAGTGATGGCCTCAGGAGACTCTGCAGGGAGTGCTAGAGCTGAGATGGCTCTTAAGAGTTCTCTCAATTTGAGGCAATGAGATTGAGCTTTTTACTACTGGATTGATCAGTCATTGGATGTTGGCTGTTCCTGTAAGAAGGCATGGCCTTGAGAAAAGCAGTTTTATTCAGCTGAAACAGTTCCTAAACAGGGCTGAAAGGTGAGGGCCTTCTTTCGGCAGCATACCAGCAGCTTGAGAGTAAGTCCTACAAACCCGAAGAAGGACCTGGATGGCAAATCATGACATTTACAAAGCCCATCATTGTGCTGCTGAAATTCACTTTCTTCATAGGGGTTCTGGAAGCAGATCCTCCAGGATTCCAGTGGATCTCTCTTCCTAGGAGAAATCCAGGTTAGTGGGAAAAACTGTCTCCCACCACTGCAGCTGGGCTCAGAGTCACAACTGAGTCACAATCTTCTTCCTCTCCACTATCCATTCTAGATTCCTCTAACCTTCTGCTAGCACCTCTCCTGATTGGGTGACTAACTCAGTCACCATGACTCATTCCCCGAGGGGTCTGAGCCCCTGGTCACTGTGCCCTTCTCAAGCTGAGGTAGCTGTCTTGCCCAGTTATCATCAAAATTGGACAAGGAATTCCCAAGGAGGCACCAAAGTGGTGCCTACATGCCCCACATATTCCTTCATACTCCCACATGTTGTACCAGCAATCCTACCTCTTCTAGATGATCAGGTCAATTACTCCTGACAAGATGGTAACTCCTCTTCTTGCTTGCTGGTGCCTTGGCCCAAGAAATAGAATTACCACAGTGGTGGTCATAGTTTATAGTTAAATGGAACTCTTCTTGTGAACGCTGATGGAAATATTCCCAATTTGGGAACCCACAGAGCCAAGAATTGTGGCACAAGAAGTACAAATTCCCCAAGTGGTAAGGTTGCCAGATAAAATACAGGATGCCCAATTAAATTTTAATTTCAGATAAATAACCATTAAGTATATGTTCCAAATATTGCATGGGACATACTTAAAAATTTGTCTACCTCAAATTCAAATTTAACAGAGTTTCCTATATTTTTATTTGTTAAATCTATGTCCACCCTACTACGTACATCGCTGTTAATGATGCTAAAGAGGGCTCCTTGGTTCTCAGATGCTGAGCTAACACTTCCGTTGTGCCTTTACAAGGTCATTTCATCACTCTTTTGGGAGTGATAGAACCAGTCAATAATGATGGGTCCCTCCTGTACTTTCTCTACTATGAAGTGGGCCTCTTGCTGTGATGCAATATTGTATGATATCCTGAGCTACTGATCATATTCTGTAAGCCCTCAAATAGTGGTGCTGGTTGAGTCCCTGAAGGCAGGAAAGGGAAATTCATTCCCAGAATATTTATTTATGTCAAAATGAATTATTGCCACTTTCAAGGGGTAAAGTTTCCGAAGTAGTAAACTTGACATTAAGTGACGAGCTGGTCTCAAGAGATACTACTGTTGGCAGATTGGACATTGGGCAGTGTCAATAGCTAAACCAGCCTTGGTAAGTGGGAGCATGTGCTGTTGAGCTCTTGCATAGACTATACTAGCCACGATGGCTGCCACTTTACTAGTGCATCTAGGGTGCCAACGTTGGGGTATCTGAAGACAGAGGATGACTGCCATCAGCTTGTTGTAATTCCATCTACTTGACTGTTCAGCTTCTCTCCTGATGGGTGTTCTCTGATGGACACTACCATGTGATACAAAGGCCTTCAGTCTTTGTGCCTACTCCTGTTTGTCCCATCTACCCTAGGCTTCCCTGACTCTCACCTTCTAGTGTTTTTCCTTCCAGACCCCTGATTAGTTGGCCAAGACATGTGTCACTGCTCATGAGTGTTTGTATAGTCAAACCTCACTAAATTCATGATAGAGATTTCCTCTGGGGAGAAGAATGGTGAGTGGGATTAGTGGTTAGAGGTTAAGAAAACTTCAATTTTATTTACAAAGTTCTACTTTTATTTTAAAACAGACTTGTAGAAAAAATGACAAAATGGCAATGATGATAGTAAATGTATCATTTTGTCTCTGGACTTCACTGGACAAAAAGACCCAAGAATGGGGATTTCCCTCTCTCATGGTCATTGTCATCAAGGCAGTCAGGATGAATGAAAAAAACTACACACCTAGGAGACCGAGAATGCCTTTTGGCTTTGTACCAAATATGTTACCTTTGGAAAATTAATTTATACCTCTGGCTATCACTTTCCTTGTTCATAAAACATAGTTATCAAGGTTCTACCAGACCCAGTATTAGATAAGTACTTCTATGGATTTATATGTACTGTGCTTCTATGGGAATGCCTGGCTGTATAGTAGGGCTATAAAGTTTTTCTTAGATATGGTATCTATGATTTTAAAGAGCTACGGGACCACACTGATGAATGAATGGATAAAGAAACTGGTATATAATGGAATATTCAGCTCTGAAAGAGAATGTGATCTTGCCATTTTCCACAACATGGATGAGTTTGGAGGACATGATGTTAATGTAAATAAGCCAGACACAGAAAGAAAAATATTGCATGATATAATGAAATCCGATATGTGGAATATGTGTAATATAAAAAATAAAGAAATTCACACATACAGAGCAACAAAACAGTGGTCACCAGGGGTGTGGGATGGAGAGGGTGAGGAAAGGAAGAGATGTGGGTCAGAGGATAAAAAGTAATAGAGGGGAGTGGCCAAGATGGCCAGCTAGCTAATGTGCGTGGCTCTCACGGAGAGGAACAGAAGAAGTAAGTACAACACCTTCAGATGAAACATCCAGGTACTCGGATTGGGACTAATCAAGTAAACAACTTGACCTGTAAAGGATGAAGAAAAGCAAGACAGGACAACTGCCCGCCTAGGAGCAACACGGGATCTTCCCCCACCCAGGGAAGCGGTGAGTGAATGAGCGACCCTGGAAACCATGCTTCTCACATGTGTCTTTGCAACCCTTGGGTCAGGAGATCTCCTTATGGACCACTCCACCAGGGCCTTCAGTCTTCAGTCTGACAGAGCTGTGTGGAGTCTCAGCAGAGCAGCCACTCAGGCATGTGTGGAGACCCTGGAGCCTTAGATACTCAAGCTTTCCAGCAAAAGTAGCTGCAACTCCTGCAAAGTGGGAGGTTATATTCCTGTACATACCCCTAGGAAAGGGACTGAATCCAGGGGACTGAGCAGCAATGGCCCACATGCTCCACTTCCACAGCACCTCACAAGACAAGACCCACTGGCTTGAAATTCTAGCCAGCTACTAGTTGCGGCATTGCACCTCCCTAAGAAGGAGCTCCGAAGGGAAGGGGCGGGCCACTACCTTTGCCATTTGGGCCACTTAGCCATTCCAGCCTTTGGGCTTCAGAGTGTGTGAGGCAACCAGGGGCTGAAAGTGGACCCCCAGCAGAGCACAGCTGCTCTACCAACACGTGGCCAGACTGCTTTTTCAAATGGGTCCTGATCCTGTTCCTCCTCACCAGGTGGGAGCTCCCAACCGGGGTCTCCAGCCACTTCCTACAGGTGCCTTTGGGCCAGCAACAGGTCCATACCTCCCTGGGACAATGCTCCCAGAGAGGGGGACAGGCTGCCATTTTTGCTGTCTTGCAGCCTTCACTGGTGACACCTCCAGGTTCTGAAAAATCTGAGGCAACTAGGGACCCCAAGCATACTGCAGCAGCCCTACGGAAAAGTGGCCATACTATAATGTGGGTGGCTGTTCCCATATCTCCTCACTGGGCAGTTCCCCCAGGCCTGGGCCTCCAGCCGCCCACCACCAGAGTTATCGAGCCATTACCTGCTCAGCAACATCCTAGAGCCTCCAGGGGCAACTGAGTCTCTCTGCCACTGCCTCTGCAGTAGAACTGTCCTTGCCACCCTCAGACTAACAAAGGAGCAAAGACCCTAAGTTCCTTATCCAAACCTCCAACAACCTGGAGTCAACTCAACGAAAGGAGGCTAGTCCATCTCCCACATGTCTTACACACTCCCTATGGCTCATCACCAGACAAGGAACCCCTGGCTTGGGCACACAGCACAGACCCTCCATCTTGGGCTGACTGTACTGAGCGATTGCTGACCTGGATCTCTCTGGGGAAGAGCCCCTAGGAGTCAAGCAAATGACACTTGGCCACAACCACTACTAAGATCTCTTCCTCTGCTTCCTCTAGCAGGAACATAAACACTGAGATCACCCCAGAGCTGTAGTGGGCAGCCCAGGAGTACCAAGTTGTGAACTACACACTTAACAGGCAGAGGAACCCATACCTTCAGAGCACTGAGAGGGAACACAGCTGCAACTGTGAGGAAACATAGGGGAGCCACACAACTGAGCAAGAGTCTACCAACTGACCAATAAATGCCACCTGCTGGATCACACCCCAAAGCTTCAACACCAAAAATAACTCAATAACACACCCCCACCACTCTGAAAGCAGACATAAGAAGTCAGCTTCAAATAAAGACTGTGTATTAGTCTGTTTTCACACTGCTGATAAAGACATACCCAAGACTGGGAAGAAAAAGAGGTTTAATTGGACTTATAGTTCCACATGGTTGGGGAGGCCTCAGAATCATGGTGAAAGGTGAAAGGCACTTCTTACGTGGTGGCAGCAAGAGAAAATGAGGAAGAAACAAAAGTGGAAACCCCATCAGGTCTCATGAGACTTATTCAGTATCGCAAGAATAGCACAGGAAAGACTCACTCCCATGATTCAATTACCTTTCCCTTGGTCCCTCCCACAACATGTGGGAATTCTGGGAGATACAATTCAAGTTGAGATTTGGGTAGGGACACAGCCAAACCATATCAGACCATACACAAAGCCTTGGCTCAGTGAAACCATCCAGAAAAGAAGTCTATTGACTGTACTCAATCTACACTGCAGTTAAAGGAACACCCACAGGCAGAGATGAGAAAGAACCAATGCAAGAACCCCAGTAACTCAAATGGCCAGAGTGTCATATGTCCTCCAAACAACTGCACCTGTTCTCCAACAAGAGTTTTAAGCAGGCTGACCTGGCTGGAATGACAGAAATAGAGTTCAAAATATGGATAGGAGCAGAGATCGAGATTCAGGAAGGTGGCAAAACCCAATTCAAGGAAAATAAGAATCACAGTAAAGTGATACAGGAACTGAAGGATAAAATAGCTGATATAAAAAAGAACCTAAAGGGTGTGACAGAGCTGAATAACACAATACAAGAATTTCACAATGCAATCACAAATATTAACAGCAGAATAAACCAAGGTGAGGAAAGAATTACAGAACTTGAAGACTGGTTCTCTGAAATAAGACTGTCAGGCAAAAATAAAGAAAAAATAAAAAGGAATGAACAAAACCTCCGAGAAGTATGAGATTATATAAAGAAGCCAGATCTACAAATCACTAGCATCCCTGAAAGGGAGCAGAAAAAAGCAAACAACCAGGAAAATACATTTCAGAATATTGTCCATGAAAACTTCCCCAACCTTGCTAGAGAGGCCAACAGTCAAATTCAGGAAATACAGAGAACTCCTGCAGGATTCTACACAAGAAGATCATCCCCAAGACACATAACTGTCAGATTTTCCAAGGTTGAAATGAAAGAAAGGATGTTAAAGAAAGCTAGAGAGAAAGATTAAAAAAAAAAAAAAAGACAAGGAAGGGCATTACTTAATAGTAAAAGGTTCTTCCAACAAGAAGAAGACCTAACTATCCTAAATATATATGCAACCAACACAGGAGCACCCGCATTCATAAAGCAAGTTCTTAGAGACCTACAGAGAGACATAGACTCCCACACAATAATAGCGGGAAACTTCAACATTCCACTGACAATATAAGACAGATCATTGAGACAGAAAATTAACAAAGATATTCGGGACCTAACATGCATTCTTCCAAGTTTAAGAACCTAAACTCAGCATTGGACCAAATGGATCTGATAGACCTTTACAGAAGTCTCCACCCAAAAATAACAGAATATACATGTGATGATGATAAGAATGTATATTCTGTTGTGGGCATTTAGTGCTATAAATTTCCCTCTTAGCACTGCCTTAGCTGTGTCCCAGATATTCTGGTATGTTGTATCTTTGTTCTCATTATTTTCAAATAACTTCTTGACTTCTGCCTTAATTTCATTGTTTAGTCGTTCAGAAGCATGTTGTTTAATTTCCATGTAATTGTATGGTTTTGTGCACTTTTCATTGTGTTAACTTCTATTTTTACTGCACTGTGGTCTGACAGCATATTTGGCATAATTTTGGTTATTTTATATTTGTTGAGGATTTTTTATGTCCAATTATGTGGTTCAATTTTTGTCTATTATTTCTTTCATTTTGTTCATTATTTCTTTTCATCTGCATTGTTTAATTTGCTATTGATGTAGCCATCCTGGATGTAGGATGGATCCCACCCAAAATTTGGTTCAAATGTTGAGACTGCTGATGCCACAAACATACCAAGAAGGTAGGAAAATATTTATTACTTACTTAACTGAGGTCTCTGGGGAAAGCAGGGCAGGCCTTCCAAGCAGGTTCCAGATGGCTCAAGGGAGCAGCTAAAGGAGACTGGCTTGCAATTTTTATGATGATTAGAAGGTGGAGCTAGGATAGGAGTTACTACATGTGGGAAGAGGTTTGTGTGCCAGCAGCAAAGAAGAGAACACCCAGGCTTTCTTCTCTCCTTTCCCAGATGTGAGACAGAAGAAGAAGGAAGAAGAGTGAGGCTTAAGAGCTGTCAATAATCTCACTTCAAAAAATGGAGTCAGACTACTGCAATTCACCTCTAATGTTTGACTGAAATATGCCACATTTCATTTAATTGAATTGAACTTGTTTATATAAGTCATTATGGCACTCTATGATGCCTGCAAGGAGAATAAAAAGTTCTGTTGAAAGCCTTATTCAAGAGCTTAGCATTGTGTATTTTGAGAAGTGAAATGAGTGCCTCGATCAGGCACTGTATTGTGGCTCTAGTAGGTGCAGAGACATATGGGACCTCGATTTATATTTGGGCATCTGTGAGGTAAGAGATTCCCAGCATTATCTACCCCAAAGAGGGTAACTTTGGATAAGGAATTTTGGTGCCATTGGCCATACCAGACAGCTAGACCATTAGCAATGGTCCAAGAGTGTATAAAAATGTGCAGATGAGGCCTACTGTTGGCCAGGGCATCCAGGGCTATGATGACTGCCTGAGATTTGGTCAATTGTGCTGACTCTTGGGTCCCATTTTTTATCAAGGACATCCTGATTAAGGGATGAAAAGCAGAAATTCTCCAGCAAGTTCCATCATATGTGATGGTGATGATGCCATCCATAAATGTATGAATTCTCATTGCTGTTCACTGAGTTGACCCCAAGGGCTCTCCAGGTAACCAAAGGCTTTGGAAGAAGGATGACCTCCTCTAGTACTGTGGCATCTGGCAATGGACTGAAGATAGAGGAGGCCACTACTGCCTACAAATGTGATATTCCAGAGGCCTGGGTTTGGTTCTGTCCCACAGCAAGGGGGCTTTAGTAGTTGTGCTGAGCTTGAAAGATGCTACTTAAGGACGAAAGAATAATGGGAAGCTGGATATTAAGGGCCACAAGCTCAGGGCCTGTGAGAGACAGTCTTTACTTCTGGCATGTGGCCAGTGATTGCCACTGTAATGGTGGCTAGCACAGTATGAAGAGGAGCAGTTTCTTTCATCAGAAGCCCATAGTCAACTTACGACCATCATGAGAAGTCCAAAGTTTCTAGGAAGAATGAGAGGAAGTTGGTAAAGCCTTCCTAATAAGGAAGTTTCTTAAGGACACTAACAGGAGAGACTGTTTTATTATAACTTAGACAGATTTTTGGGCCTTTTGTTGGAGGGGGCACCATTCAAAGGTGGGCCGATTTGCAAGTAATAGTATAAGCTTAAATAAAATTTGTAAACAAGGATGATATAGTTTGTATGTGTGTCCCCTCCAAATCTCATGTTGAAATGTCACCTCCAGTGTTCAAGGTAGGCCTATTGGTAGACGTTTTGGTCATGGGGGTAGATCCCTCATGAATGTCTTGGTGCTGTCCCTGTGGTAATGAGTGAGACCTGCTCTATTAGTTTGCATGAGAGCTGGTTATTTAGAAGAGCTTGGCATCTCTCTCTCCCTCCTTCTCTTGCTAGGTGATGCACCTGCTCCTCCTTAATCTTCTGCCATGAGTAAAAACTTTCTGAGGCCTCACAAGAAGCCAAGCAGATGCTGGTACCATGCTTGTACATCCTGCAGATCTATGAGCCAAATAAACCTCTTTTCTTTATAAATTACTCAGCCTCAGCTGTTCCTTTATAACAATGCCAAATGGACTAACATGAGGATGATGTTGCCTCCGGGACCCAAAAACGCCTAAAGGATGTTGGGTTTGTTTTAATGTTGTAGGTGCTGAGAGTATCAATAACTTTTTCTTGATAATGTAAGAATAGAGCAGCTCTCAGTTTAGCAAATAATTTTCAGGAATTTAGCTGAGGTAGCTGACCTAGCTCTATGTGGGTCAATGGCCTGTCCTCTTTTCATTAATTCTTTAGTGAATATTTGTATGTCCTAAATTAGTATGTCAAATACATCTCCTTAGAGGAAGATGTCATCAATATAAGGTCATACCTGTGTTCCTGGAGAAAACTGGATGTAGCAGTTAAGGTTTTGTCTGCAAAGATTGTGTATGATGGCAGTGTCCCTTCAGAGATGAAGGCAAGCGGGCTGAGAGGCTGTTGAAATAGGCATGGTACAGAACATATTAGCCAAATGTATAGTAGTAAAATATTTACCAACTGCTAATTGAATGGAATCAGTAATGTCAGTAACATTGGGTATGGAGGCCTTAATGGATGAGACTACAGTATTAAGTTTGCAGGAATCTACTATGAGGCATCATGCATTCTTTCAAGTTTAAGAACAGGCCAAATTGGACTATTAAGCAGAGAAATGGGATAATCACCCCTTCTTTAACTAGGTCTCATGTCACAAGTTTCAATCCTTGAAGGCCCTGTTTTAATTTACACTGGGCTGTATTAACTATTTTAGATGAGAGGATGGACTATGGGGTCCTATTTTGTCAAACCAATTCATAAATGCCAAAGACTTCTTTTAATTCATTATTTATTGGGTCACAGCATCCATGCCCACTATGAGAATTTTAGGGCAATGGGTGCTATGACAATAGGCAATTTGAGCAGGACAATGGCTCCTATGGTTAAGGTGAAACATATGTATATGTCCTTTATTTTATATTTAGGAGCTCTCCTACATTTAGTTTAAATTTAAATTTAAGTTTAGTGTGATTGCTATAAATTATAACTGTAAGTTGGGCCCTGGTATTGATGTATGGCCATGAAAATTTGCTAATTTGTGCATTTCAGATGTTAAAGATAATTCAGAACCTATGTTGCAGAGGCATAGAAGCAACCAGACCCCTTTTAATCTTTTTGTTGCATAAATTCTTTTAGTACATTTTATCCAATTGGGTCAAATTGTAGACCTCTTCAGATTTTTGTTTCTTTCCCTTGCATCCAGCTTTTTTTTTTTTGAGACAGAGTTTCGCTCTTGTTGCCCAGGCTGGAGTACAACGGTGCCATCTCGGCTCACCATAACCTCTGCCTCCCAGGTTCAAGCAATTCTCCTGCCTCAGCCTCCTGAGTAGCTGGGATTACAGGCATGCACCACCACACCCAGCTAATTTTGTATTTTTAGTAGAGACAGGGTTTCTCCATGTTGGTCAGGCTGGTCTCGAACTCCCAACCTCAGGTGATCCACCTGCCTTGGCCTCCCAAAGTGCTGGGATTACAGGTGTGAGCCACCATGCCCAGCCGCATCCAGCTTTTTTTTCTTTCCTTTTTAAAAACCTTAATACAAACTTGTATTAATTCCAGCTAGTTGAATGAATGCCATATTCCAATGAGGTCATTATGTTAATACACATGGATTAATATTCAATATAAGGCCCTCCTCTTTTTTAACTTTGCAAACGCTTCTTTTATAAGATAAATCTAGCATTCTTTTTAAGTGCAAATTTCAGTTCTTCCTTTTTTTTTTTTTTTTTGAGACGGAGTCTCGCTCTGTCACCCAGGCTAGAGTGCAGCGGCGTGATCTCGGCTCACTGCCAGCTCTGCCTCCCGGGTTCATGCCATTCTCCTGCCTCAGCCTCTCCGAGTAGCTGGCTTTTTTAATAATTTTTTTTCAAAAAGCAGATATTTATATTTTTATTGTATATAACATTATGTTTTGAAGTATATGTACACTGTGAAATGGTCAAATCTAGCTAATTAACAAATGTATCACTCATATAGTCATCATTTTCTGGTGAGAACACACAACATCTACTCTTTTTACATTTCTCAAGAATACAACATATCATCATTAACTGCTGTACAATAGATCTCTTGAAATTTATTCCTCCTATCTAACTGTAATTAGATATCCCCCCACCAACATCTCGCCACTCACCCCTCCCCACTAACCACTTAGCCTCTGGTAACCACCATTATACTCTCCACTTCTATGAGATTGATTTTTTTAGATTCTACACATGAGTAACTAGCCTCTCTTCTCTACTCTTCTTTCTTCCTCTATACAAGTGACCGCCAGTGGGGCCATATATCGTACAGGGTAGGGTCTTTCCCCTGAGAGATCTACAGAATGAGGGCCAATGCCTATTTGAGACATCTAAGCAACTGGTTGGTCACAAGGTAAGAGTGCTTCCTTCAAGTCTAATGTGAGTCATGGCTTATGTTGGAATTGAGACAAATGATTCAAGCCAAGATGCACAGGTAGTTTCAGGCAGAGACACACGACCCAGTGATACATTAAGAGGGCCCCAAGCCTGTCCACTCTACCTAAATGTCAATTAAATACTAAAAAAAACAAAATCTGACTTAGGCCCGTTAAATCTGTAACAGAGGCTCAACAAAATTTAGCAAATGCAGTACAAAGCAGCACAGCTCAAAGAGCCAGCTAGCAAGCTGGAAACAGCTCAAGTGCATAATTGCTATCAGGTGGCAAAGCCTATTAATAAGCTAACCTAAGATAAGACAGACCCCTGGTCATTGTCTAGATATCATACTTTCTGTGCTAACTGTTGTGACCATTCCACAGAGTCAGGATGAACTCTTACCCAAAATTTGACTTGAATGTTAAGACTGCTGATACTAAATACATACCAAGAGGGCATGAAAAGAAGCATTACATAATAAGGTTTTCTTGGAGAACATGACAGACCTCCCAAGCTGGTCAAAAAAATGGCTTGAGAAATCAGGAAAAGGAGACTGGCTTGGAATTTTTATGGTAGTTAGATGGTGGGGCTGGGATGAGGGTTCCCACGTGGAGGAAGGGGCTTATGTGTCAACAAAGAAGGGCACAGCTAGGGCTTCTTATTAGCTTGCCCGGCTGTAAGGCAGAAGGGAAAGAGAGGTGAGGCTTAAAAGCTGTCAGCAATCAAATGTCAAAAAAATGTAGTGAGCTCTTTTCTAGTTCCATATGAATTTTAGAATAGTTTTTTCTAATTCTGTGACAAATGACATTGGTAGAATGATAGAAATAGCATTTAAAATCTGTAGATTGCTTTGGGTGGTATGACCATTTTAATGATATTGATTCTTCCAATCCATGAACATGGAATGTTTTTCCACTTGTTTGTGTCACATATGATTTCTTTCAGCAGTGTTTTGTAATTCTCCTTATAGCAATCTTTCACTTCCTTGGTTAGCTGTATTCCTAGGTTTTTTGGTTTTTTTCATTGTGAATGGGATTATGTTCTTGACTTGGCTCTCAGCTTGAGAGTATATTGGTATGTAGATATGCTACTGATTCTTTTACATTAATTTTGTATCCTGAAACCTTACTAAAGTCATTTAACAGTTCTAAGCAATCCTAAGCAAAAAGAACAAGGCAGGAGGCATCATGTTACCTGACTTCAAACTACACTACAAGGCTACAGTACCCAAAACATCATGGTACTGGTACAAAACAGACACATAGACCAATCGAACAGAATAGAGAATCCAGAAATAAAGCTACACACCTACAACCAATTGATCTTCCACGAAGTTGACAAAAATAAGAAATGGGGAAAGCACTCTTCATTCAATAAATGGTGCTGGAGTAGATGTACATATGCAGGAGAATGAAATTGGACCCCTACCTATCACCATATACAAAAATTAACTCATTATGGATTAAAGACTTAAATGTAAGGCCTAAAACTGTTAAAATCCTAGAAGAAAACTCAGGAAATACCTTTTTGGACATTGGCATTGGCAAATAATTTATGAATAAGTCCTCAAAATCAATCACAACAAAACCAAAAATTGACATGTGGGACCTAATTAAAGAGCTTCTGCACAGCCAAAGAAACTATCAACAGAGTAAACAGACAACCTACAGAATGGGAGAAAATATTCACAAACTATGAGTCTGACAAAGGACTAATATCCACAACCTATAAGGAATGCAAACAATTGAACAAACAAAAAACAATATCATAAAAAGTGAGGAAAAGACATGAACAGACACTTCTCAAAAGAAGACATACAAGCAGCAAACATATTTAAAAATGCTCAGCATCACTAATCATCAGAGAAATGCAAATCAAAGCCACAATGAGACACCATCTTACACCAGTCAGAATGGCTATTATTAAAATGTCAGAAAACAATAGATGTTGGCAAGGCTGCAGAGAAAAGGGAATGCTTACACACTATTAGTGGGAATGTAAATTAGTTCAGCCACTGTGGAAAGCACTTTAGCAATTTCTCAAAGAACTGAAAATAGAGCTACAATTTCAGCCAGCAATCCCATTACCAGTTATATATCCAAAGAAAAATAAATTGTTCTACCAAAAAGACATATGCATTTGTATGTTCATCGCAGCACCATTCACAACAGCAAAGACATGGAGTCAACCTAGGTGCCCATCAACAATGGACTGGATAAAGAAAGTGTGGTACATATACACCATGGAATACTATGTAGCCATAACAAAATGAAATCATGTCCTTTGCAGCAACATGGATGCAGCTGGAGGCCAAGATATACAAAATTGTAGGCTATAAAACAGTCTCAATTTTAAAGGATTCAAATCATAGATATGTTTTCTGACCAAGTAGAATTAAATTACAGCCATTTCTAGAAAATCTTCAAATATTAGGAAACTAAACACCACATTTCTGAGTAACCGATCCATCAAAGAACAAATCAAAAGATAAATGTGTTTTGAACTGAATGAAAGTCAATATTTATGGGATAAATTTAAAGCAGTACTTAGAAATTTATAATAATGTATGTTACAAAAAGGAAATATCTCAAATTGTTTACCTCAGCCTCCACCTTAAGAAAATAGCAAAAGAAGAACAAATTATTCATAAATTCTTCTCAAATACTGAGGGAGGAGAATATTTCCCAACTCATTCTACAATACCCACTTTACCAAAACTAGTAACAACATTACAAGAAAGCTACAGACCTATATTTCTCATGACTATATGTGAAAAACTTTTCATAAAATTTAGCAAATGAACCCAACAATATATGAAAAGGATAATACATTATAACCAAGTAGGGTTGATCCTAGGAATGTAAAGTTGATATAACAATAAAAAATCTGTGCATTAATATTTTATTGAACTAATATACTAAAAAACATATGATCATATCAGTAGTTTCAGAAACAGCATCTGACAAAATCCAGCACCCATTATTCATCAAATCTCTCAGCAAACTAGGACTAGAAGAGACTTTCTTAAACCTAATGAAGAATGAAAACCCTGTAACTAACATCAAACGTAATGATGTAGTGATGGAAACATTCTAGTTCTTGATAATGGGTGACGATTACACAAAAATACACATTTGTCAAAACTCATTGAACTGTTCACATAAAATTGGGTATAAGTTTCTCTAGGGAGAGTATTGGCCAGAATTCTGCCCACTAAGTGAAATAACGAAATCAATTTTTGGATCTGCATAGCTGGCCCTTGGGCTAAACAGCCATAGTGGCCCAGCTAACATCATCAGGTTTCATCTGCTGAACCATCTGTGAACCTGGTCCAGATATTTAGGGGAAACTGTGAATCCAGGGCCCCAACTGAGCCAGTGGCTTTGTTTTTGGTGGCAGAATAAAGAAAAATGTATTGCCTAAATTAATGGCTGCTACTTTTTATGCAAAACCAAAATGATGTTAGGACCAGGTCAGATGCACCCCTAAACACACTATTACCATTTGCCTAGCAAGGCCTGTTGGTTTAGGCCCCTTTCAAAGCATGCTAAATAAAGAACTAAGTAGAATCCCAAAGTGAAGTACATATGGTCTTTCACACTCAAAAAAATTAAAAACTAGTAGGGGATCAAAGAGAGTTTTTTTCTTTGATTGCAAAGGAATTGTGTGTTGTGAATCTGCCCATACAGTTTTTTGTTTGTTTGTTTGAGACAGAGTCTTGCTCTGTTGCCCAGGCTGGAGCACAGTGGTGGAATCTCGGCTCGCTGCAGCCTCAGTCTCCCAGGTTCAAGCCATTCTCCTGCCTCAGCCTCCTGAGTAGCTGGGACCACAGGTGTGTGCCACCATGCCTGGCTAATTTTTGTATTTTTAGTAGAGACACGGTTTCCTCATGTTGGCCAGGCTCACCTTGAACTCCTGACCTGGCAGGCAGGTCCTTGAATTTGTCAGGGTTTGTCAGCCACTCCTGTTGGTAGAGGTGTAATAACACCATAGTCAGGGCCACTGAAATTGAGGATTTTGATTTGCCAACCAACAGGGCATCACCTGTATCTTTGAGCAAAACTTACTGTGGGGAGAAAGGTAACATGATCTCACACATAGGGCACTCAGCCAATTCAATATATAGTCATGTGCCACATAAAGACCTTTTGGTCAACAACAGACTGCATGATACTGTTTGTCTCTGTGTCCCCATCCAAATCTCATCTCAAATTGTAATAAGAGGGCAGAGGCACTCACTTAAATCCTGATCCACCCACCTGTGGCAAATGGCAAGGACTCCTTTACATGTGGCAGTGCCCTGAATGGGAAAATTTCCCTTGACACTTTATGAGCATTCACAGTACAAGTGTGTAACACATCAATTTCATTACACACACTTAACAATAGATGCTATAACAGCAGTATTCATGTGCCAATTAACAATGTGAGTACACTGAGAAACGTGTTATCAGGTGATTTTGTCATTATATAAGCATCATAGTATGTACTTATACAAACCTAGATGGTGTGGCCTACTACACACCTATGCTATAGGATCTAGCCTATTGCTACTAGGCTACAAACCTGTACATCATGTTACTGGACTAAATATTGTAGGCAGTTGAAACACAATGGTAAATATTTGTGTATCTAAACATAGAAAAGGTACAGTAAAACATGATATTATGGTCTTATGGTACCACCATCGCATATTCAGTGTATTAGTCTGTTTTCATACTGCTCTAAAGAACTGAGACTGGGTAATTTACAAGGAAAAAGGGAGGCCAAGGCGGGCGGATCACAAGGTCAGGAGATTGAGACCACGGTGAAACCCCGTCTCTACTAAAAATACAAAAAAAAAAAAAATTAGCCGGGCGTGGTGGCGGGCACCTATAGTCCTAGCTACTCAGAGAGGCTGAGGCAGGAGAATGGCATGAACCCGGGAGGCGGAGCTTGCAGTGAGCCGAGATTGCGCCACTGCACTCCAGCCTGGGTGACAGAGCGAGACTCCATCTCAAAAAAAAAAAAAAAGGTTTAATGGACTCACAGTTCTGCATGGTTGAGGAGGCCTCAGGAAACTTACAGTCAAGGTGGAGGGCAAAAGAGAAGCAAGCACCTTCTTTACAAGGCAGCAGGAGAGACTGGGTGAGTGAAGGGGAAGTGCCACACTTTTAAACCAGCTGGTCTCACTCACTATCACGAGAACAGCACGGGGGAAATCGCCCCCATAATCCAATCACCTCCCACCAGGCCCCTCCCTCGACATATGGGGATTACAATTCGAGATGAGATTTGGGTGGGGGCACAGAACCAGACCATATCATGTGGTCTGTTGACCAAAATGTCATTATGTGGCACATGACTATATATTGAATTGGCAGAGAGCCCTATGCATAAGATCACTTTAACTTTTTCCCCACAGTAAGTTTTGCTTAAAACACATTAATTGATCTCAGGTTTTTGTGGAGTTTTTTTTCCCTACCAGAACACAGACTCACCTGCGTATGGGGGGCGGGGAAGGGGTGGGGGGGGGGGGCACAGAAGCTCCAACAGCTGTCAGGAGTTTAACCTTATTTTCAGACTAGGTGCATAGGGAGAGCAAGGGAGCAAGAGGGCCTCACCTATGGGATAAAGCTGGAGTAACAGGAAGTCTTTTTTTTTTTTTTTTTTCTATTTCACCTCCTCATCTCAGGATTGGTACTACCTCCTCCCGTGTACCTCCGTGCCTCCAGAAAGCTCCCAGGCACAGGGACTTTTTCTTTCTGGCACATGCTGCTATAGCTCTACCTGGGAGCCTTTAGTGCCTATGTCTAACAGAACCATAAAACTTTGAGTCCTTCACCTGCCTAAAGTTCCCCAATGTACTGGGCCTTTTCCTTAAAGCAGCTGAGGTCATCCCCTTCTTCCCCACCTCCCCACCACTAAGGGAGAGTGAGCAACAAACAAAGCACCGTTTGGGTGGTTTTGATCCTGCCTGTCACAACTCAGCCTCTGAACAGTCATTAACAGGCAAGACAAGGGGAAGACCGTTATTAGCCATTTCCCCTCCCCAATCCCTGCCTCATACCACTTGGATGAGAGCATTTGCCACCGAAATCCAAAGAATCTTCTCATATTCCCTAACCCAGCCTGCAGGGTTTTCTTTTCCTTCCTCTTCCAGAAAGCCATGTCTCTGTCAGCATCCCATTCTCATTGTCAAAATTGGCAGAAACAATGCAAATTCTAGGATTTTACCCTACTTACAAGCTGTCAAGTTATCCTGCCACAGTTTTATAGATGCTGCCAGAAGACTCCTAAGTCAGAAAGAGAGGACTGTATTATTTATAGTAAAGCCCCATTGAACCAGAAATTTTCTTCAGAGGGCAGAGTGGGGGGCAAGGTTTCCCCCAAAGGGGTAACTGCCACTTTTTACTGTAAAGATGAAATACTGCTGGGGCCAGGCTGTCTGTGTTCTTGAATCTACCATTTCCACTTTACAAGCGAGGCTTGTTGGGCCCTTTCTACCTTGTTAGTTGCTGAGTCCAACTTGACCCACCTCAAGATGAGAAAAAGTCAAAGAGTCACAAGGTCTCCACAGCTAAAGTGTTCACTTCTGAGAAGAGCTCAGTACCTCTTGGTACTAGTTACTCAAGGTAATAGCTACTTTTCAAAAAGAGTGTACCTGATAGCTATGTCAGAGGGAAACACAAAGGGTGTCTTCAGGCAGAGGCTCTTCAGTACAGATTCATAGCTCAAAAAAATCATTAGGATTGCAGAGCCCCTAACATAAGCTTGCTGGACAGCTTCTAACTCAGCCTGTTGGATTGGGCCCCACTGAAAGGATGCCAGTCTGTAGGTTAGCCCAAATTAAGGCCATAGTGAGGCACATGCCACCTCCTATACCCAGCAGAGCCCATCAAGGTGCTGGGCCTCCTTTTTTGGTGGTTGGGGTGGAGGTAGGGGGACTGCAAAAAGGCAATAGTTTTTCTTTGACTGCCAAAAGGACTGCCCATTATGAATCTGCCCAGATAGACCCAATAAACTTTATCTGGAAAGCAGTCCCCCTAATTTTGTCAGGGCTTATCAGCCACTGCTGCTAGTGGAAACATGGTAAATACCACATTCATGACTATTGAGACTAAGGCTTTTGACTTGCTAACCAATAGGACATCATCCATACAGTGAAATTTATGGATATCAGAGGGTACAAGTATTCAGGCTAAATCCCAACCCACCCACTGGTGGAAAATGATAGATGAGTAGGTATCCTTAAGGGAGTACTACAAATGTTTACAAACTGATCTTAGTCCTCAGGTGTCAGTGGTGTACGAAAGGTGTGTTGACAATGTCCAAGATAGCATACCAAGAGTCAGCTGTCTGCATGATGGATTCAGTAAGTCGCAATGTTTGAAACAGCTAAGGTATGGAGGCAACAAATGAATTCAGTTGGTAATAATGCACTGTAAGTCTCCAGCTCCATTAGCGAATTTTACTGGCCATACAGGAATGTTGTATTTAGATAATGCATTTCTTAATTTTTCTGCTGCCTTTAAGTCCTTAATGAAGGCCATGGTTTCCCTTTGTCCTCCTAGGATTCTGTAAATTTTTTTATTGAACCATCTGGAAGGGGACATGGAGACAGGTAAGTAGTGATTTGTATGTCACACTAGCACTTCTTTACACATGACTCTTCTAATCATTCTGATGTTTATGAAATAGAGATGATCCAGCATATAACACAATAACTCCTCATATACATTCAGATGTAGGAACAATAACAGTTGTTAGGTCAGTTAAATTGGCCTAAAGAGCCTCACCTGGAAGGTTTACTTCCCTTCTCCATTGTGAACTACGCCCAAATCCCATAAGCTGAATCTAGGTGACTTTTCCTTCCTTCCTGGGGTAGGAAGAAGCTTTGCCCACCACCAGCAAAGCTGCTCCACCACTGCCATAAACTCTCCCAACCTAGGCCACTGAGATGCAAATGACACAAGCACAGATTACAGCTGAAGAAACTACATGGTGACTACACTACTGTGTCCATCCAGAATCAAGTCCAGTGTACCCTACTGAACCAACACCCAAGACCCATCGAAACAAATAAGTCTTTCCCTACAAAACCTTCCCCAAAAGATGTGACTATTACACCAGATATGTAGAAATCTACATAGAGACATATCAAACATGAAAAAGCAAGGAAACATGACACAAAGGAACACAATAAGTCTCTAGTAACAGACCCCAAGCATAAGGAAATATATAAAATTCCAGAAAAGTATTCCAAATAATAATCTTAAGGAAACTCTGAGATACAAGAGAATACAGATTGATGATTCAATGAAATCAGGGGAAAAATCATGATTTGAATGAGAACTTCAACAAAGAGATAGATATCATTAAAAAAAGAACCACAGGAATGCTATGAAGAATTAAATGAATGAAATAAAAAATACAATCAAGAGCTTTAACATCAGACTAGACCAAGCAGAATAAAAAAATTTCTGAATTTGAAGACAGGTCCTTTGAAATAACAAAGGCAGACAAAAAACGTCTTCACCTATCAAGTATAACCTTGAATGTAAATGAATTAAATGCCAATTTTAAAAATATACATTGGATGAATGGATAAACACAAGATGCAAATATATGTTGCCTAAAATAGAATAACTTCACTGGCAAACATTTGAAAGCAAAGAGATAAAAAAAGATATTCCACACAAACAGAAACGAAAAGCAAGCAGGGATAGCTATACCTACATCAGACAAAACAGACTTCAAGTAAAAAGCTGCCAAAAGAAACAATAAAGAACATTATATAATAATAACAAAAGGATCAAGTCGGCAAGAGAATAACAATTGTAAATATATATGCAGCCAACACCACAGCACCCAGATATATAAAGCAAATATTATTAGATCTAAAGAGAGGGATAGGCCCCAATATGATAATAATAGAGACTTCAGCAATCCACTATTAGCACTGGAGAGATCACCTAGAAAGAAAATCAAAAAGAAACATTGGATTTAAACTACAGCATAGACCAAAGGGACTTAACAGACATTTACAGTACATTTCACCTAACAGCTGCAGAAAATACATTCTTTTCATCAGCACACAGAACATTCTTCAGGAATGACCATATGTTAGGGTACAAAACAAGTCTCAAAAAATTTTCAGAACTGAAATCTTATCTAGCCTCTTATCTGACCACAATGGACTAAATCTAGAAATCAGTAAGAGAAACATTTAAGATTATACAAATACATGGAAATTAAACAACATACTCCTGAATAACCACTGGGTGAAGAAAGAAATTAAGAATTAAAGTTCACTGAGAGTCGGGTGCAGTGGCTCATGCCTGTAATCCCAGCACTTTGGGAGGCTGAGGCGGGTGGATCATTTGAGGTCAGGAGTTCGAGACTAGCCTGGCCAACATGGTGAAACCCCATCTCTACTAAACATACAAAAATTAGCTGGGTGGTAGTGGCGCATGCCTGTAATCCAAGCTACTAGGGAGGCTGAGGCAAGAGAATCGCTTGAGTCTGGAAGGCGAAGGTTGTGGTGAGTCAAGATCGTGCCACTGCACTCCAGTCTGGGCAACAGAGTGAGATACTGTTTTTGGAAAAAAAAGAAAGAAAGAAAGAAAAAAGAAACAAAAGAAGAGACATCAAAATGGATACCACAGAAATAAAAAAAAAATCATCAGAGACTACCATGAACAAGAATATACCAATAAATTTGAAAACCTAGAGGAAATGGATATATTCCTGGAAACATACAACCTACCAAGATTGAACCAAGAAGAAATAGAAAGTCTGAACAGACCAGTAAGAAGTAATGAGACTGAATTAGTAATAAAACATCTCCTAACAAAGAGAAGTCCAGGACCACATTGCTTAACCTCTGAATTCTACCAAAGTTTAAAGAAGAATTAATACCAATTCTTCTCAAACTATTCCAAAAAATTGAAGCAGATAAAACCCTTTGTATTAGTTTGTTCTCACACTGTTATAAAGAACTACCTGAGACTGGGTAATTTATGAAGAAAAGAGGTTTAATTGACTCAGTTCCACAGACTTAACATGAAGCACTGCAGGAGGCCTCAGGAAACTTACAACCATGGCAGAAGGTGGGGAAAAGCAAGCACCTTCTTCACATGGTGGCAGGATAGAGAGAGAAAGAGAAAGAGACATAGAGAGAGGTACCCACACTTTTAAACCATCAGATCTCCTGATAACTCACTCACTATCATGAGAACAGCAAGAGAGAAATCCTCCCCCATGATCCAATCACCTCCCACCAGGCCCCTCGTCCAATTTGACATTAGATTTGGGCGGGGACGCAAATCCAAACCACATCACTCTTCCTAACTCATTGTATGAAACCAGAATCACCCTGATACCAAAAGCAGACAATGACACAACAAAAAAAGAAAACTACAGGCCAACATCCCTGATTAACATAGATGCAAAAGTCCTAAACAAAATGCTAACAAATCAACTCCATTAATACAACATGATCAAGTGGGATTTATCCCAGGAACTCAAGGATGGTTCAGCATGTGCAAATCACTAAACATGATACATCACATAAAAACAAAGACGGAAAAAAACCGTATGATTATCTCAATAGGTTAGAAAAAGGATTTGATAAAATTCAACATCCCTTTATGATAAAAACTCTTAATTAGGTATAAAAGGAAAGTACCTCAATACTCAATTCAATGTATTTAATACACTTCAGTATACAATTAAGGCCATACATGAAAAACCCACAGCTAACATCATACTGAATGGGGGAAAAGCTTTCAACTAAGAACTGGAACAAGACAACAACACCCACTCTAACCACTTTTATTCAACATAGTACTGGATGTTCCAGCCAGAGTAATTAGGCAAGAGAAAGAAATTAAGGGCATCCAAATTGGAAAGGAGGAAGTCAAATTATCCCTGTTTGCAGAGACATGATCTTATACATAGAAAAATGTAAAGACTCTACCAAAAACTCTTAGAACTGATCAATGAATTCAGTAAAAATGAAGGATACAAAATCAACATACAAAAATCCAGGAAGAGGAGCCAGGATGGCCAACTAGACACAGCCAGGAAGAGCTTCCCTCACCAAGATAAGATCATCAAGAAGACCAGCACACTCCAAGCAGATCTTCAGAAGGAAGACATTGAGAGTGGTCGGAGGGAGGATGCGGACTCTGGTTGAAGTGGGAGGAAGCTGGGAACCCTGCATGGGGTTGCCAAGCACACAGACTCATTCCTGGCCCCAAGCAGCTTCTAAGGATGGGTATAGAGTGGCCCACTCTCAACATGGATCTCCAGAATCCTAGCTGCAGGTGACCCCATGACTCCCACAGACATTTGAGCTGGCAGGGAGAGCTGCTTGGAGGGTTGGCAGGGACAGGACTCCAACCTGCGTGGAGCCCAGAGGGTTTAGGTGCAGGAAAACTGCAGTGAACCATGGCCAGAGATGGCCATTCTGCAAGGCCTGCCATATTCCTCTAGGTGATTTTGGCTTTTGTTGATTGTTGGACCTGGACAGAACAGGGGTATCTTGCCTGTGAGACAGGGCCAGTTTGGTCTGAGTGCTTCCATCTTCCCATCTGCTGGTCACTCCCAGCTTCCCTACTTGGCCACACCGACTTGCAGCGCAGCCTCAGATGCCCAACTGGGGTGTTTCCCAGAAGCCACTGCCATAGCTCTTTGGCTGGCAGATCCTGCCTAACCATCGGAGAGCTTTTGTAGATGGGCCCCTGCCAGCATGCATCCACCTGCAACCTCCCCCCACCACTTTGCCGGCACACGTGTGTGTGCACCTCACCGCCCTGCCATAGCAATGCATGCACATGGACGTTGCTGCTGCCATCACGCTGACCCAGCTGGTGTGCATGTGTGTGCAGACCCCACTGACATCACTCCAACAAAGCACTTTTGCCAGCACTCCCCATTGGAGTGTTGTTGCCCAAGGACCAGGAACACCTCAGGCCCTCCAGCAGAATCTTAACCTTGAGGGGCCAGAGAACAAAGCAGTGTGCCTGGTGCTAGGCCCTCAGGGTTAGAGCACACAGCTCAGGAGCACTGAGCTGAGCCTTGACCCACTGAAATCGTCCAGAAATGAAGCCAGTCGACTAAACTCAACTTATACCACAGCCAAACCCTCAAGGGAATCAAAGATTATAAAAGCGAGAAGCCCTATCCAAAGGACAGCAACTTTAAAGATTAAAGGAACATCAGCTCACATAGATGATAATGAACCAGTGAAAGAACTCTGGCAACTCTAAAAGCCAGGGTGTCTCCTTACCTCTGAACAACTGCACTAGCTCCCCAGCAATGGTTCTTAAGCAGACTGAAATGGCTGAAATGACAGACATAGAATCCAGAATCTGTTTGGCAGCAAAGTCATCAAGATTCAGAAGAAAGTTGAAACCCAATTCAAGGAATCTAAGGAATCCAGTGAAATGAGTCAAGAGCTGAAAGACAAAATAGTCATTTTAAGAAGGAGCCAAACTAATCTGGTAGAGTTGAAAAACTCACTATAAGAATTTCACAATACAATCAGAAGCATCAAAAGCAGAATAGACCAAGCTGAGGAAAGAATCTCAGACCTCAAAGACCAGTTCTTTGAATTAATTTAGTCAGAAAAAAATTTTAAAAATTAAGAAAAATGAACAAAATATCTGAGAAATATAGGGTTATGTAAAGAAACCAGCCCTACAACTCATTGGTATCCCTTAAGAAAGGGAGAGAGAGCAAGCAACTTGGAAAATATATTTTAGGATCTTGTCCACAAAATATATAATCCCCATCCCCAAGACATATAGATGACCATCCCCAAGACATATAGTCATCAGATTCTCCAAGGTCAATGCAAAAGAAAAAATATTAAAGGTAGCTAGAGAAAAAAGGGCAGGTCTTCTACAAATGAAACCCCATCAGGCTCACAAGAGACCTTTCAGCAGAAACCCTATATGCCAGAAGAGATTGGGAGCCTATATTCAGCATCCTTAAAGAAAAGAAATTCCAACCAAGAATTTTATATCCAGCCAAACTAAGCTTCATAAGCTAAGAGGAAATAACATCATTTTTAGACAAGCAAATACTAAGGGAATTCTTTACCATCAGAACTGCCTTACGAGAAGTCCGCAAGGGAGTGCTAAATATGGGGGAAAAAAGACTCACTAGTCACCAAAAAAAACACATTTAAGTACACAGCCCACTGACACTATAAAACAACTACACAATCAAGTCTACATAACAACCAGCTAACAACATGATGACAGGATCAAATCCACATAAATCAATATTAACCTTGAATGTAAATGTAATGTGCCTCCACTTAAAAGGCAGAGTGGCAAGCTGGACAAAGAAGCAAGACCCAACTGTACGGTGTCCTTAAAAGACCCATCTCGTATGCAATGACACCCACAGGCTCAAAGTAAAGGGAGGGAGAATGATCTATCAAGCAAACAAAACAAAAGAGAACAGCAGTTGCTATTCTTATTTCAGACAAAACAGACTTTAAGCCAACAACGATTAAAAAAAAGACAAAGTGGCTGGGCGCGGTGGCTCACGCTTGTAATCCCAGCACTTTGGGAGGCCGAGGCGGGCGGATCACGAGGTCAGGAGATCGAGACCACGGTGAAACCCCGTCTCTACCAAAAATACAAAAAATTAGCCGGGCGTGGTGGCGGGCGCCTGTAGTCCCAGCTACTCGGAGAGGCTGAGGCAGGAGAATGGCGTGAACCCGGGAGGCGGAGGTTGCAGTGAGCCGAGATTGCGCCACTGACAAACTCTCTCAAAAAAAAAAAAAAAAAAAAAACAAATAAACATTACATAAATAAAGGTTCCAAAAAAAAACTTAATATCCTAGTTAGATAACCACACAAAAACAGTGGGAGACTTTGACACCCCACTGAGAGTATTAGCTCATTGAGGCAGAAAACTAACAAAGATATTCGGGACCTAAACTTGACATTTGACCAAGTGGACCTAACGGACATCTACAGAACTCTCCACCCCAGAATACAGAATATACATTCTTCTCATGAGCACATGGCACATACTCTAAAACTGACCACATGACCAGAAATAAAACAACTCTCAGGAAATTTTTAAAAAATTATACCAACCATGCTCTGGGACCATAGCACAACAAAAATACAAATCAATACTAAGAAAATTGCTCAAAGCCATATAATCTCATGGAAATTAGACAACCTAATTCTGAATGACTTTTGGGTAAATAATGAAATTAAGGCAGAAATCAAGAAATTCTTTGAAATTAATGAGAACAAGGATACAACATACCAAGATCTCTGAGACCCAGCAACAGCAGTAAGAGGAAAGTCTGTAGCACTAAATGCCCACATCAAAAGTTAGAAAGGTCTTAAATTAACAACCTAATGTCACACCTAGAGGAAGCAGAAAAATAAGAGGAAATCAACAACAAAGCCAGCAGAAGAAACGAAATAAACAAAATCAGAGCTGAACTGAACAAAATGGAGATGTGAAAACTGATACAAAAGATCAATGAAACCAAAAGTTGGTTCTTTGAAAATATAAATAGGATTGATAGGCTGCTAGTTAGACTAATCAAGAAAAAGAGAGAGAAGATCCAAATAAACACAATCAGAAATGACAAAGGGAACATTATCATCAACTCCATAGAAATACAAAGAAACCTTCAGAGACTATTTAAAATACCTCTATACACACAAGCTAGAAAACCTAGAAAAAATGGATAAATTCCTGGACACATACAACCTCCAAGACCTAACCAGGAGGAAACTGAAACCCTGAACAGACCATTAATGTGTTCCAAAATTGAATCAGTAATAAAAAACCTGCCAACCAGCAAAAGCCCAGGACCAGATAATTCACAGCTGAATTCTACCAGATGTATAAAGAAGAACTTGTACCAATTCTACTGAAACTATTCCAAAAAATTAAGAAGGAGATATTCTTCTTTAACTCATTCTAAGGGGCCAGCATCATTCTGATACCAAAACCTAGCAGAGACACAACAACAACAACAACAACAATTTCAGGTCAATATCCCTGATGAACACAGATGCAAAAATCCTCAATAAAATACTAACAAAGTGGGCCAGGCATGGTGGCTCACACCTGTAATCCCAGCACTTTGGGAGGCTGAGGCAGGTGGATCACCTGAGGTCAAGGTTTGAGATCAGCCTGGCCAGTATGGTGAAACTCTGTCTCTATTAAAAATACAAAAATTAGGTGGGTGTGGTGGCACACACCTGTAGTCTCAGCTACTCAGGAGGCTGAGGCAGGAGAATCGCTTGAACCCAGGAGGCAGAGGCCACAGTGATCCAAGATCACGCCACTGCACTACAGCCTGAATGACAAAGCAAGACTCCAACTCAAAAAACAAAAACCTAGCAAACCAAATCCAGCAGCACATCAAAAAGCTAATCTACCATGATCAAGTAGGCTTTATTCCTGGGATGCAAGGTTGGTTCAACATAAGCAAATCAATAAATGTGATTCATCACATGAACAGAACTAAAAACAACATGGTCATCTCAATAGACATAGAATAAGCTTTCAATAAAATTCCACATCCCTGCATGTTAAAAACTCCCAAAAGATGGCATCAGAGGAACATATTTCAAAAATTAAGAGCCATGTATGACAAACCCAAAGCCAACATCATACTGAATAGGCAAAAGCTGTAAGCATTCCTTTGAGAACCAAAACAAGACAAGGATACCAATTCTCACTACTCCTATTTAATGTAGTTCTGGAAGTTCTTCCAAAATCAGGCAAGATAAAGAAATAAAAGCATCCAAAAAGGAACTGAAGAAGTCAAACTATCCCTGTTTGCAGATGATATAATTCTATACCTACAAAACCCCATAGTCTCTGCCCAAAGGCTCCTAAATCTGATAAACAACTTCAGCAATGTTTCAGGGTGCAAAAATCAATGTACAAAAATAATTAGCATTTCTATACACCAATAATGTCCAAGCTGAGAGCCAAATCAAGACCACAATCCCATTCACAATAGCCAAAATAAGAGTAAAATACCTAGAAATACAGCTAACCAGGGAGGTGAAAGATCTCTACAACTAGAATTACAAAACACTGCTAAAAGAAATCATAGACAAGACAAACAAATGGTAAAACATTCCAAGCTCATGGAGAGGAAGAATTAATATTGTTAAAATAGCCATACCGCCCCAAGAAATTTATAGATTCAATACTATTCTTACCAAACCACCAATGACATTCTTTGCAGAATTAGAAAAAAGCTATTCTAAAATTCATATGGAGCCGAAAAGATCCCAAATAGCCAAAGCAATCTTAAGCAGAAAGAACAAAGCTGGGGGCATCACACTACCCAACTTCAAACTGCAGTACAAGGTTACAGTAACCAAAACATCATGGTATTGGTACAAAAACAGACACATAGACCAATGGAACAGAATAGTGAACCCAGAAATAAAGCCACACACCTATATCCATCTGATTTTTGACAAAGTCGACAATAACAAACAGTGGGAAAGGCACTCCCCACTCAATAAATGGTGCTAGGATAACTTGCTAGCCATATGCAGAAGATTAAAACAGACCCCTTCATTTTACCATCTACCAAAATCAACTCAAGATAGATTAAAGACTTAAACGGAAAACCTAAAACTATAAAAACTCTAGAAGGAAACCTAGGAAACACCATTCTGGACATAGGTCCTGGAAAAGATTTAATTATGAAGACTCCAAAAACAATTGCAACAAAAATAAAAATTGACAAGTGGGACCTAATAAAAACTAAAGAGCTTCTGCACAGCAGAAGAAACTATCAACAGAGTGAACAGACAACTTAAAGAATGGGAGAAAATATTTGCAAACTATGCTTCTGAAAAAAGTCTAATATCCAGAATCTATAAGGAACTTGAATCAACAGCAAAAAGTGAAAAAAAAAAAACATTAAAAAGTGGGCAAAGGACATGAACAGACACCTGTCAAAAGACATATACACTACCAATAAACATATGAAAATATGTTCAACATTACTTATCATCAGACAGAAATGCAAATCAAAACCACAATGAGTTAACATCTCACACCATTCAGAATGGCTATTATTAAAAAGTCAAAAAAAAATAGATGCTGGTGAGGCTGTGGAGAAAAGGGAATGCTTATATACTGTTGGTGTAAATGTAAATTACTTTGAAAAGCTGTTTGGAGATTTCTCAAAGAACTTAAAACAGAACTACCACTTGACCCAGCAATCCCATTACTGGGTATATACCCAAGGAAAATAAATTATTCTACCAAAAAGACACATTCATGTATATGTTCATCACAGCACTATTCACAAAAGGAAAGACATGGAATCAACCTAGACTCCCATCAATGGTAGACTGGATAAGGCAAATGTGGTATGTATATTCCACGGAATCTGATGCAACTATAAAAAAAAAAGAAATCATGTCATTTGCAGAAACATGGATGCAGCTCAAGACCATTATCCTAAGGGAATTAATGCAGGAATAGGAAACGAAATACTACACGTTCTCACTTATAAGTGGGAGCTAAACATTGAATATACATGGACAGAAAGAAGGGAATAGATACCAGGGCCTACTTGAGGGTGGAAGGTGGAACGAGGGTGAGTATCAAAAAACTACCTATGGATACAATATTTGCTGCCTGGGTGATAAAATAATTTGTACACTAGGCCCCAGAGACATGACATTTACCCATGTAACAGGCCTGCAGAAGTAACTCCTGAACCTAAAATAAAACTTGGAAGGAAAAAAACAACAAAAATTAGTGGTTTCTATACACAGTGAGCTAGCTAAAAAAGAAATCAAGAAGGCAATCCCATTTACCATAGCTATACTAAAAATAAAATACCTGGGAACAAATTTAACCAAGGAGGTAAAAGACTTCTACAAGGAAAACTATGAAACACTGAGGAAAGAAAGAAGATGCAAACAAATGGAAAGATAGACCATGTTCATAAACTGTAAGAATTAATATTTTTAAAACATCCATACTACCCAATGCAGTCTACAGATTCAATCCAATTCCCAATAAAACTCCAATGTCATTTTTCACAGAAATAGAAAAAATAATCCTAAAATCCATATGGAACAATAAAAGACCCCAAACATCCAAAGCAATCTCGAGCAAAAAGAACAAAGTTAGATGCATCAAACTCCCTGGTTTCAAATTATGTTATAAAGCTATTGTAATCAAAACAGCATGGCACTAGCACAAAGACACATAAACCAATGGAACAGGTAGACAGCCCAGTAATAAACCCAAGTATTTAATATTTATAATTAGTTGATATTTGACAAAGATGCCAAAAACACAATAGGGAAATAACAGACTCTTTAATAAATGATGTTGGGAAAAACAGATATGGCCCAGTAGATGAAATTGGACACTTACCTCATACCATACACAAAAATCATCTCAAAATGTATAAAAGACTTCAATGTAAGATGTGGAAATGTGGAATGGTAAAGTTAATAGAAGAAAACATAAGGGAAAGTCTCCACAATACTGGTCTATGCAATGATTTCTTGGATAGGACTCCAAAAATGCAGGCATCAAAAGCAAAAATAAGACAAATGGAGTTGCATCAAATCAAAAGCTTCTGTACAGAAAAGGAAACAATGAACAGAGTGAAGAGACAAAACATGAACTGGAAGAAAATATCTGCAAACCATACAGCTGATAAGGGGCTAATATTCAAAATATATAAGGTACACAAACAACTCAAAAGCAAGAGAACAAATAACCTAATTTTAAAATGTGCAAGGGAACTGAACAGACATTGCTCAAAGGAAGACATATGAAAGGCCAATAGATATATTGAAAATACTCAATATCTCTGATCATCAGAGAAATGCAAATTCAAACCACAATATGATATGATTTCACACCTGTTACAAGGGCTATTATCAAAAAGAATGATACGTGTTGGCAAGGATATGGAGAAAAGGGAACCCTTGTACACTATTTGTGGGAATATAAATTAGCACAGCCATTTTAGAAAGTAGTATGGAGGTTCCCAATAAAACTAAAAATAGAATTGCCATATGGTCCAGCAATCCTACCTCTGGGTGTATATCCAAAGGATTTCAAATTGGTATATCAAAGACATATCTGCATCCCCGTGTTTACTGTTGTGCTATTATAATAGCTAAGATATGGAAGCAACTTAAGTGTCTATCAACAGATCAATGGATAAAGAAAATATAGTATATGTACATAGTGGAATACTACGCAGCCTTAAAAAAGAAGAAAATTCTGTCTGTGGATAAAATAATTGCAAGGTGCATTTCACATGCATGGTTTTGGTTGATTCCAAGTACAGAATTAGCAAGGACAATGTTTTGGGGAGATTATGGCATATTTCCCAACAGTATCATCAATCACTAGTAAGGGATTTAAATTTAACGAATGGAATTCATGGCTTAAAGAGGGCAGTTAAATATAAATGGATGAATAGGAGATATGAGGTTAATGATGTCACATATATCACTCTCTGCCTTCCTTAACCCTAATCTTCTGCAGACCCTACAGGCTTTTAAACTCAATTAGAGCTCTTACTACTTACCCTTTGTGGAAACAGTCTTGCTGCCTTATGCCTGACATTTAGTGTGTCAGAGCTAGATGGTTCATCCACCTTAAGAGTATTAAAATGATTGCATTTCCTATGACTATGTGATTGATTTAATTACATACAGTAGGCCCAGGAGTTATAATATATTCCCAGAGCAAATGCCTCAAGACCCTGCAGTTTTTTTTTTTTTTTTTTGAGACAGAGTCTCACTCTGTTGCCCAGGCTGGAGTGCAGTGGCACAATCTCGGCTCACTGCAAGCTCCGCCTCCCAGGTTCACGCCATTCTCCTGCCTCAGCCTCCTGAGTAGCTGGGACTACAGGTGCCCACCACCAAGCCCAGCTAATTTTTTGTTTTTTAGTAGAGATGGGGTTTCACTGTGTTAGCCAGGCTGGTCTTGATCTCCTGACCTCATGATCCACCCACCTCGGCCTCCCAAAGTGCTGAGATTACAGGCGTGAGCCACCACGCCCGGCCAACCCTGCAGTATTTTTAACTAAACTAATTCAACAGATATTTACTACTGCCTACCATGGACTCATCACTATTAGTGGTGAGTTCTAAGTAGTAAGAGCTCTAATTATGTATGAGTCTTTGAGTTTAAAATACTCATCATTATTACTAGATAGTAAGATACAGTGGTAAATAAGACTAAATCTCAGTTCTGTCTGTAATTTAAAGTCAAATGGGAGTAAAAGACAATAAATGAGTAAAGAAACATAATATGATACCAGGAAATGATATATGAAGAAAGAATACTAGGGATGGAGGAGGGTGGATGGGTAGATGATTACTTTACATAGAGTGGTCAGAGGAGCTCCCCAACCCGCCCTCCACTAAGGAGGGAACATCTGAGCAGAGTCCTAAATGGTGTGAATGAATGAACCCTGAGATGATCTGTGGGGGAGAGCATTCACCTGACAGAGAAGAATATTAGAAAGAGCTTGAGGCTGGAATAAGTTTAGTTTGTTCAAGGAATAGTAAGAAGACCAATGTGGCTGAAAGAGAGTGAACAAAGGGAACAATGCTAACACATGAGGACAGAAAGATTAAATGGGGGCATTGTAGATGATGGTGAGAAGTTCAGACTTTATTCCAGGCATGAAAACATGCCATTGAAGAATACTGATCAGAGGAGTGACATGATTTAGATTACGTCTTTACAAGATCGGTCTGCCTGCTATGAGAAGAACAAACTAGATAGAGGCAAAATTGGAAGTAGGAAAACTCAGCTTTTATAGCAGACAGGAGAAACGAAAGTAGCTTGGTCTAAGGTGACAGCAATGACGGTGGTGGATTTCAGATATATTTTGAATACAGAATTAACAAGACTTGATGGTGGATTGGATATAAGAGATGAGAGAAACCACGATATCAAGGTTGACTCCTAGGGTGTTGGTCTTAACAGTTTAGAGGTGCCATTTATAAGAATCTAAACTCCACAAGAACATTTATTTTTGTCTTTTTTTGAATATAAGCTCCACAAGAACATTTATTTTTGTCTTTTATGTTCAACAACATATTTCATTCACCTAGAAATAATGCCTGGAATGTTTATATGCTGAAAAGATTAAATGAATAGGGAACATTAAGAGGAGGGAATCTAAATTAAGGGTGGAGAGTTAGTGGAGGTGAAATTAATTCAGTCTTCATCATGTTAAAAGTTTGACATTTCTATAAGATATCTAAGTGAAGTAAGTTTTTACATATACACTCTTGGAGTTCAAGGAAGAGCCCCAAGATGTGGGGCTCTTAAATTATATTTAAAGTTACAGGGCTGAATGAATAGCCTATTATTCAGGTTAGAGAGTTACAGAAAAAATAAAATACAAGGTTAGAGAAAAAAATAAAGTACAAGGACTGGGTGTGAGACAATCCTATATTCAGAAATTGGAAGAGGAGACCTCCCCAGCAAAGAGTAGTCAATGAAGAAGGAAGAAAACTAGGAGAATGTAATATTACAAAAGGCCAGTGAAAAAGATCAGTTTCAAGAAAAGGGTGTAACTATTTTGTCAAATGTGGCTAAGTAGTCACAGAGATGAGGACTGAGAACTGATAACCACATTTCGTAATACAGAAGTCATTGGTGACTCAGTTGTGGGTTCATTGGAATGTGGTTCAGGGTCAAGATGACAACGGTATGGCTGTAAGATCTGTTAAGACCTCAAAAAGATTTAAGGTGGTGACTCATAGGCCTACTCAGCTAGACAAAAATTATTTTAAGACTCTTAAGTAGCATCTTAGGCCTTCTTTGCCAGACAAGGGCACTTCTAAATTTCTTAAGGACATTTTGCCACAACACCCTGACTCTCAGCCCAAGGAAATAGGGGCCTGTCTTGAAGATATTTAGAAGTGTAACATTTGACTAATTGAGATCCTAATTTGATACACAGGAAGCCTACAAAATCTTTAAGAGAATAATAGCATCTTAGACTGAAAGGAACAGGGATAGTTTAGAAAGAAAAGACACATGTGAAATTTCAGTCTTCACTGAAAGCAAAAATGAAAAGACACATTTGAACTTTAACTTCCCACACACAGAACATCGGCTGCAACTACAAACAGAAGTTATTTCTTATGGAAAAAGGCTTATTCAAAGGGTAAGGCCAAAATGTGAGGGCAAGGCCAAGAACTTCAGAATTACTATGGTCAACTGACTGATGTATGCCTCATGTTTTCCCTCCCTCTACCTTTAGAATATAAGTGTCTGTTCCAATTTTTCTGTTCTTGGCTCATCATTGTATGTAGGGGACAGATAATAACTGGTCTCTTCAATTCATAGATTTTAAGTTTGAGAGGAGCCATACCTAAAGAGCCTCACCCACATGAACCTTAGTTAGGTAAAAACATTTTGTACCTCACGCCTGAGCTTGATGCAGTAATAGCATGACACTGAGGATCTTGGGAGGAAAGTGAGTATATTTTGCATGTTGGAGGAATATGACTTACTTGGAACTTAAGTTAATCTCCAAATATGGCCCCCAGTGCACAACCCCTCCCAAGATTCATGCCCTTCTGTAGTCCCCTCCCATACTGAATCAGGACTGAGCATGGGACTTGCTGTAATTAACAGAAGGTAGTGAGGGTGACCCTGTGCTTGTCCCAAGCCTATGTCTTAAGAGGACCTGAAGATTCTGTTTGTGGATTTTGGAAGCCTTGAGCTGCCACATAAAAAGCTCAGCAGCCCTGTTAGAGAGATTACATAGAAAGACCACAAGAAGAAGCCCCACGGAGAGGGAGAAGGATAATTCCCAAGATTACATGGAAAGAGAGAGCTATATATTATCTATCTATCTATCTATCTATCTATCTATCTATCTATCTATCTATCTATCTATCATGTATGTATGTATGTATGCATGTACCTATCTATCTATCTATCTATCTAATCTGAGATATATATATCTGAGACAGAAAGAAGGAAACAGACACATCAAACCAGATGTTCTTGCATCCCAGCTGAGCCCAGCCTTAACAGTTATTCAAGGTGTCAGACATGTAAATGAGTGATCATGAGTGCTCCAGCCTAATCAAGCTCCTAGATAAGTGGATCTAACATCCAACATCAAGTGCAGCAGAAGAACTGCCCATCAAGCAAGTCAACCCCCACAGTATCTTGAGAGATAATAAAACTTTTTTTTTTTTAATCCACTAGGTTTTGGAGTGGTTATACAGCAATAAATAACTTACCTATCAAGTGAAAGTTGAATATTTTGGAAGTCAGACTGAATGTAATACATAAATTAAAAGGTAAACTACAAACTATGTGCCTATACAAGTGGTTAATATCTTGAAAATAAAAAGAGCTCATTATAAAACCTAAACAAAATCCCCAAGTCTTCAAAAGAAAAAAATGGACAAAGGACATGATCTGTCTACTCATAACAGGGAAAACCAAAATGACTAATGAGCAAGAAAAAATGTTAATCATTATTTAAAAGACCATTAATACTCAAATACTGTTGGTAAGAATGTAAAGTGGTACAGTCTTTCTGGAGAGCAATTTGTTAGCACGCCATTTCTGTAAATACATTAGGAGATAATCACAGATCCACAGATCCACATAAATAAGCAAAAGAATGTTAACTTCCAACTTAATGTCCAACAATATGAAAACTGTTTAAAACTTATGGAATATTAATATTTGAGGATATTCTACATCTTGCAAATTTTTAAGAAAATTCAAGTGGCATGCATGTAAAGTCAAAAAATAAAAATTATATGTTTTGATTCAAGCTTTTAAAATTCATAAAAGATATATGTACATATGCGTAAGAAAGACTAAAAGAAAATAAAATTGTTAAATCTAGCAGTTAGAATTATAACTGCTTTTATTTTTTCTTTTACAATTCTCTCCATTTTCTAAATTTTCTGTGACTGTGCATTACTTTCACATTCAGAAAAAACAAGAATGTTATTTGACATAGGTAATTGAGAATAATTCCCAGTTAAAATTATATCTTTTAAAATTTGGGAAAGAATTTAGAAATGACCTAGTCTGATCTACCATTCAAATAATGAGAAAAATAGGTCTAGAGACTTAGATGCCCAAGCTAGTATTTAGAAGCAGAATCTTACTTAGCACTCAAATTCTTTATCTTCTGACCTATATATCTTTTTATACCATTTGATGAACTACCTGTAATAGTGATTCCAATAAGATATAAAGATATAAGTAGAAAGGCTGTCATTTTGAGAAAGTCTAGAATTTGGTGTACCTTTAAATTCACACTCTTATTCTCATTTTAAACTATAAAATTATTTGTAATACGGAGAATATATGCTATTTCCTATAATATAATAGCTTTATTAAGAATTTCCGGGGGTGGAGCCAAGATGGCCGAATAGGAACAGCTCCGGTCTCCAGCTCCCAGCCTGAGTGACACAGAAGACGGGTGATTTCTGCATTTCTGTTTGAGGTACCGGTTTCATCTCACTAGGGAGTGCCAAACAGTGGGTGCAGGACAGTCGGTGAAGCACACTGTGCGTGAGCCGAAGCAGGGCGAGGCATTGCCTCACTCAGGAAGTGCAAGGGGTCAGGGAGTTCCCTTTCCTAGTCAAAGAAAGGGGTAACAGACGGCACCTGGAATATCGGGTCAGTCCCACCCTAATACGGCGCTTTTCCAACGGGCCTGGAAAATGGCACACTAGGAGATTGTGTCCCGCACCTGGCTCGGAGGGTCCTATGCCCACGGAGTCTCGCTGATTGCTAGCACAGCAGTCTGAGATCAAGCTGCAAGGCGGCAGCGAGGCTGGGGGAGGGGCGCCCGCCATTGCCCAGGCTTGCTTAGGTGAACAAAGCAGCCAGGAAGCTCGAACTGGGTGGAGCCCACCACAGCTCAAGGAGGCCTGCCTGCCTCTGTAGGCTCCACCTCTGGGGGCAGGGCACAGACAAACAAAAACTCAGCAGGAACCTCCACAGACTTAAATGTCCCTGTCTGACTGACAGCTTTGAAGAGAGTAGTGGTTCTCCCAGCACGCAGCTGGAGATCTGAGAACGGACAGACTGCCTCCTAAAGTGGGTCCCTCACCCCTGAGCAGCCTAACTGGGAGGCATCCCCCAGTAGGGACACACTGACACCTCACTCGGCTGGGTACTCCTCTGAGACAAAACTTCCAGAGGAACTATCAGACAGCTGAATTTGTGGTCTCATGAAAACCCGCTGTTCTGCAGCCACCGCTGCTGACACCCAGCCAAACAGGGTCTGGAGTGGACCTCTAGTAAAATCCAACAGACCTGCAGCTGAGGGTCCTGTCTGGTAGCAGGAAAACTAACAAACAGAAAGGACATCCACACCAAAAACCCATCTGTACATCACCATCATCAAAGACAAAAAGTAGATAAAATCACAAAGATGGGGAAAAAACAGAGCAGAAAAACTGGAAACTCTAAAAAGCAGAGCACCTCTCCTCCTCCAAAGGAACGCAGTTCCTCACCAGCAACGGAACAAAGCTGGATGGAGGATGACTTTGATGAGTTGAGAGAAGAAGGCTTCAGACGATCAAACTACTCTGAGCTACGGGAGGAAATTCAAAACAATAGCAAAGAGTTAAAAACTTTGAAAAAAAATTAGAAGAATGGATAACTAGAATAACCAATGGAGAGAAGGGCTTAAAGGAGCTGATGGAGCTGAAAGCCAAGTATCGAGAACTACGCGAAGATTGCAGAAGCCTCAGTAGCAGATGCGATCAACTGGAAGAAAGGGTATCGCTGATGGAAGATGAAATGAATGAAATGAAGCGAGAAGGGAAGTTTAGAGAAAAAAGAATAAAAAGAAATGAATAAAGCCTCCAAGAAATTTGGGACTATGTGAAAAGACCAAACCTACGTCTGATTGGTGTACCTGAAAATGACGGGGAGAATGGAACCAAGTTGGAAAACACTCTGCAAGATATTATCCAGGAGAACTTCCCCAATCTAGCAAGGCAGGCCAACATTCAGATTCAGGAAATACAGAGAACGCCACAAAGACACTCCTTGAGAAGAGCAACTCCAAGACACATAATTGTCAGATTCACCAAAGTTGAAATGAAGGAAAAAATGTTAAGGGCAGCCAGAGAGAAAGGTCGGCTTACCCACAAAGGGAAGCCCATCAGACTAACAGCTGATCTCTCAGCAGAAACTCTACAAGCCAGAAGAGAGTGGGGGCCGATATTCAACATTCTTAAAGAAAAGAATTTTCGACCCAGAATTTCATATCCAGCCAAACTAAGCTTCATAAGTGAAGGAGAAATAAAATACTTTACAGACAAGCAAACGCTGAGTGATTTTGTCATCACCAGGCCTGCCCTAAAAGAGCTCCTGAAGGAAGCACTAAACATGGAAAGGAACAACCGGTACCAGCCACTGCAAAAACATGCCAAATTGTAAGGAACATCGAGGCTAGGAAGAAACTGCATCAACTAACGAGCAAAATAACCAACTAACATCATAATGACAGCATCAGATTCACACATAACAATATTAACATTAAATGTAAATGGGCTAAATGCTCCAATTAAAAGACACAGACTGGCAAACTGGATAAGGAGTCAAGACCCATCAGTGTGCTGTATTCAGGAAACCCATCTCACGTGCAGAGACACACATAGACTCAAAATAAAGGGATGGAGGAAGATCTATCAAGCAAATGGAAAATAAAAAAAGGCAGGGGTTGCAATCCTAGTCTCTGATAAAATAGACTTTAAACCAACAAAGATCAAAAGAGACAAAGAAGGCCATTACATAATGGTAAAGGGATCAATTCAACAAGAAGAGCTAACTATCCTAAATATATATGCACCCAACACCGGAGCACCCAGATTCATAAAGCAAGTCCTGAGTGACCTACAAAGGGACTTAAACTCCCACACAATAATAATGGGAGATTTTAACACCCCACTGTCAACATTAGACAGATCAACGAGACAGAAAGTTAACAAGGATATCCAGGAATTCAACTCAGCTCTGCACAAAGTGGACCTAAGAGACATCTACAGAACTCTCCACCCCAAATCAACAGAATATACATTTTTTTCAGCACCACACCACACCTATTCCAAAATTGACCACATAGTTGGAAGTAAAGCTCTCCTCAGCAAATGTAAAAGAACAGAAATTATAACAAACTGTCTCTCAGACCACAGTGCAATCAAACTAGAACTCAGGATTAAGAAACTCACTCAAAACCGCTCAACTACATGGAAACTGAACAACCTGCTCCTGAATGACTATTGGGTACATAATGAAATGAAGGCAGAAATAAAGATGTTCTTTGAAACCAACGAGAACAAAGACACAACATACCAGAATCTCTGGGACACGTTCAAAGCAGTGTGTAGAGGGAAATTTATAGCACTAAATGCCCACAAGAGAAAGCAGGAAAGATCCAAAATTGACACCCTAACATCACCATTAAAAGAACTAGAAAAGCAAGAGCAAACACATTCAAAAGCCAGCAGAAGGCTAGAAGTAACTAAAATCAGAGCAGAACTGAAGGAAATAGAGACACAAAAAACCCTTCAAAAAATTAATGAATCCAGGAGCTGGTTTTTTGAAAAGATCAACAAAATTGATAGACCACTAGCAAGACTAATAAAGAAGAAAAGAGAGAAGAATCAAATAGATGCAATAAAAAATGAAAAAGGGGATATCACCACCGATCCCACAGAAATACAATCTACCATCAGAGAATACTACAAACACCTCTATGCAAATAAACTAGAAAATCTAGAAGAAATGGATAAATTCCTCGACAAATACACCCTCCCAAGACTAAATCAGGAAGAAGTTGAATCTCTGAATAGACCAATAACAGGTTCTGAAATTTTGGCAATAATCAATAGCTTACCAACCAAAAAGAGTCCAGGACCTGATGGATTCACAGCCGAATTCTACCAGAGGTACAAGGAGGAACTGGTACCATTCCTTCTGAAACTATTCCAATGGATAGAGAAAGAGGGAATCCTCCCTAACACATTTTATGAAGCCAGCATCGTCCTGATACCAAAGCCTGGCAGAGACATAACCAAAAAAGAGAATTTCAGACCAATATCCTTGATGAACATTGATGCAAAAATCCTCAATAAAATACTGGCAAACCAAATCCAGCAGCACATCAAAAAGCTTATCCACCATAATCAAGTGGGCTTCATCCCTGGGATGCAAGGCTGGTTCAACATATGCAAATCAATAAATGTAATCCAGCATATAAACAGAACCAAAGACAAAAACCACATGATTATCTCAATAGATGCAGAAAAGGCCTTTGACAAAATTCAACAACCCTTCATGCTAAAAACTCTCAATAAATTAGGTATTGATGGGACGTATCTCAAAATAATAAGAGCTATCTATGACAAACCCACAGCCAATATCATACTGAATGGGCAAAAACTGGAAGCATTCCCTCTGAAAACTGGCACAAGACAGGGATGCCCTCTCTCACCACTCCTATTCAACATAGTGCTGGAAGTTCTGGCCAGAGCAATCAGGCAGGAGAAGGAAATAAAGGGTATTCAATTAGGAAAAGAGGAAGTCAAATTGTCCCTGTTTGCAGATGACATGATTGTATATCTAGAAAACCCCATTGTCTCAGCCCAAAATCTCTTTAAGCTGATTAGCAACTTCAGCAAAGTCTCAGGATACAAAATCAACGTACAAAAATCACAAGCATTCTTGTACACCAATCACAGACAAACAGAGAGCCAAATCATGAGTGAACTCCCATTCACAATTGCTTCAAAGAGAATAAAATACCTAGGAATCCAACTTACAAGGGATGTGAAGGACTTCTTCAAGGAGAACTACAAACCACTGCTCAGTGAAATCAAAGAGGATACGAACAAATGGAAGAACATTCCATGCTCATGGGTTGGAAGAATCAATATCGTGAAAATGGTCATACTGCCCAAGGTAATTTATAGATTCAATGCCATCCCCATCAAGCTACCAATGACTTTCTTCACAGAATTGGAAAAAACTACTTTAAAGTTCATATGGAACCAAAAAAGAGCCCGCACTGCCAAGTCAATCCTAAGCCAAAAGAACAAAGCTGGAGGCATCACGCTACCTGACTTCAAACTATACTACAAGGCTACAGTAACCAAAACAGCATGGTACTGGTACCACAACAGAGACATAGATCAATGGAACAGAACAGAGCCCTCAGAAATGATGCCGCATATGTACAACTATCTGATCTTTGACAAACCTGACAAAAACAAGAAATGGGGAAAGGATTCCCTACTTAATAAATGGTGCTGGGAAAACTGGCTAGCCATATGTAGAAAGCTGAAACTGGATCCCTTCCTTACACCTTATACAAAAATTAATTCAAGATGGATTAAAGACTTATATGTTAGACCTAAAACCATTAAAATCCTACAAGAAAACCTAGGCAATACCATTCAGGACATAGGCGTGGGCAAGGACTTCATGTCTAAAACACCAAAAGCAATGGCAACAAAAGCCAAAATCGACAAATGGGATCTCATTAAACTAAAGAGCTTCTGCACAGCAAAAGAAACTATCATCAGAGTGAACAGGCAACCTACAGAATGGGAGAAAATTTTTGCAACCTACTCATCTGACAAAGGGCTAATATCCAGAATCTACAATGAACTCAAACAAATTTACAAGAAAAAAACAAACAACCCCATCAAAAAGTGGGCAAAGGACATGAACAGACACTTCTCAAAAGAAGACATTTATGCAGCCAAAAAACACATGAAGAAATGCTCATCATCACTGGCCATCAGAGAAATGCAAATCAAAACCACAGTGAGATACCATCTCACACCAGTTAGAATGGCCATCATTAAAAAATCAGGAAACAACAGGTGCTGGAGAGGATGTGGAGAAATAGGAACACTTTTACACTGTTGGTGGGACTGTAAACTAGTTCAACCATTGTGGAAGTCAGTGTGGCGATTCCTCAGGGATCTAGAACTAGAAATACCATTTGACCCAGCCATCCCATTACTGGGTATATACCCAAAGGACTATAAATCATGCTGCTATAAAGACACATGCACACGTATGTTTATTGCGGCACTATTCACAATAGCAAAGAGTTGGAACCAACCCAAATGTCCAACAACGATAGACTGGATTAAGAAAATGTGGCACATATACACCATGGAATACTATGCAGCCATAAAAAATGATGAGTTCATGTCCTTTGTAGGGACATGGATGAAACTGGAAAACATCATTCTCAGTAAACTATCGCAAGGACAAAAAACCAAACACCGCATGTTCTCACTCATAGGTGGGAATTGAACAATGAGAACTCATGGACACAGGAAGGGGAACATCACACTCTGGGGACTGTTGTGGGGTTGGGGGAGGGACAGCATTAGGAGATATACCTAATGCTAAATGACGAGTTAATGGGTGCAGGAAGTCAACATGGCACATGGATACATATGTAACAAACCTGCACATTGTGCACATGTACCCTAAAACCTAAAGTATAATAAAAAAAAAAACTAAAAAAAAAAAATAGAAATAAAAATAAAAAAATAAAAAAAAAGAATTTCCACTGAAGTAACTCCCCAGGGTTTTAAATTTCCTTTGAATTTACATTTTGTTATTGTTGTTACACTTTCAGCTGAATTACCAACCCAAGAGATTAATTTGTATTACTGGCATCTCAAATCACTTTGCTTTTCTTCAAAGTTTTTTATCCTCATTTCTTGATTGATATAGGTAAAGTCAGAATACTTAATATACTTAGACACATTTCCACTTGGAGACATTTGAATGCATTTTCAATGTATTTGTATTTAATTTTTTTAAATGGATTATTTTGTGTCCCTAGTCTTGTACTTCTAATAGAAGGGCAGACACCTTAAGGTCAAGGCCTTCTTTTGGGTCTTGGCTTTGAAAGCTACCTTTAAATTTTTATTCTGGTGGAAACTAAGCTTGTGTCCTCCCTTTCAGCTAAGTTTAGATTGTTGTTTTGCCAGCTAATTTCTGTTGGAGATGAATCTAAGTTCCTTCTCTTTGGATTTATACAGATACTCCTCAAATTTACCTCTGATAGAGATGAGTCTGCTTTTAAAATGCTTGGATAGTTATCTTTTAATTTTACTTCTGATGGAAAAAATACATTTTTCATTTTTCTGTCTAGCATGCTTTCTGATTGACGTTCACCTAAAGGTAGTATTCTGCCTGCTTTTATTGTTTCCTGGTTAGAAATAGTGCACAATGAGTGCACTTCTGTGGGTGAAGGTGTTGATTCATAACATTTAGAAGCATCAGCAGTTGAATTATCTTGGTCTGATTGGTTCAAAGTTGGTATAGTCAGGCCTTTCTCAGAATCATTATCCAGTAACTAGAAAATACAGCAATAAAACAAACTACAAGTTAATCATTACTGACTGGAAAATTTTACAAATTAAGAAAATGACTCAAAATCAATTGTACTCTTATCCTTTATCATAACAAATTACCACTATTATTTGTAAATTTTACATTCCTTAGTAAACATGATAAATTCTTTACTTGCCTGAAACCATGGACTGTAGAATACTATCCATAAAAATGATAAAGCAGTGGTTCTCATATATCATAAATCAGCAACATCTCAAAATAAAATATCTGAGGGTCTGACATTTTACTGTTATTATACTGTCACCAATATATCATCAAACAAAGGAAATTGTAATAGCAAAATGCACAAGAATGATATCGTAAATCACAACTATATAAGAAAATAAAGAGAATATTAATAGCACCACAGTACAAAGAACGACATTGTAAAATAAAGGATGGCCTGTTAAACTAAATAAATTTAGCTTTATGAAAAATTCTCTACATTATCTTCTTTTACTCTCCTTGAACTGGGGAAAACAGTAATACATACTGACTCTTCAATTGGTATTTGGGAGCCACAGACCCAGGAATGGAAATCATTAAATCCTATTTGTCAAGCAGTAAGTGAACATTTTACTCTTCATTGATTTACATGGGGATCAACTGCTTTATGGAAGGAATACCTTATGTAAATTTAGCTGAAAAGCAAATTATATTATGTAAACTCTGTTTTATTTCTATTTTAAACTATAGAATATTATTTCCTGTGCAAAGTTTACAATATGATAAATTAAAAGATTTTTGTGAGAAAGAGTAAAAACTGCAGTTATTTCTACGGCGTTTATTTCTAAGATCTTATGTAGAACTTCACGCTTTTTTCTTGTTTCTCCTTCACCTCATTCTCAACACATTTTGTCCCCTATCTTCATATTTTTAAATGTTATTATTTTATGCAGAAGGCTCTTTCAAGAGTGTAACTATACAGATATTGCCATAATAGAAACCATAAAACAACTGAGTAACTTCTCGGATGCCTTTCTCTATCTGTAAATATTTCTCCATTTATAAATATTTTATCACTTTATAAAATAATGACTATTAAAAGTTCTCTTCCAATTTCCCTTACCTCATTTGGAGTAGTTTCAGCTTCCTCATTTACAAGAGGGATATCTGCTTAAACAATTAATAGGGGTATTTTATTTTACATAAAAACAATAAACACATATGTACGTACATTGATAAAATACTATTACATTTTTTCTCACTAAAAACAAGGAGCAACTTAAATCAAAGCAGCTATCCAAACGTAAACACTACTTAGTATAAACAAGCTGATGAATCTCTGGGAAGATGGGGGAGTGGTAAATGATAACATTTCAGATCCATAAATACAAGACATAAACACAGGTACATGCTATATTTTTTAAAAGTTGAGAGGAAATAAACTCCAGATGATAAGTGGTGGGACTGGGATTGGAAGAAGAGACTAGACTAGAATAAAGGTGTATGAAATCAGACAAAATAGGACCATTCAAGGAAGGCTGGTTGAAATACTTGTAAAATTTTCCTAGAAATATAAGGAATACATATTTAGCATGTAAAAAGGGAAAACCTAAAAGGGACAAAAAGAAAATAAATAATAACTGAGGCAGAATTCTAGCAAAAAATTTTGCTATGGTCACAACTGCATGACTTCGTTCAGCTCTTTTTTTTTTCTTTTAATTGTGGTAAGAACAATTCACATGAGACCTATCCTCTTAAATTTTCTAGTGCAAAACACAATAATGTTAACTATCAGCACAATGTTGTAAAGCAGATCTCTAGAACTTCACCATCTTGCATAACTTAAACTTTATACTTGTTGAAAAGCAACTCCCTATTTGCCCCTCCCCCTAGCCTCAGGCAACCAGCATTCTACTCTATTTCATATACCTCACATATGTGGCATCATGCAATATTTGTCTTTCTGTGACTGGCTTATTTCACTTAGTATAATGTCCTCAAGGTCCATCCATGTTGTCACATATGGCAGGATTTCCTTATTTTTAAATGCTGAATGAGATCCCATTGTATGTAGACTGGCATATCTCTTTTTATTGCACTTCTCAGATATTGTGTTTTGTACAAATTGAAAGTCTGTGGCAACCTTGCATTGAGCAAGACTATTGGTGCCATTTTTCCAAAAGCATGTGTTCACTTTGTGTCTCTGCATCACATTTTGATAATTCTCAAAATATTTCAAACTTTTTCATTATTATAATATCTTTTATGGTACTCTGTGACCAGTGATCTTTGATGTTACTATTGTAATTGTTGAGGGGCACCACAAACCACAACCATCTAAGATAGCAAACTTTTTTTATAAAAATTTAACTTTTAAGTTCAATTGTACATGTGCAGGTTTGTTATATAGGTAAACATGTGTCAATAATTTGTTGGACAGATTATTTCATCACCAGGTATTAAGCCTAGTATCCATTAGTTATTTTTCCTGATCCTCTGCCTCCTCCTACCTGCCACTCTCTGATAGGCCCCAGTGTGTGTTGTTCCCCTCTATGTGTCCATGTGCTGTCATCATTCAGCTCCCACTTATAAGTGAGAACATGTGGTATTTAGTTTTCTGTTCCTGCATTAGTTTGCTAAGGATAATGGTCTCCAGCTCCATCTATGCTCCTGCAAAGGACATGATCTCATTCTTTTTATGGCTGCGTAGTATTCTATGGTGTATATGTACTACATTTTCTTTATCCAGTCTACCATTGATGGGCATTTAGCTTGATTCCATTTCTTTGCTATTGTGAATGGTACTGCCATGAACATACCCGTGCATGTGTCCTTATAAAAGAACGATTTATATTCCTCTGGGTATATACCCAGTAATGGGATTGCTGGGTCAAATGGCATTTCTGTCTTTAGGTCTTTGAGGAATCGCCATGCTGTCTTCTACAGTAGTTGAACTAATTTACACTCCCACCAACAGTGTATAAGCATTCCTTTTTCTCTGCAACCTTGCCGGCATCTGTTATTTTTTGACTTTTTCATAGTAGCCATTCTGACTGGTGTGAGATGGTATCTCACTGTGGTTTTGATTCGCATTTCTCTAATCATCAGTGATGTTGAGCATTGTTTCATATGCCTGTTGGCCACGTGTGTCTTCTTTTGAAAACTGTCTGTTCATGTCCTTTGCCCACTTTTTAATGAAGTTGTTTTTTTTTTTTTTTTGTAAATCTTTGCCCACTTTTTAATGAGGTTTTTTTTTTTTTTTTGCCAAGATCCCTTATAAATGCTGGATATTAGACTTTTGTAAGATGGCAAACTTAATTTATAAATGTTGTGTGTGTTGTAACTATGCCACTGACCAGCTGTTCTCCCATGTTTCTTCCTCTCCATGGCCTCTCTATTCTCTGAGACACAACAATATTGAAATTAGGCCATTAATAACCCCAAAATGGATCTAAGTGTTCAAGTGAAAGAAGATTTGTACATCCCTCACTTTAAATCAAAAGCTAGAAATGATTAAGCTTGATGAGGAAGGCATGTTGAAAGCTGAGATAGGCCAAAAGTTAGGCCTCTTGCACGAAATAGCCCAGATGTGAATGCAAAGGAAAAAATTCTTGACAGAAGCTAGAAGTGCTACTCCACACACAAATGATAAGAAAGCAAAACAGCTTATTGCAGATATGGAGAAAATTTTAATAATCTGGATAGAAGATGAAAACAGACACAAACAGTCCCTTAAGCCAAAGCCTAATCCAGAGAAAGCTCCTAACTCTCTTCAATCCAATGAAAGCTTAGAGGTGAGGTGGCTGCAGAAGAAAACCTTGAAGCCAGCAAAGGTTGGTTCGTGAGGTTTAAGGAAAGACAGTATCTTTGTAACACAAAAGTGCAAGGTAAAGCAGCAAGTGCTGATGTAGAAGCTGCAGTGAGTTACCCAGAAGATCTAGCTAAGATATTGATGAAAGTGGCTACACTAAATAGGTTTTTATTGTAGATAAAACAGCCTTATACTGGAAGAAGGTGTCATCTAGGACTTTCATAGCTAGAGAGGAGAACTCAATGCCTGGCTTCAACACTTCAAAGGACAGGCCAACTCTCTTGTTAGAGGCCAATGTAGCTGCTGACTTTAAATTGAAGCCAATGCTCATTTACCATCCTAAAAATCCTAGGGCCCTTAACATTTAGGTCAAGTGTACTCTGCCTGTGCTCTATAAATGGAACAACAAAGCATGGATGACAGCAGATCTGTTTGCAGCATGGTTTACTGAATATTTTAAGCTTGCTGTTGAGACTTACTATTCAGAAAAAAAGATACCTTTCAAAATATTACTGCTCAGTGACTATGCACCTGGTCATCCAAATGCTCTGATGGAAATGTCTGAGGAGATTAATGTTGCTTTCTTGCCTGCAAACATAGATCCATTCTGCAGCTCACAGATCAAGGAGTAATTTCAACTTTCAAGTCCTCTTATTTCAGAAATACATTTTGTAAGGCTTTAGCTACCTCAGATAATTCCTCTGAGGGATCTTGGCAAAGTAAATCGAAAAACTTCTGCAAAGGATTCACCATTCTAGATGCCATTAAGAACATTTGTGCTTCAGGAGAGGAGCTCAAAATATCAACATGAACAGGAATTTGGAAGCAGTTGATTACAACCCTCATGGATGACTTTAAGATGTTCAATAAAACTTCAGTAGAGAAAGTAACTGCAGATGTGATGAAAATAGCAAGAGAGGTAGAATTAGAAGTGAAGCCTGAAGATGTGAGTAAACTGCTACAATCTCATTATAAAACTTGAATGGATGAGGAAGTGCTTCTTATGGATGAGCAAAGAAAGTGGTTTCTTGAGATGGAATCTACTGCCGAAGATGCTGTGAACACTGCTAAAATGACAACAAAGGATTTAGAATTCTATATAAACTTAGTTGACAAAGCAGCAGCAGGGTTTAAGAGGATTGACTCCAATTTTGAAAGAAGTTCTACTGTGGGTAAAATGCTATCAAACAGCATTGCATACTACAGAGAAATCCTTCATGAAAGGAAGAGCCAACTGACGCAGCAAAATTCATTGTTGTCTTATTTTTAAAAATTGCCACAGCCACCCCAACCTTCAGCAACTACCACCTTGATCAGTCCCAGCCATTAAGATCAAGGCAAGACCCTCCAGCAGCAAAAATATTGCAACTCACTGAAGGCTCAGATGATCATATATATATATATAATTTACAAAAAACCCAAACAACCTCATATATATATGTATATATGAGATGGAGTCTCATCTCACTCTGTTACTACCCAGGCTGGAGTACAGTGGCATGATCTCAGCTTACTGCAACCTCCACCTCCTGGGTTCAAGAGATTCTCATGTCTCAGCCTCCCGAGTAGCTGGGACTACAGGCGTGAGCCACCACGCCCTGCTAATTTTTGTATTTTTAGTAGAGATAGGGTTTCACCATGTTGGCCAGGCTGGTCTTGAACTCCTGACCTCAGGTGATCTGCCCGCCTCAGCCTCCCAAAGTGCTGGGATTACAAGCTTGAGCCACTGCGCCTGGCCTCTCTCTCTATTTTTTGAGATAGGGTCTTGCTCTTCCACCCAGGCTGAAGTGCAGTGGCATGATCCTACCTGATGCACTGCACCCTTGAACTCTTGGGTTCAAGCAATCCTCCTGCCTTGGCCTCCCAGAGTGCTGGTATTATATGCATGAGCCACGTGCCCAGCCCGCAATTAAGTATTTTTTAATTAAGTCATGTACATTGATTTTTTTACATAATGCTATTGCACACTTAATAGACAACAGTATAGTGTAAATGTAATGTTTATATGCCCTGGGAAACAAAAAAAATCATATGACTTGCTTTATTGTGGTGGTCTAGAACTGAAACTGCAATGTCTCTGAATTATGTGTGTATACCACATTTTCTTTATCCATTCATCTATGACATTTAGGTTGTTTCTACATCTTGACTATAGTAAATAACATGGCAATAAACATAGGAGTGCAAATATTGCTTTGAGATGCTGATTTCAATTCTTTTGGATAGACACCCAGAAATGAAATGGCAGGATCATATGATTTATCTATTTGTCATTTTTTTGAGTAACCGCCACACTGTTTTCAAAAGCAGCTGCATCATTTTACATTCCCCCAACAGTGTACTAGGGTTTGAATTTCTTCACATCCTTGCCAACACTTGCTGACTTCTTGACTTTTCAGTAATAGCCATCCTAACAGGTGTGATATCTCATTATGATTTTGATTTGTATTTACCTGATGATTAATGATGATGAGCAACTTTTCGTATACCCATTGGACATTCGTAATGTCTTCTTTGGATAAATATGTATTCAAGTGCTCAGCCCATTTTTTATTTTTATTTTTATTTTTTGCTATTGAGTTGAAAAGGTTCCTTATATGTTTTGGAATATTGGCCCTTTATCAAATATATGGTTTACAAATATATTCCCCCATTCTGTAGGTTTCCTCTTCATTCTGTTGTTTCCTTTACTGTGTAGAAGCTTTTTAATTTGACATAGCCCCACTGTTCTGTTTTTGCTTTTGTTGCCTGTGCCTTTAGTGTCTTATCCAATAAATCACTGTCAACACCAGTGTCAATGAGATTTTCCCCTATATTTTCTTCTAGGAGTTTTACAGTTTCCATCTTACATTTAAGTCATCAATCCATTGAGAGTTGATTTTTGTTTATGGTGTTAAGCAAAAGTCTAATTTCAATTCTTTTGCATGTGAATATCCAGTTTTCCCAACATCATTTGCTGAAAAGACTATTCTTTCCTCATTGTGTATTCTTAGCACACTTCTCAAAGATCAGTTCATCACATTTGCATGGGTTTATTTCTAGGCTCTCTCTTCTATTCTATTGATCTATATGTTTATCTTTATGCCAGTCCATGCTATTTTAATTGCTATAGTTTTGTAATATATTTTGAAATCAGAACGTGTGATACCTCCAGCTTTGTTCTTCTTTCTCAAGACTGTTTTGACTATCCAGTCCTCTGTGGTTCCATATAAATTTTAGGATTGCTTTTTCTACTTCTGTGAAAAACACCATTAGAATTTTGATAGAGATTGCACTGAATCTGTAGATTGCTTTGGGTAGTATGAACATTTTTCACAGTATTAAATCTTCAAACTCATGAACACAGGATATCTTTCCCTTTATTTTCTTATCCTTAATTTCATTATCAATGTTTTTTAGTTTTCAGAGTGCAAGGTCTTTCACCTCCTTTGAAAAGTTTATTCCTAATTATTTTATTCTTTTTGATGCTATTGTAAACTGGAATTATTTTCTTGATTTCTTTTTTGGATAGTTCATTGTTAGTGTATAGAAACACAACCGATTTTTCTGTGTTGATTTTATCTCCTGCAAATTTACTGAGCTCATGTATTGGTTCTAACAGGTCTTTTTGTATGGAGTCTACAGAATTTTCTATATGTAAGATCCTGCCATCTGCAAACAAAGATAATTTTACTTCTTCCTTTCTGATTTGGATACTTTTTATTCTTTTTTTCTTGCCTAACTGCTCTGACTAGGTCTTCCAGTACTATGTGTAACAGAAGTGGCAGAATGAACATCTTTGACCTGTTTCTGATCTTAGAGGAAAAGTGTTCAGTTTTTCACTGTTTAGTATGGTATTTGCTACAGGCTTTTCATTTTTAGCCTTTATTATTAATATATTGAGCTACTTTATTACTATATCTAGTTTTTTGAAGGTGTTTATCCTAAAAGACTGTTCAAGTTCATCAAACACTTTTTCACATCTGTTGAGATAATCATGTGGTTTTTAATCCTACATACTGTCGATGTAGTGTATCACATTAATTGATTTCTGTATGATGAAACATCCTTTGCATCCTGGAGTTAAATTCCATTTGCTCATGGTGTATGATCCTTTTAATATGCTGTTGAATTCAGTTTGTCAGTATTTTATTGAGTAGTTTTGAATCTATATTTACTGAGAATAAAAGAAGACACATGAGAAATAAAGAGAAATGAACCAAAACATATCAATACAAAAACATCAATGAAACACAAGGAAAGATAGCATGACAGAAAAAGATAGGCAAAAGTATTACAAGACGGATAGAAACAATGTAAAAAATGGCAATAGTAAGTCCTTAACAATTCAATAATTCTTTAAATGTAAATGGATTAAACTCCCCAATTAAAAGACACAGAGTAGCAGAATAGATATAAAAACAAGACCCAAGTGTATTTTATGTAGAGGAGACTCACTTTGGGTTTAAGGACACAAATGGGCTGAAAGTGAAGGAATGGAAAAAGAGATATCCTATGAAAATGGAAACCAAAAGAGAGCAGGAGTGGCCATATTCATATAAAAAATAGACTTCAAGTCAAAAACTGTAAAAAGATGCAAAAAGGCCATTATATGATGATAAAGGGTCAATACATCAAGAGGACATAACCATTGTAAATATATATGCAACCAACCTTTGAGTAAGTGGAAAAAAACGTAGAAGAAAAAAAGACAGCTACCACCAGTGATTGAAAAAGTTACCCTCCATTCTTCCAGTGATATTGAAGACAGGAACTGTGATTATCCCATATCTAAAACTTGAATGTTTCATGTAAAGAGTTAGCTAAAGAGGTAGTATCTCTGCTAGGCTGGTAGATTCCTAGAAGTTAGGAAATGAATCTTTCAAAAGCCTGATGTAGCCAGAGAATTAGAAGTAGAGCGGAAAGAGATGATTAATCTGTGACAAAAGTCTTATAACAATAAATCATTATTCCATTCCATACCTGCAGAATCCAAGACTTTACATTACATTATTATGTATTTTAAAGTGTAGTACTATATTTTAACTTGCTTTCTTTTTTTTATTATTGTACTTTAAGTTCTAGCATACATGTGCACATGTGCAGGTTTGTTACATATGTATACATGTGCCATGTTGGTGTGCTGCACCCATTAACTCATCATTTACATTAGGTATATCACCTAATGCTATCCCTCCCCTCTCCCCCTACCCCACAACAGGCCCCAGTGTGTGATGTTCCCCTTCCTGTGTCCAAGTGTTCTCATTGTTCAATTCACACCTATGAGTGAGAACATGCAGTGTTTGGTTTTTTGTCCTTGCAATAGTTTGCTCAGAATGATGGTTTCCAGCTTCATCCATTTCCCTACAAAGGACATTTTATGGCTGCATAGTATTCCATGGTGTATATGTGCCACATTTTCTTAATCCAGTCTATCATTGATGGACATCTGGGTTGGTTCCAAGTCTTTGCTATTGCGAATAGTGCCACAATAAACATATGTGTGCATGTGTCTTTATAGCAGTATGATTTATAATCCTTTGGGTATATACCCAGTAATGGGATGGCTGGGTTTAACTTGCTTTCTTAGTGAATTTAAGAGATTTGTAAAAGAATGAACAGTCCATTTATTAAATCTCTTACTGATACTTTACGATAAATTCTCAAATGTGATGCTAATCTAATTTCCTCTCCTTCTTCCTCTGTCACACTTTCTTTTTCACACACACACACACACACATTCCTCTGCATAAACACACTCCTCTACATAAAAGAGACCAATAGCTCTATAGTTCACAATGTCTAATAAAAATGCCTTTTCACAGGTCATAGTTAATATTTTAACTTTTTTCTCATCCTTAAAAAAGTAAAGGAGCATTGGCTGAGCGTGGTGGCTTATGCCTGTAATCTCAGCACTTTGGGAAGCCAAGGCAGGAGGATTGCTTGAGCTCAGGAGTTTGAGACCAGCCTGGGCAACATGGCAAAATCCTGTCTCTACAAAAAAAATACAAAAATTAGCCAGGCATGGTGGCATGTACCTGTAGTCCCAGCTACTTGGGAGGCTAAGGTGGGAAGACTGATAGAACCTGGGAGGTCAAGGCTGCAGTGAGCTGTGGTTGTGCAACTGCACTCCAGCCTGGGTGACAGAACTAGACCCTGTCTCAGATAATAATAATAACAATAATAATAATAATAATAATAATAATAAAATTAAAAAATAAAGCAGCATTAAAACTTCTTCTTTTTTTTGAGATGGAGTCTCACTCTGTCGCCCAGGCTGGAGTACCGTGGCGAGATCTCGGCTCACTGCAACCTCCGCCCTCCGAGTTCAAGCGATTCTCCTGCCTCAGCCTCCTGAGTAGCTGGGATTACAGGCACCTGCCACCATGCCTGGCTAATTTTTTGTATTTTTAGTAGAGACGGGGTTTCACCATCTTGGCCAGGCTGGTCTTGAACTCCTGACCTCATGATCCACCCTCCTCGGCCTCCCAAAGTGCTGGGATTATAGACGTGAGCCACCGTGCCCGGCCTTAAAACTTTTTAAAACTCTTAATAGGGTCTAACACTTTTCTTTAAAATTATCACACCTACCATATGCCAAAACTATAGTGAAATGCATATTTATTTCCTAACAAAACAGAAATCTACTTAAAGCCAATTACTAATTGTCTTTTTGTGATATAATCACTTTGATTTCAATTATCTTAATAATAAAAAAATCAAAGTAGTTTCTTACCTACTCCTACAATATTTTCAAGCTCTTCTTCAGATTGATTACTTTTCGGGTTTTCAGATGCCTCATCCATATTAGTTTCCTAGAAGCAAACAGGGATATATATATATATATATATATATATGAAAATATTTAAAGAATATATATATATATATATATATATATGAAAATATTTAAAGAACTAAAACATTTTCCTCTCCCTTCATAACTACTTTTAATACAATACACCTTCCTCCACACCCAAATTTACAAAAGACAAGAAGGAGATGGGTTTGTGAGAAAAGGAATTCAAACAGCACTATTTTAAGGAGCCACATACTCTGGCTAGGAGTTGATGTTCCAAAGAAAGGGTATCCAAGAATGGATAGAGTATTTGAGTGATGAATGTAGGAGATGAATATTACAAGATAAATTACATAATATTGTAACTTCAGGGGGTATGAGAAGATACCCCCAGGAAACAGATTACTTTTTTTATTAGAATACTTTATGGCCTATGACTTAAAAGTGATGTGTCTCTTTACAAAATTCCAAGGAGAATTATAAGGTAAAGTGATCAGTGGGCACTTACAAAATACTGATCTTTTAAAAAGAACCCTAAGTTCTTAGTCCCTTTAATAAAAAGTCCTCCAAAGTGTCTCCAAAATATGAATAGTGTATTGGTAAATACTAATCAGTTTATCCAACAGCAACGCAACTCTGCCCAATTATCACAGAGGCATTAAAAAAATGAAAATATCAATATATTATAACTAACATTTTAGACTGTGATCATAGTCAATGTTTTATCCATCCATTGAGAGAGCTATGAATCCTTTATTTCCAAGTCAACATGTATAGGTTAGAGTATATTTCTAAATATCAAACTTTACTCATATTTCTGATAAGGGTTTAATGTCCAGAATATACAAAGAACTCTTACAACTTAACAATAAAAAGAAAAATAACTCAATTTTAAAATTGGCAAAGGATTTGAATAAATTTTATCCAAAGAAGATATACAAATGTCCAGTAAACACATGAAAAGATGTTCACATCATTAGTCATTACAGAAATGCAAATCAAACCTACAATGAGATACCACTTCAAACCTACTAGGATGGGTATAATAATAATTTTTAGAAGTTAAAAAGGGTAGATGAAGATTTTGATCCTTCATACATTGCTGGTTGGAATGTACGATGATGCAGCCTCTGTGGAAAACAGTTTGGAAGCTCCTCATAAATCGAAACACAAAATTATTACACAATCCAGCTTCTACTCCTTTATATATACCCCAGAGAATTGAAAACATTTGTTCACACATAAACTTGCACATAAATGTTCATAGCAGCATTATTCATAATAGCTTTTAAGTAGAAACAACCTAAATGCCCATCAGCTGAGGAATGCATAAACAAAATGTGGTATATCCAAATAATAGAATGTTATCTGGAGAGAGAAAAGAATGAAGTACTGGTACATGCTACAACAGGGGTGAAACTTAAAAACATAGCAAGCAAAAGAGGCAAATCACAAATAACAATACATTGTATGATTCCATTTATATGAAATGTCTAGAATAGGCTAAAGCTATACAGTTAGAAAGTTGACTAATTGCTGCCTAGGGCTAGTGGAGGGGATGGAAAAATTGGGAGGTACTGGCTAAAGGGTATGGGGTTGCTTTTGCAGGTGATAAAAACGTTCTAAAATTGACTGTGGTGATGGGTACACAACTCAGTGAATATACTAAATGCCACTGAGTTCTATACTTTAAATGTGTCATTTGTATGGTATATGAATTATATTCTTATAAATTATCAATAACTATTAAACCTTATAAATTATCAATAAATATTCATTGAATGGCACATTATCAAAACAGGTAAGTACCTGAACCATGAAAAATATTTTATATATCAAAAAAATTTGATCATCACTTTTAATTATCATAATCCCATTCTTAATAAAAAGTATTAAAAGCTATATATAGGAGAATGTATTACGTCAATTACCTCAGAATCCTTATGTTCCAATTTTGGCATTAGAATGCTTTCTAAATAGTTAGCTTTGTCTATCCATGTATTCAGATTTCTATATTCTTTTTTCATCTTTTCCAGCCTAAAGAAAGAAATCAGTTATGAATGAAAAAAGCAAGTGATAGAAGAATATATATGGTATGATTCACAGAAGAATACTTGCAATGTGATCCATTTATAAAATGTTCTAAAAGAGACAAACCAACAATATATTGTCTAGGGATACAGTCAAAGAAAAGGGAATGATTACAACAAACATCAAGGTACTAGTTACCTGGGGACGGTTAAGGAGAGGGATGTAATCTCAGAAGGGTACACAAAACATATTTGTGATATTACTGGTGGTATATTTCTTAACCTTAATCATAAATATGTATACAATGGGCTTATTATGATTATTTAGGCTATACATACATGTTATAGAAATTATTCAATATATATTACTATATATTGTATATGTTATGTTATATACAATATATACTATATATATTGTATATGTATATGTTAAAAAATATATTTAAACTATACGTCTTAGTCAGTTTGAGCTGCTATAACAGAATACAATAGACTGGGTGACTTAAACAATAGACTTTTTAAAATACACTTTAAGTTCTAGGGTACTTGTGCACAACATGCAGGTTTGATACATAGGTATACATGTGCCACATTGGTTTGCTGCACCCATCAACTCATCATTTACATTAGGTATTTCTCCTAATGCTATCCCTCCCTCATGCAATAGACATTTATTTCTCACAGTTCTAGAGGCCAGGAAGTCCAAGATCAAGGTGCTGGCAGATCCAGTGTCTGATGAGAGTAGTCTTCCCTGTTTGCAGATGGCCTTCTTACATCCTCACATAGTGGAAAGAGATAAATCTTGTGTCTCTTTCTCTTTTTATAAGGGCATTAATCCCATCATTGCAACAGTCCTACCCTCATGACCTAATCTAACCCTAATTATCTTCCAAAGGCAATGCCTCCAAATAACATCACACTGGGGATTAGGATTTTAACATATGAATTTGAGGGGAGACACAAACATTCAGTCCATAACACTATATATATGAAATTATTCAATACATATATATATATATAATTATTCAATACATAGACAATATCTTCCACAATAAAACAAGTGAAAAAAAGGATGTATCTTCTAATCTAAGAAACTTCAAAAAGCTTGAATACCTTAAAGATATAATTAACAAGGATTAAATGGAAGACAGGGAATGTTTCCCAGTTCATTTCATGAGGACATAATGGCCTTGACAATAAAACCTGACAAAGACATTACGAAAAAGAAAAATTACAGTCTAATCTCATTCATGAATATAGATGTGAACATTATAAATAAAATATAGTTTTAGTACAAAAATCCAGTAGTGTGCAGAGACAATTTGAGAATAGCAGTTGAAACTGGGAGGGTTTTTCTCATTTCAGGATTCATGGTAAGATCTAAAGGGCCTGGAGCAGTCTAACGACTATGAATGCTCAAAACTGACCAGCCAAGTATCTCTTCCAGGACAGAACCCCAGGAAAGCTTAAAAAGCATTCCATTATACTACACACACACACACACACACACACACACACACACACACCCCAAAAGAAAACATCAAAAGTGTGAATCTGTGAAGCTAGAAGAGTTTTCTAAGCCAATTCTCCTGCAAAAAATTCAGACAAATTAATGTCACATAAAATAGACCAACACACTTTAACAAAGATTAAAACCTGCAATGGATGGCAGCCTATCAAATGTTTAAATCTATGAGTTCAAAATAATATTTTAAGTATTTTTTTCAGAAACTAAAGTGTAAGACCTTACACTTCTGGTCCACTACAGGTCACTGCCCTAATGTATACACAACATGAAACACCATTTCATCAATAGGCTCATTTATTTAATTAATAACAGTAATATCAATAATTTTCATAATCTGAGAAGGCTTCACTTCAAAATGGGAAGTGTCAGTAGTGGAACTCTCATCTAAAAATCTCGAATGATTTCATGGCCGCCCATAACCATATTATACAATCAAAAAGCCCATGTACATAAAAGCTAAAAATAAGAAAGCAAGGAGTCAAACCCCCTATAACTGGTTTCAGGCTAGCTTCATAACCATTATGACTTTTTCAACAAGCAAGATACTAGTAAAAATGTTACATAACTTTGTCAAAGTTAATTTATAGGTTAAAATTCTTTATATCTTTGTGGCATACCTATTCCAGTCAGGCTTTCAAGATGCAGCATCATCTATTATAGAAGAACTACACTTACACAATCACACTGTAATAATCATTTTCTTAATTAGCTCTTTAGTCCTTTATGTTATTTCATTAATACTAACAACTAAACTAACCCACACAAAATAGATGCTTAAGAAATAGAAACAGTATGAATTATCTTACTCGCTATTATTTTAATCCTAGTTTACTGTCTTTATGAATCCTATACATGGTAGGTAAAATGAGTATCTCTTCCCCAACTATAAAAACCATAGGCTACCAATGATATTTAGGTATAAATATACAGACTACGAAGACCTGAAGTTTGATTCTTATATAATCCCTACAACAGACCTTAAACCAGGAGATCTATGACCACTAGAAGTTGATAATTCGAGTAGTCCTACTTATGGAAATATCAATTTTCATATTAATCTCATTCAAAGATGTATTACATCCATAAGCTGTTCCATCATTAGGCCTAAAAACAGATTAAATTCCAGGATGTTTAAATCAAGCAATTCTAACATCCACATGACCAGGCCTATTTTATGGACAGTGCTCAGAAATTTGTGGATCAAATCACAGCTTTATGCTTATTGTACTTTAATTAGTGGGGCAAAAACTGATCGGCACCTGTGTCATGGTGAAGCTAAGTGGCATTAACCTTTTAAGAATGAAAGCATTGATCTTTCCACAACGATATGCCACAATTAGCTACATCAACATAATTTATCACTTTTTTTCAATAATTCTAGCCCTATTTAACCTATTTCAATTAAAAATTTCAAAATATACCTACTCTTTAAACCTGTCACCAAAAAATATTGAAGCACCAAAACATGAAACCCCTAAGAAAAAAAGTGAATGAAAATTTATTCATCTCTTTCATTACTCCCACAATAATAGGACTACCTAGTATCCTCATCATTTCACTCCCAAACATTCTGTTCCCTGCTCCCAATTGCCTAATTAGTAATCGACTAACCTCTATACAATGATTAGTGTAACTTGTATTAAAGCAAGTGATAACATTCCATAATATCAAATGACAAACTTGATTTCTAATATTAATCTCCTTTATCCTGTTTTCATTGGCTCAACAAATTTATTCAGATTATTAACTCATTCATCTACACCAATCACCCAGTTATCAATAATATCTAGGTATGGTTATCCCACTATGTATGAGCAGGAACAGTAACTACTGGTTTCCACCACAAAACAAAAGCAACACTGGCCCACTTCCTACCACAAGGAAAACCCATTCCACTTATCCCTCTACTAGTAATTATTGCGACTTTTTACTCAACCCATAGTAGCCGCAGCTCTACTACTAACAGCCAGTATTACAGCTATCTATTTGTGCATTTAATTGGTGGAGCCACATTAGCACAGTTGATTCTTGAACAACATGAGTTTGAACTGTGCAGGTCCACCTATATGTGGATTTCTTTCAATAAATATATTGGAAAATTGTTTGAGATTTGTGACAATTTGAAAAAACTCACAGATGAGCTGCATAACCTAGAAATATTTTTTAAAAAATGTTTAAGTTAGTATGTCATGAATGCATAAAATATGTGTACTAGTCTATTTTATCATTTACTACCATAAAATATACACAGATTTATTATAAAATTAAAAATGTATGCACATAGACATTTATTATAAAGTACTAGTCTATTTAAAAGTACTACTATTTTAAAGTATTTTAAAGTACTAGTCTATTTTATCATTTACTACCATAAAATATACACAGATTTATTATAAAATTTAAAACTCATGCACATAGAGATTATACACGGTGCCATTTGCAATTGAGAGAAATGTAAACAAATGTAAAGGTGCTGTATTAAATCATAACTGCATAAATTAACTGTAGTTCATACTGTACTACTGTAATAATTTTGTAGTCACCTATTCTTGCTATAGCAGAGAGCTCAGGCATTGTGAGTATTCACTTTTAATGCCATGTGACACTAATCAACTCTGCGTGAGACATCTCTCCAGTAAATAAATGCATGTCATTGTAAAAAGTGATCTCTCGACCAGCCTCACCAACATGGAGAAACCCCGTCTCTACTAAAAATACAAAAAAATATTAGCCGGGCATGGTGGTGCATGCCTGTAATCCCAGCTACTCGGGAGGCTGAGGCAGGAGAATCACTTTAACCCAGGAGCTGGAGGTTGCAGTGAGCTGAGATCGCGCCATTGCACTCCAGCCTGGGCAACAAGGGTGAAACTCCGTCTAAAAAAAAAAAATAGTGATCTCTCGTGGTTCTTGTGTATTTTTCTTTCTTGTTTCTTTCTTTCTCTTTTCTTTCTTTCTTTTTTTTTTTTCTTTTTTGAGACACAGTCTAGTTCTGTTGCCCAGGCTGGAATGCAGTGGTGCGATCTCGGCCCAGTGTGATCTCGGCTCCACCCCCCAGGCCCAATTAATTCTCCCACCTCAGCCTTGAGTAACTACAGGTGCATACTACGCCTGGCTAAGTTTTGTATTTTTTGTGACATGAGGTTTCACCATGTTGCCCAGGCTGGTCTCAAACTCCAGAACTCAGGGAATCCTCTCTTCCCAAAGTGCTGAGACTACAGGTGTGAGCCACTGCGCCCTGCCCTTGTATATTTTTCATTGAGCTTCGTAGTGTAAGCCTTGAATAACACCATGGGACCTGTATGAAGTGCCACTAGTGATGCTAGAAGTGCTCCTAAGAAACAGAGAAAAATTATGACATTACAAGAATAAGTTGAGTTGCTTGATATGTACCATAGATTGAGGTTGCCCACCATTTCAAGATAAATGAATCCAGCATAGGGACTATTGTTAAAGAAAAGAAGAAAGAAAAATTCATGAAGCCATTGCTGAAACCACACCAGCAGGCACAAAAACTTTGCACTTTTTGTAAAACATGAAATATCTGCTGACTGTTTATGTTATTGGTGGGGCTTCCGGTCAACAGTAGGCTATTAGTAGTTAAGTTTTAAGGGAGTCAAAAGTTATATATGGATTTTCCACTGCATGGGTAGGGGGTGGCAACCCTAACCTTCCATTGTTCAAGATTTAACTCTATTAACATTATCTTTGCAACAGCCTCAGTTATATTTATCATCTTAATAAATGTAATTTTACTCACTCTTCTTGAATTTGCTGTAGCCCCAATTCAAGCTTATGACTCCACACTTCTGGTCAGTCTTTACTATATGACCCAATAGTCCTACACTGACCATATAGTTAATTCTAGCTCCTGACCACCTACAGGAACATTATTAACTCTATTCATGACATCTTAGTAATATTATTTCACTTTAACTTGATTATTTTATTATGCGTAGGTCTACTAACTAATACATTAACCATCTACCAGGATGATGAGATAGCTGAGAAAGCACATTGCAAGGCCTCCACACATTAATCATTCAAAAATGCCTCTAATACAGAATAATTTATCATATCACAAGTTTTCTTCTGAGGCTTCTACCACTCAAGCCTAGCCCCGACCCTAGAACTGGGAGGTTGCTGACCACCAACAGGTATTCACCCACTTAATCTCCTAGAAGTTTAACTACTCAATACATCAGTCCTGTTAGCCTCAGGAGTATCAATCACCCGAGTGCACCATAGCTCACTAGAAGAAATCCGTAAACATATACTTCAAGCTCTCTTCATCACAATTTCGTTAGGCATTTCTTTTACATTATTACAAATCTTAGAACACTTCAAAACATCCTTTACCATCTGTGATGCTGTAAATGACTCAATTTTCTTCATAGTAACAGGCTTCCAATAACTATATGTAATTATCAGCTCCAACTTCCTTATCCTCTGCTTCTTATGTCAACTTAACATTTAACCACCATTTTGGTTTTCAAAACCAAAGTTTTTAGGTAACCAAGTTACCTAATAATGATATTTTACAGATGTAATGACTATTTCTGTACACTTCTGTCTATTGATGAAGTTCCTATTCTTTTAGTATTAACTGTACAACTGACTTCCAATCAGTTAGCTTCAGTCTAAACTGGAAAATAATAATTAACCTTACATTAACTTTAGCAACTAATACATCATTAGCACGACTACTTGTAATCATCACATTGTGCTTCCCACAACTAAACATCTATATAGAAAAATCAAGATTATACAAATGTGGATTTGATCTAATAGGCACTGTCTGCCTGCCATTTCCAGAAAATATTTTGTATTAACTATTACATTTCTATTATTCAACCTAGAAATTTCGCTCCTATTACTACTACCATGAGCATCTCAAGTAACCCAAAAGTTATTCTTACTATAGCTCTAATTTTAAACTCCATTCTAGACTTAGGCCTAAGCTTATGAATGAATTCAAGATGGACTAGAATGAGTGACTTAAGTATGGCAATAAGTTTAAATTACAACAAATAATTCTGACTCATTAAGTTATGATATTTTATAATTACCAATATGCTTTCAATTTATATCAGTATCATTCTAGTTTACATCACATCCCTAATAGGACTACTAGTATAATGGGATCACACCTAATATCTCCATTACTATGTTTAAAACGTATAATACTATCACTATTTATTCTAGGAAGCCCTGTAATTTTAAATATATGCTTTATCTTATCCACCATAATACCTATCATTTTACTAGTATTTGCAGCTTGTGAGGCTGCCATAGGCCTGGCATTACTAACAATGGTATCTAGTACATACGGCTCAGATTACATATAAAACTCAAATCTTCTCCAATGCTAGCAATTACTGTACCCACAAGTATACTTATGCCAGTGACACGATATTCTAAAAATTCTAAAATTTGAATTCACACAACTATGCACTGCTTACTAATTAGTTTCATCAAATTATTCCTCTTAAGCCAATTTAGTAAAAATAACCTAAACTTTCCATTAGTTTTTTTCTCCAACTCACTATCAGCCCCGATTTCATTATACTAAAACATTGATTACTTCCCCTAAGAATTATAGCAAGTCAACATCATCTCTCCAAATAATCATATATATATGAAAAAGCTATATATTTCAATATTAATCTTTCTATATTTATTCTTAATCATAATATTTACTGCCACAGAACTAACTCTATTTTACATTCTCTTTGAAGCAACACTAATTCCAACTCTAATTATTATTCTCTGATAAGGAAACCAAATAGAATGATTAAATCCAGGGCTCTATTTCCTGTTCTATACACTAATTGGTTTTTTACCTCAACTCGTAGCATTAATTTATATCCAAAATTCCACATGCTTATTACACTTTTTAATAACCTGTTACTGTGTTCAAACTCAGCTCTTGACATAATAGTCTTTTATGATTAGCATGCATTATACCATTTATGGTAAAAATACCCCTTTATAGTTTCTATCTCTGACTAACAAAGTACACACAGAAACTCCAATTGCTGAATCCACAGTTCTTGCAGCCATAAAATTAGCAGGCTATAATATAATACGAATTACTATAATTCCAAACCCACTAACAGAATATATAGCTTATCCATTTCATATAGTATCCCTGTGAGGAATAATTATAACACGCTCTATTTGTTTACACCAAATAGACTTAAAATCACTTATCACAGTCAGGCATGGTGGCTCACGCCTGTAATCCCAGCACTTTGGGAAGCCGAAGTGGATGGATCACTTGAGGCCAGGAGTTCGAGACCAGCCTGGCCAACATGGCAAAACCTCGTCTCTACTAAAAATACAGAAATTAGCCAGGCATGGTAGCGCACGCCTGTAATCCCAGCTACTCAGGAGGCTGAGGCACAAGAATAGCTTGAAGCCAGGAGGCAGAGGTTGCAGGAAGCCAAGATCGTGCCATTTCATTCCAGCCTGGGAGACAGAGCAAGACTCTGTCTCAATAAAAACAATCACTTATCACATATTCATCCATAAATCATATAGCACTAATATTTATAGCCATTTTCATCCAAACTCCATGAATTTTTATAGGAGCCATAACCCTAATAATTGCCCACGGCCTCACCTCATCCATACTATTCTTCTTCACAAACTCAAATTATGAATGAATTTATAGCTGAAATATGCTCTTCATTCAAGGACTACAGACATTACTCCCTTTAATAACAACATGATGAGTATTAGCTAGCCTAACCAATCTAGCCCTACCACCAACCATCAACCTAATCGGAGAACTATTTGTAGTGATAGCATCATTTTCATGATTTAATTTTACCATTATTATTAATAGGACTTAATATATTAATTACAGCCTAATATTCCCTCTGCATATTAATTACAATGCAACAAGGAAATTTACATACCACATTAATAAATTAGCCATCACTCACATTAGAAAATGCTTTATACATCTACCTCTGCTACTCCTATCACTTAATAACAAAATTATTCTAGGACCTACATACTGTTTTTAAAAAAATTTAGATTATAAATAAAATAATAGAAGCTTAAAACTCTTTACTGAGAAAGTATGCGATAACTGCCATCTGTTAATATAACAATATGGCTTTATCAACTTTTAAAGGATACAAGTAATCCATTGGTTTTAGGGACCAAAAAAATGATACAGGCCGGGTGCAGTGGCTTACGCCTGTATACCAGCACTTTGAGAGACTGAAGCAGGCGGATCACGAGGTCAGGAGATCGAGACCATCCTGGCTAACACGGTGAAACCCCGTCTCTACTAAGAACACAAAAAATTAGCCGGGAGTGGTGGCGGGCGCCTGTAGTCCCAGCTACTCGGAGAGGCTGAGGCAGGAGAATGGCGTGAACCCGGGAGGCAGAGCTTGCAGTGAGCCGAGATCGCGCCATTGACTCCAGCCTGGGTGACAGAGCAAGACTCCACCTCAAAAAGAAAAAAAAAAAAAAAAAGATGCAACTCCAAAAAAGTGATAAGTGTTTGGCTCACATCTGTAATCCCACCACTTTGAGTGCCCAAGGCAGGCAGATCACCTGAGGTTTGGAGTTTGAGAGCAGCCTGGCCAACATGGTGAAACTCTGTCTACTAAAAATACAAAAATTAGCAGGGTATGGTGGTGCACACCTGTAATCGCAGCTACTCTAGAGGCTGAGGCAGGAGAATCGCTTGAACCTGGGAGGCAGAAGTTATAGTGAGCCAAGTTCACACTATTGCACTCCAGCCTGGGTGACAGAGTGAGACTCTATCTAAAAAATATATACAAATAAATAAATAAATAAATAATAAAAATAAATAGAAGCAAGCAAACAAAAAGGTAATAAATTTATTCTCTTCCTTTATCACCATTTCACTTAATTTTAGAAATTATCATAACTATTACCAACACATATAAAGATATTTCATACCCTCACTATGTAAAAACTTCTACATCACATGCTTTTATAACCAGTCTCATTCCAGCTCTAATATACATTTATTCAGGCCAAGAAATAATCCAAGTAACTATTCAAACCTTAAAACTAACACTCAGCTTCAAGTTACATTATTTCTCAATAATATTTGTACCAGTGGCACTTTCTGTTACATGATCAGTCATAGCATTTTCAATATGATATATAGATTTAAATTCAAATATTGATTTTTAAAATATTTACTTATATTTCTCATCCCTATACAAATTTCAGTTACGGCCAACAACCTCTGGCAACTGGCAACTCTATTGGATGAGAAAGGGTGAGAATTATATCATTTTTACTTATCAAATGATGATACAGCAGAGGGGATGCAAGTATAGCAGCCCTCCAAGCTATTTTATATAATTGCATTGGAGATACCAGATTTCTATTATCAATAGCATGATTTTTACTATTCTAAGACACATGGGAGTTTCATCAAATTTTCATGCTCAACCCCAGCCCTGTATCTTTCCATTAATTGGGCTCCTTCTGGAAGCAACTGGCAAATCTGTCCAGTTTGGCCTTCATTTATGATTACCATCAACAATAGAAGGCCCAACACCTGTCTCAGACCTACGCCATTCCAGCACAGAAGTTGCAGCAGGATTTCTCTATTAATCTGCTTTTCACCTACTCATAGAAAACAACAAAACAATTAAAACACTAATAATATGCTTAGGTGCTGTTAACACTTTATTCTCAGCAATTTGTGCTCTAACACAAAATGACATCAAAAAGGTCGCATTTTCCACATCAAGCCAACTAGGTCACTATTGGTATTAATCAACCACATCTAGCATTTCTCCATATCTGTACACATGCATTCTTCAAAGCTATGCTGTTTATATGCTCCAGATCCATCATTCATAACCTTAATGATGCCCAGGATATTAAAAAAATAGGAGGCCTCTTTAGAGCCACACTCTTCACCACTTTTTTGCTTATTACTGTAAGCCTCACATTTACATGCATGCCTTTTCTTACAGGATTCTACTCCAAGGATTTAAATATCAAAATTGCTAACACATCATAACCTGAGCCCTTTTAATTACACTTATCACCACCTCCCTAGCAACTGTCTATTGCATTTGAATTATTTCCTTTGCACACCTAGGACGACTTCACTTTTAAACTTTAATAAATATCAGTGAAAACAACCTCCTCCTAATTAATTCGCTAAATGTTTAACAACTGGTAGCATTTTCCCTGGATTTTTTATCTACAACTGTCTTAGTATTATCTCCCACTACTCATACAGGTTTTTCAAGCCATGATGCCAGCAAGATAGCTGACTAGAGATGCCTGGCACTTATCACTCCCACAAGAAAGGACCAATGCACTGAATAAACAACTAAGATTTGACTGGAACGTCAAAGGGACAGCACTGGCATGCAGCAGGGGAATGGAGATGCACCTGTGGTGACCGGAAGTCCAGGAGGGCAGTGTGAAGGCAAACAGCCTCTGCTGCCCTGTCTCCTCTGTCTGGATCAGATCAGCCTGGACACAGGAGGGACTTACCATTGTGGGGAAAAGGTTAGCAGAATATCCCCACCAGCCCCCATTGCCACCACAAATATCAACAATCCTTTCTACAGGAGAACCCCATAGTCCTCACAGGCCTTGAGTACAGTGTTAAGAGCTGCTGGGAATTCACATAACTGCATTGCCTTGGATTAGGAGCACAAGGTATGCTCCCCAGTGCCCCCAGATCCACCTCTGTGAGCCAAGCTGCTACAGCACAGTGCCATCTTGCCACTGCACCTCTCCAGCTCTGGAGCGCCATCTTCATTACACCACCAAACCCACATAGGTGACTGAACACTACACTCTAGTTGCACAGAGCCTGGGTCTAGTACTGGCTGTGACTATGGTCCTGCACAGCAGGGAATCCAACCCCAGCCACCACACTTCCAGCTGGAGGAACTGAAACTGCCACTCTCACCCAGGGTGAACCTGTCCTTAAGCTGGCCAAACTGCTGCATGCCCCCCAAGCCGAAGAGACTCTTGAGCCTCAGAGCAGCTGATATATCCCTGGGCCAACAGGGTGGCTATGCACCAATGCTCAGGACCTGAGAAACAGCCCCATAGCACCCCTGGCTTGCCCAATGGCCCTGTACCCCCAATAAGGGCCAGAGAAACCATCTTGCAGGCTGCCCCTGACAGGCATGTCCCCAAGCTGGGCAAGCAGCCAAGTGCCCATGTCCAGGACCTGAGAAACAGCTCCTCAGGCTACCTCCAGTGTCCCTGCCCCTGAGCAGCTTTCCACCTGCATCCCAGACCTGTGAAATGGCCCTGTGGGCAGCCCCCAGCAGACACATCATCAGGCCAGCAAAGCAGCTGTGCCCCCACATCTCAGGCCCAAGAAACATCCCTACAGGCTGCCCCTGGCAGACAGGATTCCAGGCCAGCTGAACAGCTGTGTGCCCACATCTGAGGCCTAAGAAACAGCCCCACAAGTTGCTCTGGGCAGGAATATTCCCAGGCCAGACAAGCCACTGCATGCCACTCATTTAAGAAACAGCCCAGTGAGACCATCCCTGACAAAGTCACACCACCATCTCTACAGACTCTCTCAGCCTAGGCTACTGAGAAACTTGCAAATGTCACTAATATAGATTATAGCTGAAAAAACTATGTGAAGACTAAACTACTGGATCCACCTAGAACCGGGCAAATGTGCCTCACCAATCTGATATCCCAAGATGTCATATCATATTCATACAAATATTTCCCTGGGAAATCTACTACATATGACTGAAAGAGGTAACTTTTCCATCAGATGCATAGAAATCAATGTAGGGACACATGAATCAGGAAAAAGCAAGGAAACGTCACCTTCAATAAAAACAATAATTCTCCAGTAACAGACCCCGATCATAAGGAAATACATGAAATGTCAGAAAAAAAATTAAAAATAATGATCTTAAGGAAACTCAGTGAGATATAAGAGAATACAGATAGACAATTAAATCAGGAAAACAATTCATGATTTAAATGAGAAATTCAACAAATAAATAGATACAAAAAGAACCAAACAGACATCCTAGAGCTGAAGAATTCGATGACTAAAATAAAATGTAAAATTGTGGGCCAGGTACAGTGGCTCACACCTGTAATCCCAGCACTTTGGGAGGCCAAGGTGGGTGGATCACTTGAGATCAGGAGTTCAAGACCATGCTGGCCAATAAGGTGAAACCCTGTCTCTAATAAAAATACAAAAATTAGGCTTGGTGGCTCACGTCTGTAATTCCAGCTACTTGGAGGCTGAGGCACGAGAACTGCTTGAACCCAGGAGGCGGAGGTTGCAGTGAGCTGAGATAGCACCACTGCACTCCAGCCTGAGCAACATAGCAAGACTCTGTCTCTAATAATAATAATAATAATAATAATGAAATGTACAATAGAAACCAGGCCACGCAGAAGAAATAATTTCTGAACTTAAAGGCAGGTCTATTGAAATAATACAGGCAGATAAAAAAGAATAGAATAGAGAAAGGCTATAGGACTTACGGGACACTGTTAAACAAATCATCACATTATGAGAGTTCCAGAAGAAGAGAAGCTCCTATAATCACAAGAAACTGAATTCTTCAAACAACCTGAACAAACTTGGAAGAGGACCCCTCTAAATGAGAATGCGCTGACCAACGCCTGTATTTCAGCCTTGTGAAATCTCTCTTTTTTTTTTGAGACAGAGTCTTGTTCTGTTGCCCAGGCTGGAGTGCAGTGGCATGATCTCAGCTCACTGCAACCTCTGCCTCCCAGGTTCCAACAATTCTCCTGCCTCAGTCTCCTGAGTAGCTGGGATTACAGGTGCCCGCCACCACGCCTGGCTAATTTTTGAATTTTTAGTAGAGACGAGTTTTCATCATGTTGGCCAGGTTTGTCTCAAACTCCTGACCTCGTGATCGGCCTGCCTCAGCCTCCCAAAGTGCTGGAATTGCAGGCGTGAGCCACCGCGCCCGGCCAGCCTCGTGAATTCAATTACACTCTGCCCAGACTTCTGACCTACTGTGAGAAAATAAATAGATATTGTTTTAAACAACTAAGTTTGTGATAATTTGTTATGCAACAATAAAAAGAGAATACAACTAATGACCATTAGTAAACAAATGAAAATTGCAGCATACTCAACAAATGGAATGCCATGAAACTGCATAGATGAGTCTTAGAAACATAATAGTGGGTGATGTAAGCAAAATCAAATAATGTATTATTTAAGCATCCTACATATATGATTTTTTTAAAATTAATTTTCAAAAGGCAAAAAATAAAATCAAAACTCATTGAAGTAGTTAACTTCTGGGAAATAGGCAGGAGGATGAGATAGGAGAGAAACTCATAAGTAGATACAAATTATCTATAATGTTTTAGGTTTTAGGTTGGTTTAAGAACTGGTTGGTAGCATTATATTATTCTACACATAATGTATATTAGTATTATGGATTATAATTTTGGATCAAATATTATATTTAAAAGATAATATAGGCTGGGCATGGTGGCTCACACCTGTAATCCTAGCACATTGGGAGGTCAAGGCGGGTGGATCATTTGAGGTCAGAAGTTCGAGACCAGCCTGACCAACATAGTGAAACCCCATCTCTATTAAAAGTACAAAAAAATTAGCCAGGCATGGTGGTGCATGCCTGTAGTCCCAGCTACTCGGGAGGCTGAGGCAGGAGAATCTCTTGAACTCGGGAGGCAGAGGTTGCAGTGAGCCAAGATCATGCCACTGCACTCCAGCCTGGGCAACAGAGTGAGACTCCATCTCAAAAAAAAAAAAAAAAAGAAAAAGGAAAGAAAAGGGAAAAAAAAATAATAATATAAAACACCTACAATGGCTTCCTATTTTTATTATAATAAAATTCAAATTATGGTCTATAAGGGTCTGAAAAATCTGGTCTCCACCTATCTTGTCTCAAGCCACTTTCCCCCTTGCTTTTTGCTCCATTTACAATGGCTGCCATCTTTTTCAAGGCATAATCTCTTCTTATCTTAGAGCTTTCATACATATTCATACAGTAATTCTCTATCCCTGGATCTTTGGTATGCTGACTCCTTTCCTTTAGTGTTACCTCAAATATCTTCTCTAATAATACTTTTTTTTGTTTTTTTAGATGGAGTCTCACACTGTCTCCCAGGCTGGAGTGCAGTGGTGTGATCTCGGCTCACTGAAACCTCTGCCTCCTGGGTTCAAGTGATTCTCCTCCCTCAGCCTCCTGAGTAGCTGGGACTACAGGCGGCCGCCACCACGCTCAGCTAATTTTTTGTATTTTTAGTAGAGATGGAGTTTCACCATGTTAGCCAGGATGGTCTCGATCTCCTGACCTTGTGATCCGCCCATCTCAGCCTCCCAAAGTGCTGGGATTACAGGTGTGAGCCACCGCGCCCAGCCCCTTCTCTAATAATTCTTATAAAAATCAGTCACCTCCTTTATTTTCTACCATCTTTTTGATACCTTTGTAGTTTATTTCTTAATTTGTAATTTATTTGTTTTGCTTTTTTATGTCTCTACTCATTATACTCTAAGTTCTTTCAGAAAAGATATTATGATCTTTAAAATGATCACTGTGATTCCAAACTAGATTATTTCAGACCAATCATCTCACTGCACAACTATAAAAGCTGGACAAAACATTGTCTAAATTGTGTTGGAAAGAATCAGTGAGTTATAAAGACAGTAAGGATTTGCATACCCAAGATTCCAGACAGAAAGGAAGTCCAGAGATGTGGAGCCCATCATTTGGCACCATTTTTCCTTCAAGGCATTTATGCCTTGAGATGGCCAAGAAGTTAAAAAGCTGAGCAGAGCTTTGAGATAGAAATACAAGGATATGAGAACAAAAACCAGAGTCCACGGCTTGTTGGGATGAGAAGTCCTGGTAAACACCCAGTTGGGACCCCAAAAGGCTTTAAGAGAATGAGCGTCTCTTCAAATGTTATGACCTAAGTTGCCTCACACTAGTCCCAGTCCTGACACTAGGAGTAAGAATAAACCACAAATAGACTAACCCCCCCTCACAGGAACTAAAGCCCAGCTTCAAATCATTTCAATTTCAATCTTAATTGAATTAAAGTGATCTGGGATTGTTAGTGCTGCTAGCCCAGCTGGCTGCCAGATACAAATGTATACTTTCTCTGTAGGAATATGTAATTAAAATTAAGTTCCACAAATTAGTTCTATAAATTTTCAAATACAATGTCTACCACTCAATCAAAACAACTAGGCATGTGAGAATGTAAGAACTGACTGAAAACTAAGAGAAAAAAAAAACAATAATTTAAATAGACTCACAGAAGATCCAGATAATGAAATGGTCAGACTTGGATTTTAAAATAGCAATGATTGCTATAAACTGAAAGTGTACACACCCCAAAATTCATATGTTGAAATCCTAATCCCTTATGTGACGCTATTTGGAGGAAGGGCCTTTGGGAGGTAATTGGGTCATGAGGGTAGAGCCCTCATGAACGGGATTGGTACTCTTATGATAAGAGACATGAGAGAGATGATCTCCCTCCACAGTGTGAGGATATGGTAAACAGAAGGCAATTTGCAAACCAAGAAGAGGGCCCTCAGCAGGAATCAAATCAGTTGGCACCTTAATCTTGGATGTCCCAGCCTCCAGAACTATAATAAATAAAAGTCTGTTGTTTAAACCATTCAATCTATGGTATTTGTTATAGCAGCCTGAGCTTACCGAGACAATAATATGTCCAAAGAATTACAAGACAAGGCTGTGGATTTTGACAGATAAATAGAAACTATAAAAATGAAGGGAAATTCCAGAGTCGAAAAATAAAATAACTGAAATTAAGAATTCAATTGATTTAATGGCAGAATAGAAACAAGAAACAGCCTGTGAACTAGAATATAAGTCAGAAGAAAATACCCAGACTGAAGCATAGCAAAAAAAGGACAAGAAATACAGAAAAAAAAAAAAAGCACGAGACCTGCGAAATACATTGGTGAATGAGGAGACAGCAAGAATTATGCTTTATCCCTCATAAATGAATTTTCACCTCAACTAGGCACAATGAAATCCCAGCACTTTGGGAGGCTGAGACTGGAGGATCACTTGAGGCCAGGAGTTTGAGACCAGACTGGTCAACACAGCAAGACCTCGTCTCAAAAAAAAAAAAAAAATAGCCAGGTGTGGTGACATGTGATGTGTCTGTAGTCCTTGCTTTTTGGGAGGCTGAGGCTGGAAGATTGCTTGAGCCCAAGAGTTTGGGGCTGCAGTGAGCATAATCGTGCCACTATACTCCAATCTGGGTCAAGCTGGGTGACAGAGTGAGACACTGTTTCAAAAAATAAAAATAAAGGGAGTTTCCACCTCTTTCTCTGGCATAACACTTTTTTAAACAAGATACCTAAATTGATAAGTAAAAATCAGAAATAATCTCTGAACCCATGAAACAATGGCACCATAATGAAAGTTTCTGAGCCTATAGCAAGCCTATGTCTCAAAGGGAGAAATTAATATATTATACAAATAACACTTAAGATTAAAATTTTCAGCTCTTTTGAACTTTTTTTTTTTTTTTTTTTTTTTTTACCTTTCCCGGGGTTGTTGCTGAAGTTTTTCAAGTCGCACTACAGATGGCTGGTTGGAGGATTGCACAGCTGGAGTCCCAACAGTAACATTCAGGTCTGGGGATAAGAATGCTGGATATTCTACTGTCTGTGGTGTAATAACTTTTCTGCAAAATAATAATAAAGTGAAATATTGAAATTATACAAAAGTCCACTTCCAAAATCAGTGGCAGCTATCACTTTTGAACCCTTCTCTCTTTTACACTTTTAGCTCACCTAGCCACCTTGGGCCATTGAAGGCTAGAGCTAGGAAAAAAGCCAAGGGCCAGAAATCCAGAGGTAAGTGCTCTCTTGATTATCCTTACTATTAGACTCAGATCATAGGCAGCAGGGATGGGAAAGGACAGAAGGGCCTGAAGTTCTAATGAGAAGTACAAAATATTTGAGCCCAGACCTCTCTCCAAATCTTTAGACCCAAATCTCTTTCTCTCTTTTTTTAATTTCTTTTTTTAATTATTATACTTTAAGTTCTAGGGTACATGTGCACAATGTGCAGGTTTGTTACATAGGTATACATGTGCCATGTTGGCTTGCTGCACCTGTCAACTCATCATTTACATTAGGTATTTCTCCTAATGCTAACCCTTCCCCAGCCCCCCATCCCCCTACAGGCCCTCGTGTGTGATGTTCCCCATCCTGTGTCCAAGTGTTCTCATTGTTCAATTCCCACCTATGAGTGAGAACATGCGGTGTTTGGTTTTCTGTAATAGTTTGCTAAGAATGATGGTTTCCAGCTTCATCCATGTCCCCGCAAAGGACATGAACTCATCCTTTTTTATGGCTGCATAGTATTCCATTATGTATATGTGCCACATTTTCTTAATCCAGTCTATCACTGATGGACATTTGGGTTGGTTCCAAGTCTTTGCTATTGTGAATAGTGCTGCAATAAACATACGTGTGCATGTGTCTTTATAGCAGCATGATTTATAATCCTTTGGGTATACACCCAGTAATGGGATGGCTGGGTCAAATGGTATTTCTAGTTCTAGATCCCTGAGGAATCACCACACTGTCTTCCACAATGGTTGAACTAGTTTAATATTTTATTTTTAAAATCTATTGAATTTTTGGAATGTGTTTTGTGCTAGGTGCAATATTCATATGGCTATGTATATTACCTCATTCACTTTTCACAGCAAGCCCATCAGATAAGAATTATTAGATCCTATTTTATATATAAGAAAGCTAGTATTAGAGAGATTAAACAACTCCTCACAAGGTCTTACAGCTGGTAAGTGGCAAAGCTAACATTTGAACACAGTCTCTTTGACAATAAAGTTTAGATTCTTAAACTCTATTCTATACTATGCATAGTGGTAAGCACCTTAAACTCAACATGTCCAAAATAGAACTCACCATTTTCCCCTTCTCCAGATATGCTCTTTCCTAAGTGTTCCCTGGTTCAGGAAATAACAGCACCAAATGTATACCCAGTGGTCCCTAAATGTGAACATCTTTTTTCCTCCTTTCCCCTTCTGTCATCTTCCATCTCCAATCAGTCACTTCCCAATTACAGGAGATATAGCTAAACATTCTAAATATTTTACAAATTAGTTTGTTCCTCTGTTCCATTATATTAGTCAGGGTTGTCCATAAAAATAGAACCAATAGGATGTATATATACATAAATATATTTATGATAAGCAGTTGGCTCATGTGATTTATGGAGGCTGATAAGTCCCAAGATCTGCAAAGTTAATCAGCAAGCTGGAGACCCAGGAGAGCCAAAGGTATAATTTTAGACTGAGTTCAAAGGCCTGAGAATCAGGTTAGCCAATAGTGTAGTTCCAGTCCAAAGGCTGGTAGGCTGGAGATCCAGAAGAGCTGATGTTTCAGTTTGAGCCCAAAGGCAGGGAAAAGTTAATGTCCCAGTTCAAAGATAGGCAGGAGGAATTCTCTCTTACCCCAGGGTGAGTCAATCTTTTTGTTTCATTCAACTTATTGGATGAGGCCCACCCACACTAGGGAGAGTGACCTGCTTTACTCAGTGTGCCAGTTTGAAAGTGAATCTCTTAAAAAAAACCCTCCTCTCAGAACAATTTTTGACCAATAGCTAGGTACCTTATGGCTGCCACTAACACGTCATTAGATCTGTTGCATGATGTGATCCAAATGGTAGAGCAGTTTGCATGGCAGCCTGGACCTGTTGCAGAGCCTTCTCTTGTTCTGGGCCCCACTCAAAACTAGCAGCTTTCTGAGTCATCCAGTAAATGGGCCAGAATAACACACCCAAAGGAGGAACAGATTACCTCCAAAATCCAAAGAGGCCCACCAGGTGTTGTATCTCTTTTTTTGTTGTAGGAGAAACCAGATGCAACAACCCATCCTTCACTGTATACAGGATATCACCACCCATACCATGGACCCCTAGAAATTTCACTGAGGTAGAAGGCCCTTGAATTTTTATCATATTTATTTCCCACCCTCTGACACAAAGATGTCTTATCAGTAAGTCTAGAGTAGTTGCTACTTCTTGCTCACCAAGTCCAATCAGCACATCATCAATAAAATGGACCAGTCTGCTATTTTGTGGAAGAAAAAGGCAATCAAGATCCCTGGGAACTAATTGTAATGTAGGGCTAGAGAGCTGATATACCCCTAAGTTAGGACAGTGAAGGTGTATTGCTCACCTTGCCAGCCAAAAGCAAACTGCTCCTAATGGTCTTTATTAACAGGTATGGAGAAATAAGCATTTGCCAGACTGTAGCTGCACACCAGATACCAGGGGATATGTTAATTTGCTCAAACAATGAAACCACGTCTGGTATAGCAGCTGCAATTGAAGTTGTCACTTGGCTAAGCTCACAAGAATCCACTGTGATTCTCTAATATCCGTCTGTCTTCTTCACAGGCCAAATATGGGAGTTAAATGGAGATGTGGTAGGAATCGCCATTCCTGTGTTTTTCAGGCCCCTGATGGTGGCACTAATCTCTGCAATTCCTCCATGCAGTATTGCTTTCGGTTTACTACTTTCATAGATGGAGGGAGTTCTATGGCGTCTTCTTGGCCTTTCCCAAAATAAAAGCCTTCATTCCACAGATCAGGAAACCAATGATTCTGCCAGCTACCAAGAATATCTATTCCAATTATGCATTCTAGAACCAGGAAATAACCACTGGATATGTTCAGGGACCCACACAGCCAACTGTGAGATGGACCTTAGCCAAAACTCTATTGATCACTTGAGCTCTGTAAGTCCTTATTCTGATTGATGGACCACAGTGACATTCAGAGTCTTCTGGAATTAGTGTTAGTCCAGAGACAGTGTCTAGTAGTCTCCAAAAGCTCTGATTGTTCCCTTCTCCCCAGTGCACAATTACCATGGTAAAAGGCCATAGGTCCCTTTGGGGAAGGCTGGGAGAAATACTAACAGCATAAAATTTTGGAAGTATACTAGGGTCCTTTCTTGAAGGACCTCCCTTTCATTAAAGGAGTTCTGAGTCTGTAAAGTAGCTCAACTCTGGGAATTGACTGAGAAGCCATGACTCTGTTTCTATGATGCAGGTTAGACTTTTGTTCCCTTGACCTAGAACTTTTCTGCTTATACAGATCAGGTTAGAATTTAGTAGGCTTCCTATCTACTCATGTCTAGGAACACATGATCAGATAGCCAACACCATAGGTTTGCACTAGCAAGACTATTCTGATTGCTTCTTTGATTCTACTGTCCATTATGGTAACCATGCCCACCTTGCCTTTGGTAGTTGAGTATCCTCACTTGGTTCCTGCCACCCTGGGACCCAATTACTCCCATTGCATTTAAGTTTCCCAATTCAGTGACTGCAGGTGCCACTGTAAAGTCTGGCCCACAGGGAAGAGCAATCACGAGCTCTCCAAGGATGCCAGGGTACCCTTCACAAACTCATTTCTTATAGTCGTGGTAAAACGTGTGTCTTCTGGACCCTCCCAGGATGGGTGAGTCAATCTTAAATGGCAAGTCCACTCTAACATAATTTCTCTGAGCCTCTAAAACCCTTCCTCTACATTAATCAAGCATTTCTAACTAATTCACTGTGAGCCGTCTTTTGGTTCCTTTTTCAGTCATTCAAGTAAACAAGCTATGAGAGCCCTTTCTAACTCCCCAAGCTACAGCATTAAATGCAAAAATGTCTGCTTAGGCCAGCTGCAGTGGCTCACACCTGCAATCCCAGCACTTTCGGAGTCTGAAGTGGTGGATTGCTTGAGCGGAGTCTGAAGTGGTGGATCGCTTGAGTTCGAGACCAGCCTGGGCAACATGGCAAAACCCTGTCTCTACAAAAAATACAAAAATTAGCCAAACGTGGTAACAAATGCCTGTATTTCCAGCTACTTGGGAGGCTGAGGAGGGAGGATTGATTGAGCCTCAAGAGGTCAAGGCTGCAGTAAGCCATGACCTGTTGCCTGGGCAACAGAACAAGAACCTGTCTCCAAAAAAATAAATAAATAAAAATAATCTCTGTTTAGTTAAGTCCATATCAATAAACTCAGCCTGATCCAACTTTATTTTCCTTCTACCATCATCCACTGCCCTTAATATCCATCCCTATACATGTTCTCCAGATTTCTGTCTATATAAATTTAAAAACTCAAACAGTTCTTTTGGAGTATATATGGAGTATATTCCTGAGAACCCAAAGGAGTAAAATTTGCTCACATTTGAGAAGCATAAACCTATAATGATGATGATGGTAATGAAAAATATTTATTAATTTTATAAATAGGTAACAACTAATTAGGCATTTTGCTATTTGCTCCCATGTTCTAAGTACTTTACATGTAACTTATTTAATCATCATAGTAACTCAATTGGGTAGTTTTAATTTTTATCCCATTCAACAAATGAAGCATAAAGAGCCTAAGTAACTTGCCCAAGGTCATACAGGATGTGAGCCCACGCAGTCTGGCTCTGGGGTCTGAACTCTCAATCACTGTGTCTTGCCCCTGCCAACTCCTCTAGCTCATCCCTCATTGCTCTCCTCCTTGCTCCTAATCTCTTAGCCACTCTCAACTAAAGACTATTCTCTAACATAATAGAGCCTCTTACGGCTCCTCGCTTTTACTTATGTGCCCTATCAAGAGAATGTGTCCCCTCACTCCTCCAAAATCAGCCAGATGCACTACTACCACTTTTACAAGTCTCACTCCAAGCACTTTCTTTTGTGGAGACTTACTTGATCACTCTTTCCTCCCCAACTTCCCTGACAAGAATTAGAAGCTCCTTGGCATCCCACAGTTCTTTATGTTTGGCTCTTGAAGGACTTTTATTCCATTTGTATCATCATAGTAATTATTTTTTATGTTACTTTGCATTAAACCATGAGCTACTTAAGGCAAGAGAAGGCCTCACATGTCTTTGTATTTGCCATGACTTGGGGATATAGCAGACATTCAATAAATGTTTATTTAATCAATGTATGAAGAAGAAATGTAAACATAAGAAAAAGTTCAGCTTTATTATTTCAACAAATCACCAATATCAAATGGATAAAGTATTTTAATGATAATATCCAGTGTTGGTGAGACTACGGGAAAATAAGTGCTTCAGAACACAATTTCCCATTCAATAGCTAATTCCCTCAATCCCATTTCAGCTTTTTTCCATTTCTTATTCTTGGATAACACTATAGATTAAATGTCTTTCTCAGGTGCTCATTTTTCTATAATTTATTTTTATTGTTGAAATTTCAAGATTGATTAGCATACTATATTTTAAGTTACTTTTGGTTTGCTAATGACATTTGTTTTACCATAGACTTTTTACAGATGATTTTGTAGCAATTGGAGTGGTGCAGAGGTAAGGGTAACATTACTATAGTGCAGAGCAGAAAACTGATAACTATCAGACAGTCTGATGTTAAGTCTCTCACCTCTTTTCCCAAAAGGGGTATCTCCTTGGCCTGCTTTCCTTATTAAGCTACTCTTCCCTTCCCTCCTTCAGCCATGAACTTGGCACTCCTTCTCTTATCTCCACACATCCTCAACTCCTCTATCCAGGGCTATACCCAGAAATTCAAAATTTCTTCCTGTTATTAAGCAGAACAATTCACTACTCTCTTCACCTCAGAGTCTACCCCATCCTGGCCATGTCCTGGGGACTTCTTAAAATAACTCCACCAAAATGCTTCACCAAATGGATTAAAATTGTTTTAAATGTCACATGATCTGACCATATTAATGAGACTTAAAACACTTACGTCACGGGATCTGTTCTTTCTGGAGGTGGTGCAGGATTCATAAACATGGATGGCTCAGTAATTTTCTGAAGAGGTTTTAACTGAAAAAAATGTAAGTGTATTTTAGCACTGTTTAGTTACAATTAAAACTCACTAATTGTAATACCATACCATATTGATACCATAATGCCATGAATACCCCGGGACTATGAAATAGGCCTTAAATGAGACATGTAAGGAAATAAGGAATTAAGAGAGGAAAGAAAACACTAACATTTATTGGGTACTAAATATTTGCCAAGCATTTTATTATACTTTTAATCTTATTTAACCGTCTCAATAAACGTATACGATAAGTAACTAAGCATATTCTACAGATGATACTGAAGATCAGTAATTTGTTCAAGGCTACACAATAGGCAAGAGTCAGGACTTGAATGTAGCTTTATCTACCCCCAATGTAGTGCCCTGTTTACAGTATCATGATAGGTTAAGTAGGGGACCATATCACTGAAAAGTTCATAGACATAAAATCAAGTTTTTATTTTGAACTTTTATTATATATCCCATTCTTTTCCATATAATTCCTTTGTTCTTGGTTTTTAGTAGATTCCAGCTACATAAAATAATACTTGCCCAGTTTTCTCTGAAAAGAATACCTCTCCTTAAAAATGACTATTACTACATATTATACTTATGTTCAGACACAAAACCTACCTCTGGAGTTGGTGCTCATAAGCTATAACTGTCACAAAAGGAGTAAACAATTAGGGGTCCCTATAAGGCCTAATTACGATAAGAAATTTAAAAAATAACAGAAGAAAAAGTAAAAAACTCAAAGCAGAGAAGGGAAAAAAAGTTTGTTCCTTGTGGCTTTCATCTGTATATTACTTCTGATTCAAAATGTATTAAACATAATGGGTGGAGCAAACCAACATGGCACATGGATACATATGTAACAAACCTGCACATTATGCACATGTACCCTAAAACCTAAAGTATAATAATAAAATAAAAAAATAAAATAAAATAAAATAAATAAAAATAAATAAAATCAAAGTTTGTGTAATAAGAAAAAAATGTATTAAACATCATTATAATATAGGCACAATTTAAAAACATATTACAGAGATTTCTCAGTTAACATAGTGGTAGACTTGTTTAATAAGGCTGATGTCTTCACTCTCAATTCCTAATTTAAAAAGACCCAAAACTTTAGAAAGGAAAAACTGAAAGTGAAAAATGATATGCAAATAAAGGTCATTTCCCCTATACAACAGCAGCACTAAGAGGACTGCATTTTTGAATACCACAAAACTGGTGACACCCAGGAATATTAAGAGTTCTTTCAATATTTGATGAGCGTATATATTGGTATAACTTTTCTAGAATAATTCCTTGAAAAGGTCATTGTTTTGGACAAGAATTTCCTTTCTAGGAATCTGGCCTAAGGATATAAGGAAAGAAAAGGATATAAGTTAGTACATAAAAGTATTTGTGGCAATGTGGACCTATGGTAGTGAATTTAAAGGAGGAAGTCAAAACTAGGAAGATATCTTCTTTGGCTTTATTACTCTCTTGATGAATCAAGGAGAGTTCAAATAACACTAGATGTTGAAATAACTATGGAGGAAAGGACCATATGAGTACAAAATATTACTGAATTAGATCAATTACTCCACTTTGTTTTCTCAGAGCAGGATCTCACTATATTGCCCAGGCTGACTCAAGTGATCCTCCTGCTTCAGCCTCCAGAGTAGCTAGGATTACAGGTGTGAGCCACCAGGCCAGGCAATTACTCAATTTTTAATAACTATTTTTAGATGCAGAAATCCACACTGATTTCTTGAATACTTGTGTTTCAAATTACATCAATATGTATGTGTACACACAAATAAAAGCAAGTTTTGTTTTATTTTTTTGAGACAGAGTCTCACTCTATCGCCCAGGCTGGAGTGCCGTGGTGCGATCTTGGCTCACTACAACTCCCGCCTCCCAGGTTCAAGCGATTCTCCTGCCCCAGCTTCCCGAGTAGCTGGGATTACAGGCACCTGCCACCATGCCTGGCTAATTTTTGTATTTTTAGTAGAAATGGGGGTTCACCATGTTGGCCAGGCTGGTCTCGAACTCCCAGCCTCAGGTGATTCACCCACCTTGGCCTCCCAAAGTGATGGGATTACGGGTGTGAGCCACTACGCCTAGCCTAAAATCAAGTTTTCTAATAAAGACATTTTGAATAAAATATCATTGCTTTAAAATGTATAAACAAATCATAGTAAAGTCTCATCTTTCTTTAGGCTGAAGAAAAGCCCACATACCTCAAAGTTGGGAGGTAAAGAAGCATCTTTTAAAATTATTTATTTTATTTTTTATTTTTTTAGTTTTCTTTTTTATTTTTATTTTTTTATTTTTATTATTTTTTATTTTTTTATTCTTTTTATTTTTATTTTTATTATTATACTTTAGGTTTTAGGGTACATGTGCACAATGTGCAGGTTTGTTACATATGTATCCATGTGCCATGTTGATTTCCTTCAATCGTTCAAACTGAAATAGAGCCTCAGAAGAGGATGATTTGACTGAAGAGTTACAACAGAATAATTAATCTTTTAAAAGAGGGCAACTAACCTGATGTGAAAATCCATAACCAAAGTTTCCATAGGAGAACATAAATTCCACCTCCAGCCTGCAGACAAACTAAACATGTGATAAATTTTATTGTTTGATCAGGATGATATTTTAATGGAGAAGGGACAAAAAATGATATTTTTACTTTACAAATCTGTAAGTTAGAAAAGCCAAAGTATGAATCTCCTGACTTTTAAAAAAGCATTTACACAAGGAACTCCTACAGAAGAATTTATTGAGTACCTGAAATGTTAAAACCTTTTATGTTAAAGTTAAGTAGTATTATACAATTAAAATATGGAAAATATCAACTTCTAATTGTTACTAGGATTACACTGAGATGCTGACATACATATATACGCGTGATTCATACATGTGTATGAATATACAAATATACATTCATGTATGTATATTTTTATTTACGCACACTCCTCTCACCTCCAGTCCCAGTTTCAGATAAAATTTTGATTTAGACAAGTGATTTCACTTCTCTGAAACCCAGGTTGATAAAGGAGGGCATGAGAGGTGATAAAGTCAAGTGTCCATCATTCTGTTTTTTTATGTTCCTGGCCCCTGTTTTGGCCACTGGCAGCAAAAGCCTCTCTGAATAGAAAGATCAATTAATCCAACTACTAATTTTAAGCACTTACAAAGAAATTAAATTAAGAACTGCAAACAACTCTTTAGAAACTCTCCAGAGAGAAAAATAATACTTCCTCAATTTAGCAAGTGAGGCTCCTGAGGCTATGCAGTCAAGGCAGCAGCCAGAGGCATTTTACTCTCTTACCCAATGATTTCTAATTTTATCACCATTTAGCAAAAAAAAAAAAAAAAAAAAAAAAAAGAAGAACAAGAAGAGGAGGAGGAAGAGGAGAAGGAAGAGGAGGAGGAGGAGAAGGAGGAGATTTTTATTAGTTAATATTGTACTTTCTATTTCATACCTTTCTACTATTTCAAACAGTGACTGGTACAGTAACTAAATGAATAAAAACATGTAGCCTACAAATAATATCAGAGTAAAGTTACATGAAATGTTAAGCATATATTACATGCACATAAAACTTAGGAAGTTTCAGTAAAGTCCTTACTATGTTTCTCTGCAACACTTGGACGTCTTCAATGAAGCACCCTTTCTAGAAAAAAAAATAAAAATTTTAAATATAGAATTACCCATGTATTTCCCTGTATATTATCTAAACCAAGGGTCCCCAACCCCTAAGCCATGGACTGGTACTGGTCCATGGCCCATTAGGAACTGGGCTGCACAGCAGGAAATGAGTGGTGGGCAAGCGAGCAAAGCTTCATCTGTATTTACAGCCACTTCCCATCACTCACATTACCGCCTGAGCTTCACCTCCTGCCAGATCAGTGGGGGCATTAGATTCTCATAGGAGCACAAAACCTATTGTGAACTATGCATGCAAGGGATCTAGTTGCATGCTCCTTATGAGAATCTAATGCCTGATGATCTGTCACTGCCTCCCATCGTCCCCAGATGGGACTGTCTAGTTGCAGGAAACCAAGCTCAGGGCTCCCACTGATTCTACGTTCTAGTGAGTTGTATAATTATTTCATTATATATTACAATGTAATAACAATAGAAATAAAGTGCACAATAAATGTAATGCACTTGAACCATCTTGACCCACCCTCCCCATGCTGGTCTGTGGAAAAATTTGCTTCCACAAAACAAGTCCCTGGTGCCAAAAAGGTTGGACAACAATGATCTAAACCACAAATCAGGTAATAATTTTTCCAAATGCACATATGAACCTAATAGCCAAAGTACAAACATAAGGTATGTTCAAAAGAAGAAAATAAAAATTCCAAGTTCAAGTAACAGAAATAAATGTATTTATATTATGTTGTAGACAAAAATGTTCCTGCTAAGTTACAGTTCCCCTTTTTGAAAGTCTTAAAGGAACTGCCATGCCCACATTGTTTTTGAGGGTGTATCGAGCATCCTTGCCATAACTAACTCCATCTTAGAAAAAGACTCCATTTTATATTTCATAGGGCACTTTGCCAACAAGGATAAGATGTTTTGTTTAAAGCACAAATAAAAAAATAAAGACTATGTTCAACCAGATAAGGACAGAAACAAACATACTCTTCCACTATCTGTTTTCAGCAGAGGACTCTGTGACTATAAAAGATTAGGCTTTCAGCAGCTCGAAACAGCCATCTTAACTGACACCATCTTACAGTCACTTGTGATAAGAACTTGACTTCTGCCACTGAAGGTTCTGCAACCTCAGATTCTTCCTTGCAAGACCAATGGACTGCCCAGCCCAGACCAGGGCTCCTTTTGTCTTCTTTGCTCCCCATAGGCCAGTTCGTTAACCTTTTCTCCTATTTCTTTTTCCTCTTGATATTAAATGTTACTTTATTGTGGAATGCAATGTTTACATATTAAGTGTACTATTATGTATGTTTGCAATATTGACTGACTTGTGGAGTGGCTTGAGCCTGTGTGCCCACAGCATGCGGAGTGAACGGGAGGTACTAAGGAGAACTGGCTCCTTGGGAACTCCATGTAGCTGTGGCTTTTGTGATTGAAATAGCATTAATAAAAGTCTGACATTGTGGAAAGACACCAACATGCATGGGCCTGGTTACCTCTAACCTTGCACCCTCCTAAGAGAGGGGTTACTTAAACATAATTCTACATGATAAGCTGAGTCCTGACAGGACTGAGTACTTCTCTCATCTCTCAGGGATGGCTGGGTCTTTTAAACCACATTAACCTTTGGTATCCTTGCTCAATATCTATAGTCATCTCTGCTGTAATAAGTAGGTCCACAATTTTCCAGAAACTTTTTGAGTGCCAAAATGACACCAGAAGTGAAAAAAACTCCATACTTGGCCTATGTGACAAGTCACAATCAATATACAATGAAGACTTTGTTTCATGCACAAAATTATTTAAAATATTGTATAAAATTACCACCAGGCTATGTGTATAAGATGTATATGAAACATAAATGAACTTCATGTTTAGACTTGGGTCCCATCCCCAAGCTATCTCATTATGTATATGCAAATATTCCAAAATCAAAAAAAAAAAAAGTTAGAAGTACAAAACGCCTCTGGTCCCAGGCTTTTTCAGATAAGTGGTATTTAACCTGTACAGACATTCTGGAAAATACTATGGGTGTTCCTCAAAAAATTAAAAATATCATTACTATATGATCCAGCAATCCCACTTCTGAGTATACATTTAAAGAGATTGAAATCAGTATGTCAAAGAGATATCTGCACTCATGTCAGCATGATAGCCAAGATATGGAAGCAACCTAGTGTCAATCACCAAATGAACAGATGAATATGTGCTGTATATACATACATGCAATGGAATACTATGCAGCTTTAAAATAAAAGGAAATTCTGTCATTTGTGACATGGATGAAATTGGAGAACTTTATACTAAGTGAAATAAGCCAGGCACAGAAAGACAAACACTGTATGATCTCACTTATCTGTGGAACCTAAAAAAGTCAATCTCATAGAAACAGTAGAAAGGTGGTTACCAGAGGCTGGGGAGTAAGGGTAGGAATGGAGAAAGGGAAGATGTGTATAAAGTTAGACTGGAGGAGCAGGTTCTAGTGATCTACTGCACTGCCTGGTTAATAGTAACGTATTGTATATTTCAAAATTGCTGAATAAAATAGATTTTCATCATCTTCATTATAAAAAAAGATAAGTTGGTGAGGTGATGGAAATATTAATTGGTTTGATTGAATCTTTTTCAGTGTATACATAGATCGAAACTTCACATTGTACTCCATAAATATATACAGAATTTATCAATTAAAAATAAATAATCAGCTAAAAAATTAATTTATGGGCAAACAGAGGAATACACTCATATGGAATTGTATGCAGCAGCAAAAAATTAGCACTAGCTAAGTGTATTAATATTAGAAACATACTATATTTAGAAATATAAAATAATATTTCTATAATCATACATAAGTAGAAAGCTATGAAAAATAAGGGAATAATAAATACAAAGTTTTGGATAATCATTTTTTCTTGAGGGAGAGGGAGGAGACAGAAGATGGCATCAAGCAGCAACATAAAGACTTGAACCCTATTTTTATTATAATAAAACAGAGAAAATGCAAAAACCTTGCATTTTAAAAGTCCTTTAGACCACATCTTCTCCCTATGCTATATGCTATAGTTGTCATATGCATTACCTCTCCAAATATTATAAACCGCACAGATCATGTTATAATTTTTACTTTAAATAGTCACATAAATTTTAAAGAAAGTAATAAGAAAACAATAGTCTTTCCTCTAGCACCTCCATTCTGCTGTTGAGCCCATTCAGCAAATTTTTAATTTCAGATATTTTACTTTTCAGTTCCAGAATATGCATTTGGGTCTTTTCATATTTTCTATGTTTCTGTTTATGTTTATAGGAAAGAATTGGAAAGAAATTCTGAACAATGAAATGTTATATTAGAATTGTGGAATGATGAGTGATTTCTGAATTTTAAAAAATTTACCTTTGTATTTTAAAATATTAGCATATTATTCATGATCTTATAAAAATAAATATTGAAAAGTTTGCATATATGCTTCTAGTCTAAGTATCTAAGTTTCTACATTTTCTTCAACAAAAATTAACTAATAAGTAATGTCACATTTTTTGATGCCTAAATTGCCATACAGTCAAAGAAACTTTAGTCATTTCCAAAGATCTTCTCCTAAAATATTTTTGAGAATCTCTGGTTGCTTACACTTATTCATTACTCCATATATTTATCCTTCTTCATCTCTTTCTATGTATTAGAAATTTATCTGATTTAACAGTATGCCATTTTTAAAAATCTCTGTGTGTGTACAGATATATGTTTGCTGATCTATTTATAAGTTGCAATCATCATTACTCTTCACTCCCAATGTTTACCTTGGATACTGTAAAAATAAGAATATTCATACATATATATCCACAATATCAGTATTATACCCAAGAAAATTAACAATTCTAGAATTTTTTCTAATATTCAGTAAATATTTATTAAATTTTCCTAATTGTCCCAAGAATGTCTTTTATTTATGTTTCTGTTTTATTTTTTGAGACAGGGTCTCACTCTGTTGCCCAGGCTGGGGTGCAGTGGTGTAACCTTGGCTCACTGCAGCCTCGACCTCACTGGGCTCAGGTAATTCTCCTGCCTCAGCCCCGATGTAGCTGGGACTGCAGGCAGGTGTCACCATGCCTGGCTAATTTTTTGTGGGTGTTTCTTTGTGGGTTTTGTTTTTGTTTTGTTTTTTTGTTTTGTTTTGTTTTTAGAGAAAGGGTTTCACCATGTTCCCCAGACTGGTGTCAAACTCCTGGGCTCAAGCAATCCACCTCCCTCAGCCTCCCAAAGTCCTGGAATTACAGGTGTGAACCACCATGCCTGGCTCCCAAGAGTCTTTTATAACTTTTTTGAATCTGTATTCAGTTAAATTTGTTGTATCTCTTTAAATCTAGAACAGTTCCTTCCATCTTTGGTGGGTTTTTTTTTTTTTTTTTTTTTAATGACCAATGACCACAGCTATTTAAAGAATCTACACTGGTATGTCCCATTTCTGTACTTATCTTAAGGTACTGTTTGACTTTTTCCCTACTCACTAAATTCCCGTAAACTTGAAGTTAGTTCTACACTCAGCTTGATTAGATTTGGGTTAAACTTCTTTCTTTTTTTTTTTTTTTTTTTTTTGAGACAGGGAGTGCAGTAGCACGATCATAGCTCACTGCAGTCTCGAACTCCTGGGCTCAATCGATCCTTCTGCCTCAACCTCCCAAGTCACTTGGACTACAGGCACATGCCACCACACCCAGCTAATTCTATGTGTGTAGAGACAGGGTCTTGCTATGTTGCCAGACTGGTCTCCAACTCCTGGCCTCAACAACTCTCCCACCTTAGTCTCCCAAAGTGCTAGGATTACAGGCCTGAGCCAGCGCACCCAGACAGGTTAAACATTTTTGATGATGATAAGTCATAGATAATACTGTGTACTTCACATTGTATCACTACAGGAAGTACATGATGTTAAGTTATCCACAATTCATTATGCTAAATTCGAACTCTTGGTTAAAGTGGCAACTACCACATCTCTCTATTGTAGAGGAACATTTCCCCTGCGCTGTTACTATGGCACCATGCAAATATCTTGCTTCCCGATAACCTTTTACCTAATGGTTTTTAGTGCCATTGCTAAATATTGACTGAATTAATCATTATTCATTATAAAGAGTTGCAAAAACAATAATTTGTAATTCTTTCATTACTTCCACATTCATAAACTGGTATTCTTTTAAAATTTTCCTTTTTTTTCTTTTTTTTTTTTTTTTATTATACTTTAGGTTTTAGGGTACATGTGCACAATGTGCAGGTTTGTTACATATGTATCCATGTGCCATGTTGATTTCCTGCACCCATTAGCTCGTCATTTAGCATTAGGTATATCTCCTAATGCTGTCCCCGCCCCCCCCACCCCCCACCCCACAACAGTACCCGGAATGTGATGTTCCCCTTCCTGTGTCCATGAGTTCTCATTGTTCAATTCCCACCTATGAGTGAGAACATGCGGTGTTTGGTTTTTTGTCCTTGCGATAGTTTACTGAGAATGATGTTTTCCAGTTTCATCCATGTCCCTAAAAGGACACGAACTCATCATTTTTTATGGCTGCATAGTATTCCATGGTGTATATGTGCCGCATTTTCTTAATCCAGTCTATTGTTGTTGGACATTTGGGTTGGTTCCAAGTCTTTGCTATTGTGAATAGTGCCGCAATAAACATACGTGTGCAAACCCACAGCCAATATCATACTGAATGGGCAAAAACTGGAAGCATTCCCTCTGAAAACTGGCACAAGACAGGGATGCCCTCTCTCACCGCTCCTATTCAACATAGTGCTGGAAGTTCTGGCCAGAGCAATCAGGCAGGAGAAGGAAATAAAGGGTATTCAATTAGGAAAAGAGGAAGTCAAACTGTCCCTGTTTGCAGATGACATGATTGTATATCTAGAAAATCCCATTGTCTCAGCCCAAAATCTCCTTAAGCTGATTAGCAACTTCAGCAAAGTCTCAGGATACAAAATCAATGTACAAAAATCACAAGCATTCTTGTACACCAATCACAGACAAACAGAGAGCCAAATCATGAGTGAACTCCCATTGACAATTGCTTCAAAGAGAATAAAATACCTAGGAATCCAACTTACAAGGGATGTGAAGGACCTCTTCAAGGAGAACTACAAACCACTGCTCAATGAAATCAAAGAGGATACAAACAAATGGAAGAACATTCCATGCTCATGGGTTGGAAGAATCAATATCGTGAAAATGGCCATACTGCCCAAAGTAATTTATAGATTCAATGCCATCCCCATCAAGCTACCAATGACTTTCTTCACAGAATTGGAAAAAACTACTTTAAAGTTCATATGGAACCAAAAAAGAGCCCGCATTGCCAAGTCAATCCTAAAATTTTCCTTTTTTTTCTTATGCCACCTCTTTTCTTCTCTTTTTTGAAGATCACCAAGGAGTCACGAATTTTCCTTTATTCAGAATGTTGCAATAATCTATGTTCAAGTTATTCTGAAGTTGGCCAATAAGAGTCCCTGCAATCTGGCTGTTGACATAACCCCATTAGTTTTTGAAGACTTCCTTGCTGTATGTAACAAAAAATACTCCTGAAAATACTTTAGATTGTTTATACTTATTCACCAATCAATAAGTTCTTGACTCTGAGTTCAACACAACCACAAAATGAGCTGCTGGAAAGTGAAAAGGACTCCTAGAAAGGAGAAAACAAGAGAGAAGCAACCATAAAATCTGCCCAAATCTTTGGCTAACCTCTAAAAGACACATGCACAAGGAAGTCTGTAAGCAGCCCAGCTAAGGATGAAAGAACTAAACCAAAATTTGTATTGCCAACTAAGAGACAGAGTTCGCAGCTTCAGTCATGTCTTAAGACATTTCAGAAATTAATAAAACATGTTTTACTCTATTTAGCCATTCTACAATGTATACATATTTCAAAACATCATTCTGTCACGATAAATATATGCAACTTTTATTTGCAAATTTAAATAGCCAAGCACAGTGGCTCAGGCCTGTAATCCCAACACTTTGGGAGGCTGAGGTGAGCAGATTATTTGAGCTCAGGAGTACGAGACCAGCCCGGGCAACATAGCAAAACCCTGTCTCTACTAAAAATACAAAAAGTAGTCAGGTGTAGTGGCATGTACCTGTAGTCCCAGATAGTGGAGAGGGTGAGGCAGGAGAATCCCTTGAGCCAGGGAGGTGGAGGTTGCAGTGAGTCAAGAAAATTTATTTTCCAGAAAGTTAGTTAGTGATACAACCTAAAAGTCTATGTGTGGGTTTTTTGGTTACTTAATTTCATATATATATATATATATATATATATACACACACACATATATTATATATATGACAGAATATAATATATATACTTATATATTATATATATATATAATATATATATTCCGGTATATATATATTTTTTTGAGATGGAGTATTGCTTTTGTTGCCCAGGCTGGAGTGCTATGGCGCGATCTTGGCTCACTGCAACCTCCACCTCCCAGGTTCAAGCAATTCTCCTGCCTCAGCCTCCCAAGTAGCTGGGATTACAGGCATGAGCCATCATGCCCGGCTAATTTTGTATTTTTAGTAGAGATGGGGTTTCTCCAGGTTGGTCAGGCTGGTCTCGAACTCCCGATCTCAGTTGATCTGCCCGCCTCGGCCTCCCAAAGTGCTGGGATTACAAGC